>NC_064638.1:378217821-378566987 GCF_023864345.2 Schistocerca serialis cubense | reverse complement strand
TCATCATCATCATCATCATCATCATTTCATCCCCATCGACGCGCAAGTCGCCGAAGTGGCGAAAGAAGTGAGGCCCTTGTCACACGACATTATTAGTCAGCATGTCGATCACGCATTAGGATGCAATACCGCGCTCTTCTCAGCAGTGTGCTACGAATTCTTTCAAAAACCCCGCACTGTCTCGCAAATCCTGACAAGACCGTACAATTGGCTGCTACAGTTCTCCAACGGTATCGACGGAAGAGTTTCGAAAGGAGCATTAGGCAACGCCTGACAAACAATGGAACGGAATACTATAGAAGACGAATGTATAGCCTTGAAGAGATGAAACACGGAAGCTTGCAGAGTAGAAAAAAATAAAGGCCGAATGAATCATGCGAAAGGGAATACAAACGTCTAAAAATTGAGGTTGGCAGGTAGTGAAAAATGTCTAAACAGGAGTTACTGGAGGACAAAGTTAAGTTTATAGAAGCATGTAGAACTAGGGAAAAGATAGATAGCACCTTCAATAAAATTGGAGAGGCGTTTGGAGAAAACAGAAGCAGTTGTACGAATAGCAAGAACTCAGATGGAAAACCAGTACTAAGCAAAGAAGGGAAGCCAAAATTCGGAAGGAGTAGATAGAAGGGCTATACGAGGGATATTTACATAAAGGCAAGAGGAAGTTGTTGTTGATGATATCGGAGATATGATACTACAAAATAAATCTGACAGGGCACTGAAAGAACTAAGCCGAAACAACGCTCCTGGTGTAGACGACATTCGCTCAAAACTACTGGTATACTTGGAAGAGCCAGACAGGAAAAATCTACTACTCCTCGTGTGCAGGATACAAGAGACAGAAAAGCGTATGTGAGACAGAAGAAATGCCTTCAGACTTTAAGAAGAACGTAATGGTTCCAATTCCAAAGAAAGCAGGAGCTGAAAGGTGTGAATAAGTCATGGTTACAAAATACTGACACTGATTATTTAAGAAGAATGGAAAGACTGTTAGAAGTCGATCTTGGGGAAGATGAGTTTGGATTCGGAAGAAATCTAGGAACATGCCAGATAATACTCTATGACTTAGGAGACAGGTACGGGTAAAGGCGAACCTACGTTTCTAGCATTTATAGACGTAGAGAAATCTTTTGACAATGTTGACTGGAATACTCTCTTTCAAATTCTGAAGGTGGCAGGGGTAAAATACACGGAGCGAAAGGCTATTTACAATTTGTACAGAAACCAGACGGCAGTTATAAGAGTCGAGGGACATGAAAGGGAGGCAGTGGTTGGGAAGGGAGTGAGACAGGGTTATAGCCCGGTGTTATTCAATCTGTATACTGAGCAAGCAGTAAAGGAAACAAAAGAAAAATTCGGAGTAGGTATTAAAATCCATGGAGAAGAAATAAAAACTTTGAGCTTCGCCGATGACATTGCAATTCGTCAGAGACAGCAAAGAACTTGGAAGAGCAGTTGAATGGAATGGACAGTGTCTTGAAAGGAGGATATAAGATTAACATCAACAAAAGCAAAACGAGGATAATAGAATACAATCGAATTAAAGCAGACGATGCTCTCTTAGGAAGTCTTTTCTGGAGGTATTTATCTGGACTGTAGTCTTGTACGGAAGGGAAAAGTGGACGATAAGCATGTCAGGCAAGCAGACATTAGAAGCTTTTGAAATGTGGTACTATAGAAGACTGCTGAAGATTAGATGGGTAGATCGTGTAACCAGTAAGGAAGCACCGAACAGAATTAGAAAGAAAAGAAATTTTTGGTCTACCTTGACTAAAAGAAGGGATCATTTGACGACACATTCTGTGAACTGCATTAAAGCAGTCTTCGGACAGAAGACAACAACAACATCATCATCAATGGGAGTGTAGTACACTTCATTTTTGACGTTACGACAGGCATAAAAATCCAGGACGACTTAGGTCAGGTGATCTTAGAAGCCAAAGCAGCATATATGCCGATGATCGTTATGCATGCACCACATTCCCCAGCCATGGGCCATGTGCGAAATTTGAACCCAATTAAATGGTGACTTAATCGCAACGTTTGCTTTCAAATATAGTAACTAGGACAATACTTCCCATTCGAATAAGTGGCGGCTAGTTACCATACTTTAGCAGTTACCCCACAAACTGCTTATTTAACGGCTCACACTTCGTGTAACGTTTTTGCTTCGGTTATCGTATACAGTAATACATGTCAATTTTTGTTAATAATAATGATGCACCGTGTAATTATAGCACGATCATTTTTTCTTCTATTATAGAAGTACGTGAAGTTATACTAGAAAGTATTTTTATAAAAATTTATTATAAAAAGTTATTATGACTTTATTACTGCATTATATAGAAAGAGCACTAAATCATTAGTATTAAAAGAGAATTGAGGGCGTAGTGATCCTGTAGTTGGACACTGGAACAACTGCCATCTCGCCGACGTCGTGTTTACTTTAGAGTGTTGACACTGTAGTCGTGTCCACATCCGCCGCGGCTTGAGGCCGACTTAGCCTACACAAACTGGAGGACGGTTAAGTAACAACTCTGACATAGTTTGTCGCACACGCCGTACTGCTACACCACCAGGGCTTGAAGGATATGAGAGTATTAGTTTTATCAGAAAGCAGGATGTTCTTTAACCAAGCGTTGTGGATCTCCCTTACTGCACACTAAGATTTAAATTTCTTCCAGACATTTTCAGTGCCTTATGTGGATTTTTTAAATTGTCTTGCATACCGGCTTCAACTTGTCTTTGGGCGCACAGATAATTACCGAAGGCACATTACTTCTATTCGTACATGTGGTATTTTGATAACTTCTAAGAACTGCTCGTGCAACAATATGGTGAGTGCAGCAGCCTTTATCAGATGGTATATTGGACTTCTCTCTCACGATGTACCAAACTACTATAAAAAACCACAACAGCAGCTTAGAAATTTAGTGGCCATTGCCCATTATTAGACCCACTAAAGTGCAACACGCACTTTACATTATACAGTAATGATGGATACACAATTATCGCTTTACATTTCACAAAACTACCCACACACACACACACACACACACACACACACACACACACACACACACACACACACAAAACCAAGAATCCTGATAGTCCGCGGCCAGTTAAGTCCGCAATCATCCGCGTATTCGTAAACCAAATGCCTGTCTAAGTGAGATCAATATGCACTCCAGTCACCAATTCACAGAGACAAGCGAGGTACCTCTAGAGATCAGCACGACAGGAAGTGAGTTGACGCTGGCAACACGGCTAATCTTATTTCCTGTATGATGGCAGAAACAAGGCCCATATGATTCCGGGCACACCTCTTAACAGCTGCAGGTGAAGTCTTTGGCTGTGTATACCGCAGACCGTATTTATGCTCGATTGTAGTCTAAGGTATAGTCAGTTTAAAGTCATGCTCTTTAATGCAATTCCAGTCGCTTCCCTAGACGAACAAAGGGGTAAATGTATAAAACATCGAAAGTTATCATCGATGACCGAGACGCCACTCATTTGCTAATGCATTTAACGGTATCTACCACCTGCAACTACTATAAAACCAAAGGCATACTATTTCTTCTGCCCACTCGAAGAAAACCATTCCACGGAAAGAGCGCCCGACCACATGAAACTCAGAACGTGCACGTAAACTTTGCGAAGAAGTAAGACGTGATCCTTCTTTGGAATACTCGTTTGTCAAGCGCGTCGGCGACTGGACATGAATTATTTATGATCGCTCAGCATTACATCCTCTCCATCTCGACAGCAGTGAGCAAACATTGAGCTGAGCTATTAGATCTAAGTCACCTGACAGCCAATATACCTGAAACACGTGAAACGGCTCCTTCATTCGATGTCGTCACGTATAGTACCTGCAAAAACTGATTTGTCGGCGCGATTTGGTCGTATCTGTCAGAAGGAGTGTTTACTTACAGCAGCGTTGGTCATTTCTGGCTACATCCTCCTCTGCATTTTTTATGTTATTACAGTTCTTATGTCCAACACTATATATTAATACATTAATAGCGTTGACAATAAACAACTGTCATGTAGTTGACAAAAACCTCCGCCCAAACTTATATCGGTTGTATTAGAAAAAATACGCAAAATGAAGATACCATTTTTGATATGCTGTTTTCTTAATTAAAGTAACAACATCGGAATGACAACTGAATTCCATTATTTGCTCGTCCTATGCCTTGAGAGTGGCACACCAGCAATAGCAATTCGATTTTCCAGAATCTCTTGGTCTTCGGAAACAGAACTGGGTCGTGTATCGTGTACGTAAGAGGAGGTCAAAAGTTTTCAAATATGACGACCGGTGGTACAAATCGAGAAAATCCGAAGACTTGCACCAGTCAGTATTAACCCAAGGAAAGAAAACAGAAACCGAAAATATGCTAAGTGTATACCTGCCGTGCAGATATAAATTAATATACTCACCTTGAGCTGAGTCCTGGAAGTACAACGCACAGAAAAACGTATCTTTATCTCATTTTGTCATTCAAAGGCATCAGTATTATTCGGGACATACTGACAGTTCAGCTATACAGAAGTGGTCGAGACGAGGGATCGGCTGTGACATTGACTAAGCTACACTACTGGCCATTAAAATTGCTACACCGCGAAGATGACGTGCTACAGCCGCGAAATTTAACCGACAGGAAGAAGATGCTGTGATATGCAAATGATTAGCTTTTCAGAACATTCACACAAGGTTGGCGTCGGTGGCGACACCTACAACGTGCGGACATGAGGAAAGTTTCCAACCGATTTCTCATACACACAACAGCAGTTGACCGGCGTTGCCTGAGGAAACGTTGTTGTGATGCCTCGCGTAAGGAGGAGAAATACATACCATCACGTTTCCAACTTTGATAAAGGTCGGATTGTAGCCTATCGCGATTGCGGTTTATCGTATCGCAACATCGCTGCTCGCGTTGGTTGAGATCCAATGACTGTTAGCAGAATATGGAATCGGTGGGCTCAGGAGGGTAATACGGAACGCCGTGCTGGATCCCAACGGCCTCGTATCACTAGCAGTCGAGATGACAGCCATCTTATCCGCATGGCTGTAATGGATCGTGCAGCCGCGTCTCGATCCCTGAGTCAACAGATGGGGACGTTTCCGAGACAACAACCATCTGCACGAACAGTTCGACGACGTTTGCAGCAGCATGGACTATGACCTCGGAGACCATGGCTGGGCTTACTCTTGACGCTGCATCACAGACAGGAGCGCCTGCGATGGTGCACTCAATGACGAACCTGGGTGCACGAATGGCAAAACGTCATTTTTTAGAATGAATCCAGGTTCTGTGTACAGCATCATGATGGTCGCATCCGTGTTTGGCGACATCGCGGTGAACGCACATTGGAAGCGTGTATTTGTCATCGCCATACTGGCGTGATGGTCTGGGATGTCATTGGTTACACGTCTCGGTCACGTCTTGTTCGCATTGACGGCACGTTGAACAGTGCACGTTACATTTCAGATGTGTTACCACCGGTGGCTCTACTCTTCATTCGGTCCCTGCGAAACCCTACATTTCAGCAGGATAATGCACGACCGCATGTTGCAGGTCCTGTACAGGCCTTTCTGGATACAGATGATGTTCGACTGCTGCCCTGGCCAGAACATTCTCCACATCTCTCACTATTAGAAAACGTCTGGTCAATGGTGGCCGAGCGACTGGCTCGTCACAAGACGCCAGTCACTACTCTTGATGAACTGTGGTATCGTGTTGAAGCAGCATGGGGAGCTGTACCTGTACACGCCATCCAAGCTCTGTTTGACTCAATGCCCAGGCGTATCAAGGCCGTTATTACGGCCAGAGGTGGTTGTTCTGGGTGCTGATTTCTCGGGATCTATGCACCCAAATTGCGTGAAAATGTAATCACATGTCAGTTCTAGTATAATATATTTGTCCAATGAATACCTGTTTATCATCTGCATTTCTTCTTGGTGTAGCAATTTTAATGGCCAGTAGTGTATTTCCCCATTCGGGTACAGTGATGCGTCTAACGACGGAAATTAAGCACCATGGAAAGAAAACTGATCCCACTTTATCTCCTCCTACCTCTTGCCCTCTCATGGCATTATCAGTTATAAGGATATATTGCATCATTTATTGACTAGCTTCATGAGGACATATTACTGACTCAAATGCTCCCAAGCAATAAATAAATAGCGAGGGTGGACAAATCACCTCGTCAGTAAATGCAACCAATCACCACATGAGGAGCGAAATGATGTTTTTAAGCCTATATTTTGAGACGGGAGCAGATGTGTCTGTTCCACATCTCCTATTAAATATTACATACATTATAACCAACCAAGAAAGCAGTACGTTACATGGAGGATGTTTGATGAATTCCAGATGTCAACTCGCATTAATTGCTAACGGCTGCGAATGACTGAACAAATAATTCTCTTCGTATTACTGCGAAATAGGCGGTGCTGCCAGCTTCTTGCATTTACGCAAGCGTCCTGCCTCCTCCCCTACAGCCAATACGGAACGGTGGATACTGAAAGCCTAGAGTATTGGTAGCGTAATTCCGACAGCATCGAATTTATGCCGAGATAATGAACCGACTCAAGAATAAGAAGTAGTAATTACGTACGTCATTGTTGCATGTTTGAAAGGTTTAACTTCAAAAGGGAACACTTAATTGACATAAAAGCTGTGATGATTATGTTTTTTAATACGTTACACTAATCACGTAATGTTCACAGTTATTTAGTATTCTTTTAGTTAGCGACCTTCCAGTCGCTATAACAACGAAGTACCTTTGCGTGTTATATATAATCTCTTTGCCGTACGTTAACGTACCAGTTTTGTGACTATTATTATCTGTGGTGCAAATGAAAACCTAACCCAGTGTTAGTCTAAAAGAAAAACCCCAAAAAATTGCGTGGGCAATGTAACACCACTCAGGTGGAAGTTTAATTGCAACTTTTAACGCGACTTGGTTTATGACGTGTATTGCGCTTGCCGGCACAAATTTACAAAACTAATTTATAGACTGGGTAGGGCTTCATAACACTTGAACCACGTAGCTGCTAAATGCTTTCTGCCACTAGAACAATTACTGAATATAGTGATAAACACAGTCTTCGCTAAGTGACTTGACACTTCACTTACCAACTGACAATGGCGAAGCGTGTCCAAGGATTTCGGAAACTTCAGCAGAGCGGAGTCCAGCTGCACCCACGATCTGGGTCGTTTCGGATGGACTGTCGCACGGCAACAGCACCAACGAGGATACGTTTTAGAGACATTGTTGCCGTGTCCAGGCTCCAGTTTCGAACGATAGCCGACACCACAGAAATCACGCACCGGAAGTGCATTCGTATGTTGCTCTGAAGTAGGGGGCTTATCGTACCGCAGAGCAGCAAGAAAACCGAGGACTTACGTGTGTGCACCCAGACGGCTATTTTTAACCTAATCTACGACGAAGATCGCCACGGTCAATGTATTTATCTGACGGATTTCAGTAGAAACAATTTAAGGTAGTTTGCAGCAGGCTCCTTTTATATTCTGCCAGATAAAAAATGACTATGTACATTCTTCACGCTACAATTAGAATGACTAATTTAGAATCGATCGACATTTTGCTCCATTGATTTACCACGAAAGTTTGAGAACGCCTTACGCTCATCAGAATTACGATGCAATTTTTCAGTAGACCTGCTGTAAAAAGTGCAACGCTACTTAAAATTATAAGCAGTGATGATATATAATTAGTGCTACTGTTTGATAGGCGTCTGCGTGTGTGTCTGGCTCATGGAGTGAAGGCTGGGTTGAAAACTGCAAGCTTCTAGATCCGATTCACAGCCGTGTAGCGCTTAATTTATCTCTGACACTTTTCTTCTACATATGAAATTCCATGAATTATCGTCGTTCGGAGCGCATTTAAAACTATAGGTACACCAGAGTTGATCATTGATCAAAAGAAGACCCTGAGCATTCCTCGTCCAGTATTACCATGAAAAAGTACTGAATTGTCAAATCAGCGTTCGCGTTATCGACTAATGTGTTTAGGACTTGAATTTTAGACTGTGAAATCAACTGATCTGGCAACATTGTATGTGTACACAACAGAAATATCACGACACTTCACCTACGCTCACTGAATGCTATCATAATCAACGATGTCTTTACTGGACTAATTTGAAACTTTAGGAAGAGTAAGTTACCGTGACAAAAAACAATTCGAAGATGAATGGTAAACTGTCACGTAGCGAAATTTCTAAGACAGATAAACAATCAAAGCAGAAATAATGAATATTGTCTTCTACCTTAAACGACAAATGTAAATCCAAGTTGCGGTAGCGTTCTCGCTTCCCGCGCCCGGGTTCCCGGGTTCGATTCCCGGCGGGGTCAGGGATTTTCTCTGCCTGACTGGGTCTTGTGTGATGTCCTTAGGTTAGTTAGGTTTAAGTAGTTCTAAGTTCTAGGGGACTGATGACCATAGATGTTAAGTCCCATAGTGCTCAGAGCCATTTGAACCATTAAATCCAAGCATGCAGAAACTAACAAACAGGAAAATCAGTCAGAAAGGAATGCAAATGAGCTACTGAAATATATGATTTTGGACCATAAATTGGCAGATTAATAGCATTAAACAATTTCCATGTTTAATATATTCAGCGCACCTTTTTACGAAACGTTGGTATGGCAATATCGTCGTGAATGAATACCTTTTCAAATACTTAATTTTATATTTCTGATTTCTATCTGTTACTTTCAGCTTGAGCACCAGACGGATCTACGGGAGATTGGATGGGATTTTATTTATTTATTTTTTTTACAGACACTATGTCGCTATCCTGTACATAGATCTTTGTTAGATGAAAAGCACTTATCTATGGGTTATGGGTTCATGACATTTAAGATGCTTCCCGTCGTCTCCGACTATTAATATTTATTTGAATGACACTAAAAATAACCATGTTGTATGAACAACACAATCATAGCCATTATGAGTCTATTGCAGCTTACAGATCTATTATTGTTGTAGGTCAGAGAGTCCGTTACATGATTTCACGAATCGATCCCATGTGTTGTGAACAGAAAATATGTCAGATGGTAGTTAAGTACGACTACTCGAGTGTCGAGATCAGTCGCATGACGGAGGTGAAATATTTTAAACATCTGTGATAGTACTTGTAAGATTTAAAACGAAAAACGCGACTCACATGCAATACATAGCTGACTCACCAATAGTTCTCCTCCCTATTATTATCTGTTATATGCATCCCACGTTGTTCGTTATAGATCTTAGGAGTACTATCACTATTAAACACAGACAAGCACAGATTTTAACAAGTATCTATATGAGGGTTAGAAAACCGCATGGGGCTAGGAGAATTATTTTCTACTTTTTAATCCGATTTAAAAACGTGTCATATTACAAATTTATTTTTGTTTAAATAATAATTTTCTGATATGCTTCTTGTGTTTGGCGCTGGATCGTATTGTGAAAATCGCGATTTACACAATACGATACAGCGGCAAATCAGAGAAACGTATTTGCAACAGATCCTTCGGGGTAGCCTGAAAAGTCACAATATTATTCTGATTTCTAGTTTCAGGTGTGTGTGTGTGTGTGTGTGTGTGTGTGTGTGTGTGTGTGTGTGTGTGTGTTTGTGTGTGTGTGTGTGTGTGAACCTTCTCTGTGGAATTTAGATATTTGAGGAGATTATATTTTTTATTTAAGGAATTATTTATATTTAAACCAACTTTCTTTCCGTGGCTTCACTCGTACACTTCTATGTCACACATTTCCTCCTCCTCCTCCTCCCTCCTCTTCCCATCCGTGCTCATCTGCTCGCATACCATCTGGAATGCACTCCGATAGTAACCACTCCGGTCCTGCAGGTGTTACCAAGTTTTTTCACCCCCCCCCCCCCTATCGGAAGACACCGACAAGAAAGCAAACTAGTATTGCATTGTCATCTAATTCCGAGTTGTGTTCAAAAGTCATATCTTTAACTCATTGGGAAGTTGATTTGAAATCAGCTGCAAAATTTGTACCGGACAGGCAGACAGACAAGATAATCAAACTGTGGTAATAAAGTAGTGGTATACAGAACATGCTGTTGTTTCATACTGCTCATATCCAGAAGTTACAGCGATATTAAATAGTGCAAATCAGTGGGACTACCATTAAGAAAGATGGAAGCAACGTAAAGCTGACCTAAAAAGGCAACAAATGAAATAACTGCGATGGTAACTAAAAGAATGACAGTAATATCGTTACGTTGTATGTGGTGCTATAGAATCTACTAAGGACCCAAAGCACCGCCTCTGTTTTGTTCAACTTGAAGATGAAGAAAAAGTAGTCTATGCGTGGTACATCTCTGCAACTCTTTACTGACGACCCCCCGAAACCCGTCAACTTTTCTGAACTCTAATGACACGTACTAAGCTTGAAATTTGCGTCTGCTTGAGGAGAATAGCTGCAGGGATTGGGAATGTTTCTCGTGTCCACATATTGCGATACTACTGAAGCTGGAAAATGAGTTAGTCTAAATTTGGTTGAGATGATCCCGCAGGGTTTATAGTGTACCATAATCTGATAAACAACGACAGTTACTAGCGGTTAAGGTGTAAGCAGTGTCCACCTGCAGCCAAAAGCCAAGCGTTCAGCAGCTGATAAACTGTGTGCAAACTGGAGACAGTCGCTTTCAATATTACACGGCTCTCCACATTATTCTAACCCGTGGAAGTCTCACCATCACCGAATAAACTGCGACCCACATCCATCTGAACCTGCTTACTGTTATCGTCTCTACGTCTCCTACAGTTTTTTCCTCCCGCGCTTTCCACCATTACCAAATTCATGGTTCAAATGGCTCTGAGCACTATGCGACTTAACTACTGAGGTCATCAGTCGCCTAGAACTTAGAAATACTTAAATCTAACTAACCTAAGGACATCACACACATCCATGCCCGAGGCAGGATTCGAACCTGCGACCGTAGCAGTCACGCGGTTCCAGGCTGAAGTGCCTAGAACCGCACGGCCACCGAGGCGGCGCGCGTGGTTCTGTTTACTTGGTTACGATAGACACATTCAATTCTAGGTCGAAACAAATGATTACAAGAGGCAGTCAAATGGGAAGGAGACAGGTGAAAGTGTTTATTATTTCCAAAGTAATCACCCTAAATATTAATATGATTGTCTCACTCTGAGACAAGACGGTCAATGCCTTCGTGGAATAAAGTTCGCGGCTGTCTACGCAACCATGATTGTATCCAGTCATGCATTTCTTCGCACGGAGCAAACCAAAGGTCACAAAAGTCTTTCTTCATGGCTCCAAAAATAAGAAAATCTCTCGTGCAGCGGTCGGAATTACGTGGGAGATGTGAAAGGGCTTCCCAGTGAAAGTTAAGCAGCGTAGTAATAACAATCTTGACAGCATGTGGGAGGGAATTACCCTGCAACACAATAATGCCGTCAGTCATCATTCCTGGGTGTATGGACTTGATGGAGCGTTTCAGTTTTTGCGAGGTGTCCATGTTCCAGAAATTCAATGATCAGCCGGCCCCTGTAATGAAAGATATCGGTCATCATGACTTTCCCGGAGCTATTGTTTCGGCTACGATGCAGAAGTTTCACTGGGAAGCCCTTACACATCCTCCACACGGTCCTAATCTCTTCCCACGCGATATCCATGTTTTTGGAGCCCTGAAGAAAGACGTCCGTGGCCGTTACACTCATGGTTCCGTAGGCAACCGCAAATATTTTGCTATGAATGCATTCACTTTCTTGTCCCACAGTGGCATTAATGTATTAATAGTGATGCCTATAGCTTTTGAAATAGTAGGGTTTACTTTTTTCCGTCTGTCTCATTTCCATTTGGCCACCCTTTGTAGAAAGTGACAACGCAAACAGCAATCGGTACTGTGAATACATCACTGTGACCAGGCCCTCCATTCTGTAGCAGAAGCAGTACGAGCACATGTACACACACACACACACACACACACACACACACACACACACACACACACAGAGAGAGAGAGAGAGAGAGAGAGAGAAATACAATGGTGGCCCTCATCCATATTCGGGAGGTAAAGTGACACCGCGACCCAGTGGGCCCCGGCGAGGCTGGTCGGCTTTCGCGTCCTGCCTGTCTTGCCCTTTCCCGTGCAACCGAAGCCGACGCGCGGCCGGCCGCTGTGGGTTACCAAGGTGAGTAGATCGCACAGCCGCCGCAACCGGCGCCGTGTACGGCTGCCTGGCAGCTAATATCCAAACAGACGGCGCCTCATATTGCACAGCGTCAGAGTGAAATCAAAACCACCACCGTGTTTACACCGACAGCTACATCACCGGCGAATCGATACCAAAACTAAGTCGTCGTCTCCTCCTCCTCTTCCTCCTCTTCCTCCTCCTCCTCATATACTTCTTCTACACTTTCCGTCTGGCCTGTTAGGTTAGCCCGTCTTTTTACTGGTCTGGTTCGATCTCCTTTCTCTTAAAAAGCTCTTTATCTGGCGTGGTAGTCTCTCTAGTCCAGGGCTAGACCCCTTAAGGGTCCGCCGGCTCTTTCTAGGCGGTCCGCGGCCACATTTCACCAAATCGTGTAAAATAATGAGTAAAATTATTGAATAAAAGTGTGAAAATTAAATTCATTATTTGTGTACTTTCACTTTAGGTCGTATTCCAAAGCAGCCTTTGCGGTTCCTAAGTGAGAACGAATACACAGTTTAGTGCCGGGAATGCAGCTTCTCTGATCGACTGTTTCGCAACGATACGGGGGTCGTTCGTGCGCCGGCTCACGGCGCTGGATGCGCTGAAACCTTTTACGCATGCGCGGAGCGAGCTTTGTCTGATTTATTATGTGAAAACGCTACAAGTACTCCATTGGTTGCAATATCCTGTGGAAGTGGAATAACCAAGAAGCGGAAGTACAACGAAAGCTATTTACAAATGGGCTTTATGGCGCTAAGAAGGGTAAAGCTCAGTGTGTAATTTGTGCGCGAGTCCTTCCGAACAGTTCAATGGTTCCAGTTAAATTGCACCGTCATTTTGAAGGTACTCATCCGGATTTCCAGGCTAAAGACATCGATTATTTCAAAAGGAAGAGTGCGGAACTAGCTGCTTCTCAGCATTGCATGAAAACTCATGCATAAACAATTAATAAAAATTCATTAAAAGTTTCTTTCTTGGTTAGTTATCGAGTGGCAAAAACAGGCAGAGCTCACACCATAAAATTTCATAAAGCCATGTGTTAATGATATTTTTTCTTGAATGCTAGACGAATTGGGAACATGGCACGTGCATTAAGAAGTTTTCAGTTCCCATGGGTTTCGCTCTGAAATTTAAAGTTACTGCGCTCTTGACTGACGAGGGGTCCACCACGGATTTTCGACTGAAGAAGGGGTCCGCCAGCTGAAAAGGTTGGGAAGCCCTGCTCTAGTCTATTCTTTGTAGATGTTCATTCTACACTCCTGGAAATTGAAATAAGAACACCGTGAATTCTTTGTCCCAGGAAGGGGAAACTTTATTGACACATTCCTGGGGTCAGATACATCACATGATCACACTGTCAGAACCACAGGCACATAGACACAGGCAACAGAGCATGCACAATGTCGGCACTAGTACAGTGTATATCCACCTTCCGCAGCAATGCAGGCTGCTATTCTCCCATGGAGACGATCGTAGAGATGCTGGATGTAGTCCTGTGGAACGGCTTGCCATGCCATTTCCACCTGGCGACTCAGTTGGACCAGCGTTCGTGCTGGACGTGCAGACCGCGTGAGACGACGCTTCATCCAGTCCCAAACATGCTCAATGGGGGACAGATCCGGAGATCTTGCTGGCCAGGGTAGTTGACCTACACCTTCTAGAGCACGTTGGGTGGCACGGGATACATGCGGACGTGCATTGTCCTGTTGGAACAGCAAGTTCCCTTGCCGGTCTAGGAATGGTAGAACGATGGGTTCGATGACGGTTTGGATGTACCGTGCACTATTCAGTGTCTCCTCGACGATCACCAGTGGTGTACGGCCAGTGTAGGAGATCGCTCCCCACACCATGATGCCGGGTGTTGGCCCTGTGTGCCTCGGTCGTATGCAGTCCTGATTGTGGCGCTCACCTGCACGGCGCCAAACACGCATACAACCATCATTGGCACCAAGGCAGAAGCGACTCTCATCGCTGAAGACGACACGTCTCCATTCGTCCCTCCATTCACGCCTGTCGCGACACCACTGGAGGCGGGCTGCACGATGTTGGGGCGTGAGCGGAAGACGGCCAAACGGTGTGCGGGACCGTAGCCCAGCTTCATGGAGACGGTTGCGAATGGTCCTCGCCGATACCCCAGGAGCAACAGTGTCCCTAATTTGCTGGGAAGTGGCGGTGCGGTCCCCTACGGCACTGCGTAGGATCCTACGGTCTTGGCGCGCATCCGTGCGTCGCTGCGGTCCGGTCCCAGGTCGACGGGCACGTGCACCTTCCGCCGACCACTGGCGACAATATCGATGTACTGTGGAGACCTCACGCCCCACGTGTTGAGCAATTCGGCGGTACGTCCACCCGGCCTCCCGCATGCCCACTATACGCCCTCGCTCAAAGTCCGTCAACTGCACATACGGTTCACGTCCACGCTGTCGCGGCATGCTACCAGTGTTAAAGACTGCGATGGAGCTCCGTATGCCACGGCAAACTGGCTGACACTGACGGCAGCGGTGCACAAATGCTGCGCAGCTAGCGCCATTCGACGGCCAACACCGCGGTTCCTGGTGTGTCCGCTGTGCCGTGCGTGTGATCATTGCTTGTACAGCCCTCTCGCAGTGTCCGGAGCAAGTATGGTGGGTCTGACACACCGGTGTCAATGTGTTCTTTTTTTCCATTTCCAGGAGTGTATTTCTGCTTGTTTTTATCCACTTCGTTTACCATATGACAAATTATCAACTCATTTCAAGTATCTTCATTTCATATTTTATCTATTCGTTTACATATTTTCACCGTTCTAAGAATTCTCACTAGGAAAGGTGTGTATGTCTAAGTAGTTGCGCTCTACCGTCGATGCAGACATGTAGATGGAAGAAGAAATTAGGAAGAAGTTTGGGGCAGCAAGCTTTCTCTTCATTGTAGTTACACGGAACATCCTCAACAAGTAGAACGATATTGAAAGGGGCAACGCTCCTACAGATCTTCTTATACGCCGACACTAACCTATGGCTGCAAATCTTAGAACGCGACTAAGCGGAAAAACAGCTCCAAGAATCAGATACGAGATAATACCTGAAAACGGAAAATCAGACAGGGACAGACGGAATCCGATACACAACCATTCTCACAACTTTAAATGCAATGAAACTGGAGCTGAGTATCCAAGAACAACAACAGAGGTAATATTGAAATGTAACCGATAATCGCCTTTCGAAATACTGATGTCGATGATTAATCGAATTAAAAATATTGATATTTTGATATATCGACGCCAAAAACTTGGTTTTAGAAATAGTATCATAAATTGTCATTGCACGTGTTATTTAAAATTGTGAACAATGGTTTCTGAGTGTTTGATCGCTACGAAATTGTCTCCTGCGCCAACCTCTTCATTTCAGAGCAGTTCTTGCACCTTACGTCTTCAGTTATTTGCTGGATATATTGCTGTCTGTCTTCCCTCACAGCTGCATCCCTCTGCAGTCACCTCTAGTACCATGGAGGTCGTTCCTTAATGTCTGAACGCATCTCCTACCATCATGCCCCTTCTTCTTGCTAATATTTTCCACATATTCATTGCCTCGCCTATTTTGCGGTAAAGCAACTCATTCCTTACAGTCGACCTAATTTTCAACATATTTCTGTAGCGCCACATCGCTAACGCTTCGATTCCCCTCTCTCCAGGTTTTCCCACTGGCCACGATTTACTACCATACAATACTGTACTACAAACGTACATTTTCAGAAATTTATTCCTCAAATTAAGGAATATGTTTGATACCAGCAAACTTTTCGTGGCTGATGATGCCCTATCTGTCTGTGATACTCTGCTTTTTATGTTCTCCTCGCTTCGTCCGTCTTAGGTTATTTTGCTTCCAAAGTAACAGAATTCCATATTTTCGTCTACTTCGCAATCCCCAGTTCTGATGTTAAGTTCGTCGTCATTCTCATTTCTCCTACTTCTCATTACTTCTGCCTTTCCCTTATTTACTCTCAATCCATATTGTGTACCCATTAGTCTGTTCATTTCATTCAACAGATCCTGCAATTCTTCTTCAGTTTCACTTAGAACAGCAACGTCGTTAGTGAATCTTACTATTGATATCCTTTCACCATGAATTTTAGTGCCACGCATTAACCTTTCTTTTAATTTCGTCGCTGCTTCTTCAATGTATAGGCTGAATAGTAGGGGGCGAATGACTGCATCCCTGTCTTACGTCCTTTTCAAACTGAGCCCTTCGATCTTAGTCTTCCAATATCATTGTTCCCTCTTGATTCTTGTACATTTTGTATATCACCCGTATTTCCTTGTAGTTTACTTCTATTTTTCTGACAATTTCGACCATCTTGCACCATTTCCCTTTGTCGAAACCTTTTTCTAGATTGACAAATCCCATGAGCGTATCTTCATTTTTCTTCAGTCTTTCTCCAGTTTAAAGGGCAAATGCAGAACTGTCGCCCTGGTGTCTTTACCTTTCCTAAAGCCAAACTGATCGTCAGCGAACTGTTGCCCACTTTCCTTTTCAATTCTTCCTTATTTATGAATTAATAAAAAAGTAAGGAAACGAAATTTAGTTACACATTATTTTGCATTTCTTTTCAAAGCAGTGACGATACCTTTTTGTGTACAATTTGAATACGCAACTGACTAAGTCGATGCAAGTGCTGGATCGTAAAGGGAACTGAGAGGAATACTTTATATATCAACAGTGTCGCAGTTTGCATTGAAGGGACCGTAGCTGTCTGTCTCTCATCAAAAGTTTTTGGGTTCTGAGACTTTAAAAGAACTTTTAAGTTTTGGTGTTACCAGATGTTATGCACGTCATTTTTGAGTAGATTTTCCCCTTCTTCTTCTTTTCACGTTCAAAAATCACTAACATAAACACACAGTAATCAAGAAACAACAGAAAATTAAGACGCTTCGAGAGTTAAGTTTCAAACATTTGTACCAACCTTACTTTGAAATGAGTGAAAGTTACAAAAGTACGCAGCTAACAAAATCCAAAATTTCTGTAACAACTTGTATGTCATAAACTGTGAGTACCCTTCTTATTCTGTAAATATTTCAATATTAAGAAGAAAGTAGACTTGTATTTTCTCTACTACGAGTTATGATGCTGCTGCTACTGATGATGATGATGATGATGATGATGATACATTAATAGCATTATTCTCAGAGAATGCTCGTTCCCGCACATCAGAAACTGGATAATTCAGAATGATGTTGGTAAACTGCAGGAGCGCCCATGGTAAGGTTCCAGAATTAGTATCGCTTATTGAAAGTTATAATGCCTAGATAGTACTAGAAACACAAAGTTTGTTGAAGCTGGAAGTGAATAGCGACGAAATCCTGATTTGAATATTTACCTTAAGGACAGGCTAGTCGACAAAGCTGACGGGGTTACGCCGTATTTATCGCGGAAAACAATTCAGTAAAATGTATGCGAAGTTATCACAAATTCCGAATGTGAATTAATCTGAACGAAGTTATGCATCAAAGTTGAGTGAAAAATGTGACTCGGAAGCTTTTATAGACCATCTGCGTCGGGAGCTGTACTGGTAGAGTGCTTCAGAGACAGTTTGTAGAATATAGTGACAAAGATTCCTTATCATACTGTTGTGACAGGGGGCCGACTATAGCCTGCCAGGTACAGAGTGGGAGAGTTATGCTATCAAAACTGGTGCCAGAGACTGGGATTCGCGCGACATTGTTCTGTATGTCTTGTCCGAAAACTACTGCGACCAGACAGAGAATCAGCTGGTGAACATACATGTTATACCTTATAGCAACAAACAGATCTTAACATCTGGAAACAGTTAACCTTGCCCGCGAATGGCAAAGGTCCCGAGTTCGAGTCTCGGTCGGGCACACAGTTTTAATCTGCCAGGAAGTTTCATACCAGCGCACACTCCGCTGCAGAGTGAAAATCTCATTCTGGAAACATCCCCCAGGCTGTGGCTAAGCCATGTCTCCGCAATATCCTTTCTTTCAGGAGTGCTAGTTCTGCAAGGTTCGCAGGAGAGCTTCTGTAAAGTTTGGAAGGTAGGAGTCGAGGTACTGGCAGAAGTAAAGCTGTGAGTCCCGGGCGTGAGTCGTGCTTCGGTAGCTCAGTTGGTAGAGCACTTGCCCGCGAAAGGCAAAGGTCCCGAATTCGAGTCTCGGTCGGGCACACAGTTTTAACCTGCCAGGAAGTTTCATGGTGACCATCTGCTAGGAGTAGTAAGCCATTCCTTAGTGTGTCTTGTTCAGAGTTGTTACAATTTTAAGAGTATTAATTATGCTCAAAAGCAGTATATTTCTCGTAGTGCCTCGCTATTATAAATAAGTGAGCGTCTGCGAGACTCACTCCGGCCGCGGTGGTCTAGCGGTTCTAGGCGCGCAGTCGGGAACCGCGCGACTGCTACGGTCGCAGGTTCGAATCCTGCCTCGGGCATGGATGTGTGTGATGTCCTTAGGTTAGTTAGGTTTAAGTAGTTCTAAGTTCTAGGGGGCTGATGACCACTAATGTTAAGTCCCATAGTGCTCAGAGCCATTTGAACCATTTGCGAGACTCACTATCTCTGACTAAAGGTGGCAAATGACTGCTGCCCTATTCCGTACGAGCTGCCGGTGAGAGTTGCCTGTTTGAGTTACTTCCTGGAACACTTTTTTTCTTGTCTCGCCAGTGCAGGGCGTCAGACTCCAGCGATTCCCAAGCGGCCAAACAGTCGAATAACGCCTGAACGATGCGATCGATAGCACAGCCAAGAGCGACCGGTGAGCGGACGCGGAAAAAGCTGGCGATGCCAAGTAATGGGATGCAGGAATCGATTGCAGTCCTGGCGGAGCCTCTTCCCATGATATTCGGAGGATGACGTGACATGTATGCCAGCTCTGCGAATTTAAATTTCAACACTGCATTTGCATTTATTGCGCCCCCTGTGCCGGGATCGCCGTCCTGGTCTTTCTTTAGCTTTCCCTCGGGGAGAAAGAAAATGCCTGGCTGTCACCACAAACAATCGCTGCACCCCAAGTCACAACTCGCAGTACGTCTTATATTTTTCTGCAACAAACCCCCTCTTCTGCATTTTAACATAGAAGGAATGAATAAAACAGACGTAAAACCGTGCTTGACCAGTGGAAAACAGAGCACAGAGCGAAATAAAATCCCGTAGCATCAGTAAGACAAACTGAAACAAAATCTTTTTTGTCGCATCTACAGCTCCGTAAAACCGTGATATTTCGGTCAATATGGAGAGACCAACAAAACACTGACATATTTTGCAGTTCATAACTATTTGTAGTTAATATTATCTTTAGCGGTCTTGAAACTGGAATAATTTTAACGCCGCCGTTAAAGGGCAAAACAACTACATTGTTTTTCGGAGACAGTTTCACCACTCAGGCAAAATCTGCTTGTTACGCTGTTACGTAGCTCAGTTATGTGCCTCCATGACAGAAATAGACACCAACTCCATTGTAGAATGTTGCCGGCCGTTGTGGTCGAGCGGTTCTAGGCGCTTAAGTCTGGAACCGCACGACCGCTACGGTCGTAGGTTCAATCCTGCCTCGGGCATGGATGTTTGTGATGTACTTAGGTTAGTTAGGTTTAAGTAGCTCTAAGTTCTAGGGGACAGATGACCTCTGAAGTTAAGTCCCATAGTGCTCAGAGCCATTTGAACCTTTTTTTGTAGAAAGTTACTGCAACAGTTGTGAAGTTTTAACTGCTGACGGCACCTTTAGTTCCATGTATGACTGAGTCGACGCTTGATCTGTTATCTACTGTTCATTACGGCAAGCATTTCATGGAACGTCTACTAGGTTCTAAGGGCGATCAGGAATTCTGAATGTGCCAAGGCTCACAAGTCTTTGTCTTGCTCAGAAAGAATCAGCTATTTTATATTACGAAAATGTGTACTTTGTTACCTGCCGTAATGAGGCAGGTAGTATACTATAAATTACACGTTTGATTCAACATCCTCGTAATACACGATCAGTTTACTTTCAGTTGTTAAGTAAAAGAAGAAACATTACAATTTGTGTGCTAAAAATCTGAATATTTTATGCAGTTATTAAAACAGCCAACCACAGATAGCACTACAAACCAGTCAAACTTTGCTCATGAACAACAATATTCAATTGAAACTGACTAAAATCAAGAGCATTATTTTTGTGTGAAGTGATAGCATTACAACTCAAAGCACTAACAGAGTTGGACGAGCGTGGGTTACCGAATGAGAACTATTATGGTCTTGCTTCAACTCATTCTGGCATTCGACCATTACTGTCAAAGCGAAGCAACAGAAATTCGTAATAAAGGTGTTTGGATGGGAATCTGTAGCTTGCTGCACCCAGTAATGTTTTCAGACTGAACCACAGCGCAACATCGCTTGATGTAAACTACATTACTCTAACTTCAACTAACTACGAGAACAAACAGAAGCACTCGCAAATTCTTACTTTACTGCCTCTTACAACAGAAGTGTATTCCGTTTAGTCCGATAGCTATTTTCTTTTTACTTACTTACTTAATCTAATACCCATTTACCTCATGGTGTAGAGAATACGAGTGATATCCGTCCTTTCCTGTGAACAGCGGCGATTACTTCGTCCCTCACAGTTAACCTTTCTCCATGAATGCATCTCATCCACTCTTTCATGTCTTTCTTGATCGTCCTCCTCCTTTGTTAACTTCTGTCCTTTCAGGTCTTTCATAGTTTGCTCTTTCCCAGTCTTATTTCCTGTTTTCATGAATTACCTCACTTCTGATGCTACCGATATCCCATTCCCAGACTTTTCCAATGGAAAACTCGTCGAGGAGGAGTGAGGACTAGTTTAGTGTTTAACGCTCGTCGACAACGAGATCATGAGAGTCGGAGGACAAGCTCGGATGAGGGAAGGATGGGGAAGGAAA
This sequence comes from Schistocerca serialis cubense, assembly GCF_023864345.2. Classification (NCBI taxonomy): domain Eukaryota; kingdom Metazoa; phylum Arthropoda; class Insecta; order Orthoptera; family Acrididae; genus Schistocerca; species Schistocerca serialis. The sequence goes on along the minus strand of NC_064638.1, from coordinate 378,545,902 downwards.
TCGGCACTGCGCTTTCGAAGGAACCATCCCGGTATCTGCCTTATGCGATATACGGAAATCACGGAAAGATTAATCTGGATGGCTGGATGCAGGTTTGAACCGTCGTCCTCCCGAATGCGAGTCCAATGTGCTAACCATTGCGCCACCTCGACAGGTGAAAACTTGGCGATGCTTTCATTCGCTAAGCTCGTGTGCACGAACTGATACTCCTACGAACTGTGAAAACAGCAACCTTACAATGTGAGCAAATATATTCAGGAACCAGAGAGAGGATGTCAAATGTCTTGTAGGTAATGTGGTAGATTTTAAGACCGAATTAAAGAACTATCTGCTGAGCGATTAATCCTCCTTCAATGCAGAGAATCTTAAGAGACACTATTAAAATTAAAAGTTTTTGGAAGGTGACTAACAACAGCCGTCAAGTAACGTATAAAATGGATGTTTGACGATCAGCTGCATTTATTTTAAACCCAAATATCAACCGGTTTCAGCCATGGGCCATCTTCACGGATAAGGGTAAAAATGGTTTAAGCCACCACATTACATTTTTCATTACTTAAATAATGTGTAGAGCATCGCACAAATATCAATATACGGCACAGGACGTTTAGAAGCAAACGTACTAAGTGAACATAGAGTAGTATTGCAATGCACACGCTTTACAGTGGCCATCAGAGCAAAAATTACAGACAGCTTGACCGAAAAAAAAACTATCTTTAACACACTGTATAGCCTGTTAATATTATGCACAGGGCAAACAAAAATTTTTGATGCAGAAGCATTGTTATTTACGGTGTTGCTTAATATATGATTCTACTAGTTCACAACAGTGTAGTTACATTTTTCCCATGAAGCAAAAGCTTAGGAGCCCTAAGTCGGTTGCAAAGTCTAACAGAAAGAAGAAGGTTCTGCTGCTAGGTGGTTCACACGGTAGAGGCGTGCACCAGCAGTTGCAGGAAGTGTTGGAAAATGAGTACCAGGTCACCAGCACTGTGAAGCCTAGTGCAGGGTTGGCTCAGGTGACTAACAGCATAGGGGAGTTATGTAGGAATTTTACGATGGAGGATCAGGTAGTGATAGTGGGTGGAGCAGTGAATAGTCTTGATATGGACTGGGAATATGAAACTACTCAAACTGATGGCACTAATGTGCATTTCGTGCAACTGTTTCAGCGTCATGATCGGCCTCATCTTAATGCGGCTGTTAGGCGTCTTAATATGAGGCTGGAGAAAACGCTGATGGCAGATGGCATGGGTCACATAGCAGTGGTGCCAGTTAAGCCTATCAGTAGATCGGGTTTCACAAGGCATGGCCTGCACCTCAACAGGTATAGGAAGGGAAGGCTGGCAAAGCTTATAGGTGACAGTGTAGTGGGTGGTGGTGGGATCACTCACGGAAAAATTCCTGTAGTAGTTGGTGTTACAGCTGCACCTTTTCTTTAGACTGAAGTCAAGTGATAGGTATAACCTGCTTAAAAGAAGTCTCTCTAACTAAGAAATCACCTACGGAGGACGTCATGTTTCGAAGTAGAGAAGAAATTAGCATATTTCATCTAAATGTGAGACATTCTAGAGATAAAGTTAGTGAACTGCTTATAGATGTTGACCCCGAAATTACTGATATATCAGAGCACCGTTCAAATAATTTGACAGTTCAGAGGCTTCCTTTACCAGGATACAGATCAGCTGGCTGCTTTTCAAGGAGTTCCTTGCGGTATGGGGGAGTGACCATGTACGTAAAAAACACTATTCCATTTGAGTCCATAAACGTATCACGGCACTGCACTGAACAGATATCTGAATGTTGTGCAGGGGCAGTTGAATGTAATGAAACTAAACCTCTATTTGTTTTGTTTATAGGTCCCATAACTCTGACTTCAGAGCATTTCTGCTCAAGCTAGAGAGTGTTCTTGACTCACTTTATAGGAAGTACCACAAATTAGTTATACGTGACTTTAATATTAATTTTTTATATGTCTGTGCCAGAAAAAGGATGCTGGAAGATCTTATAAATTTATATGATCTAACGCAGACTGTGTTTTTTCCAACTAGGGTGCAGGGGAACAGTAGCAGAGCCATAGACGATATTGTTATTCACTCTTCATTATTAGATGAGCATTCTGTTAGTAAAAGGGTGAATGGCCTTTCAGATTACGTTGCACAAATTTTAAGACTAATAGGCTTTCGTATTCAAACAAATGTCAAATATAATTACAAACTATGCAGGAAAGCTAATCCAACGGCAATAGAGTGTTTTTCAAACCTAGTCAAGGAACAAGAGTGGCAAGAGGCTTATCACGCCAATAACATAGATGACAAATATAATGCCTTTTTTAACACATTTCTCATGCTCTTTGAGAATTGCTTTCCATTACCACGTTCTAAACGGGGTACTAGCAGTAAAAGGCTGACTAATGGGATAAGCATATCATGTAGCACAAAGCGGGGATTGCATCAAAATGTTAGAAGTAGTCACTATCAAGCTACAGTAGCCCATTATAAACAGTACTGTAAGGTGCTTAAAAATGTTATTAGGAAGGCAAAGAGTATGTGGAATGCAAATAGAACAGCTAATTCCCAGGATAAAATTAAAACCATGCGGTCAATTGAGAAGGAAGTGTCTGGTCAGCAGCACAAGGTCGACGATATAAAGGTAGTTTGTAGTAAAAATATTGCTGTTACCGATAAATCAGATTTATGTACAATATTTAACAACCATTTTCTGAGCATTGCTGAAGAACTAAATAAAAATTTAGTTTCTACAGGTAATGAGATAACTCTCTTTACAAATGTCTTTCCGACATTGATGTCTGAGGTACTCCTCTGTGATACAGATAAGGGGGAGATTGAGTCAGTAATTAAATCACCGAAGACTAAGGAATCTCATGGATATGATGGAGTACCCAGCAGAATATTAAAGTACTGTGCTAAACATTTTAGCCCTGTACTTGCGGAGGAATGGTCATTTTCTTGAACGGTTAAGTACTCAGCAGTAAAGCCGTTTTATAAAAAGGGAGAAAGGGATAGACAGTTTTAGACCTATTTCTATGCCATAAATGTTTGCTAAAGTTGTTGAAAAGGATGTGTATGTAAGGATAATTGATAATTTTTTATCACAACGATTTGCTATCAAACGTACAGTTCGGCTTTGGAAGTCTTAACAGCTGAAAATGCTATATTCTCTTTTCTATGTGAGGTACTGCATGGGTTAAACAAAAGGTTTCGAATGCTAGGCATATTTTTTGATTTAACTAACAAGGGAACCTCCCCATCGCACCCCCCTCAGATTTAGTTATAAGTTGGCACAGTGGACAGGCCTTGAAACACTGAACACACACCAATCGAGAAAACAGGAAGAAGTTGTGTGGAACATATTGTTACTGTCGTTTCTTGTTAAAATGTCAGCTTATTCCTAAAAATAAGTAGCTTTCGTCCAGTCAGTACTCGGCAGAAATCCAACCTGCATTTGGATCTGACTTCCTTAACTCTTGTGCAGAAAGGTGTGCAGTATACTGCCGCATCGAAAGCTACCAAAAGAATTCAAAAATCTTAGCAATAATCCACGCGCTTTCAAATCGAAACTAAAGAGTTTCCTCATAGGTCACTCCTTGTATTCTGTTGAGGAGTTCCTTGAAAACTTAAGCTGATTCCTATGTTACATTGTTAATTGCGTTTCCTTAAACGTATGGCTTGACTTTTTTTGCGTTCATAAACATTTTATTGGTATCTTTTATTACTTTTATGTTTTAACTTCAAGTACTGACACATTCCATGACCTTCGAGATTTGCTCTCAATTTGGTACCACGGAACGTGACGTTTAAATAAAGAAATAAAAAGTAACACTCCTGGCGCTATCGACATTCAGCATTACACAACTTTTTCACATGTGCTGTGAGCTCGAAACTGTTCCCAATGCCTTTAGTTTTTTAGAAGATAAATGACCGAATGTGCTAGGTCGACAGGGTCTGAGTTTTGTGTAGTCACTGATCATCAGAGATGGACGGTCTTCTGAGTTGTCGTATGCACAGTATGCAGGTTTTCTTTATCGCGAAGCAAAGAGATGTTTGTAGTGTGTAGCTCTGGTCACTTTTTTCTTAAGACACATTCAGACTTCTTGAATCGCGGACGATGTTGTTTATAGGAGTCGTTCACCGCTGATGGAAGCTTTTTCATTAGACATAGTAGGTAATAGTCTGCCTCAATATGGCTGGCCCTTGTTGCTGTACCATGTCAAAATCTCAAAAGCCATCGAAACACATTACTTCCATTTGTTTGTCCTCATATACCGCCAACAGCTTACTATGAATAGATGTTGTTGGATTATCCTCAAGTTTCCAGAGGCGTTTGATCAGTAAGGCTGGCGCAGCTGTTGATCATCCACGGCAGCTTACCTGAAACAAAAGTGAACACAAATTTGAAATGGTTGAAAAAACAAAGCTATTACCTGTAAACATAACATTCTCTAGTGATTAAAATTTCCAAGATATACTGGAATATGTTTTAATTGCTAGAAATCTTTTATATCTGGAAGAATGTGACCACAGAACTTCAACTCATGTCAACAATGAATACTGTTTTACGGTATTTTCTTACCGATAAAGGAATGTACAACAACAAATCGGCCATTTCATTCTCGTTCAAAGCATAATGTTTAATTTCGCGGAATCATGTTTGTGACTGTATATGAGAAATTATATCTACACCTACATACGGATTACGCAAGCCACCTTACGATGCGTGGCGGAGGGTACCCTGTACCACTTCCAGTCGTTTGCTTTACTGTTCCACTCGTAAAGACAGCGACGGAAAAACGACTATCTACGAGGGCTATCCACAAAGTACATTACGTTTTGGAATTAAAAATAAATACAGTATTGGAATTTTTTTATTATATACAGATGAAAGCCACACTTAAATAATACTTTTCTACATAGTTGCCATTTAAATTAAGGTCCTTATCGTAGCGATGGACGAGCTTGGAAATCCCTTCGTCGTAAAATTCGGCCGCCTGCGCCTTCAACCACGTGGTTACCTCTTCTTGAGGCTGCGCGTCGTCATCAAAACGCTGCATAGCCAAGCACTTCTTCATTTCTGGGAATAAGTGGAAGTCGCTCGGTGCCAGGTCGGGACTGTACGGCGGATGAGGAAACAACTCCCACTTAAAAGAGTCGAGAACTTCACGAGTAGCATTTGCCGTGTGGGCCCGGGCGTTGTCGTGAATCAGCAAGATCTTTGAGCCCAACTTTCCCCTGCGCTTGTTTTGTATTGCTCTTCTGAGGTTGTGCAGAGTTTGGCAATACCTTTGAGAGTTTATTGTAGTGCCTCTTTCCATGAAATCCACAAGAATCACACCTTTTCTGTCCCAAAAGAAGAGGTAACCACGTGGTTGAAGGCGCAGGCGGCCGAATTTTACGACGAAGCAATTTCCAAGCTCGTCCATCGCTACGATAAGTGCCTTAATTTAAATGGCAACTATGCAGAAAGGTAGTATTTAAGTGTGGCTTTCATCTGTATATAATAAAAAAATTTCCAATGCTTTATTTATTTTTAATTCCAAAACGTAATGTACTTTGTGGATAGCCCTCGTATATGCATCCGTATGAGCCATAATTTCTCTTATCGTATACTCTTAGTCATACGAAATGTTTGTTGCTCGCATTAGAATGGTTCTGCAGTCAACTTCAAACGCCAGTTCTCTAAATTTTCTCATTAGTTTTGCTGGAAAAGAACGTCGCCTTTTCTCCAGGGATTTCCATTTGAGTTCCCGAAGTGTCTCCGTAACCCTTGCATATTTTCTGAACCATCAGGAGATAAACCCAGCAGACCGCCTCTGAATTGCTTCGATGTCCTCCTTTAATCCAATCTCGTACGGACCACAAATACCGGAGCAGTACTCAAGAATAGGTCGCACTAGCGTCCTACATGCGGTCTCCTTTACAGATGAAACACATTATCCCAGAATTCTCCCAATAAACTGAAGTGGACCATTCGCCTTCCCTACCACAGTCCTCATACATTCGTTCCATTTCATACTGTCTTGTTACCTTAGGCCCAGACATTTAAACGACGTGACTGTGTCAAGCAAGACACTAATAGTGCTCTATTCGAACATATAAGTTTGTTTTTCCTATGCAGCCGCATTAACTTACCTTTTCCCACATTCAAAGCTAGCTGGCGTTCATCACACAACAAATTTTGTAGAAGTCATCTTCTATCGTCCTACAGTCACTTCGACACCTTACTGCAAACCAAACCGCAGACTGCCGCCCACGCTGTCCGCCAAACGATTTAGGTACCAGGTGATCAAAAAGTCAGTATAAATTTGAAAACTGAATAAATCACGGAATAATGTTTATAGAGAGGTACAAATTGACACACATGCCTCGAATGACATGAGGTTTTATTAGAACCAAAAAATACAAAAGTTCTAAAAATGTCCGCCAGATGGCGCTTCTTCTGATCAGAATAGCAACAATTAGCATAACAAAGTAAGACAAAGCAAAGATGAAGTTCTTTACAGGAAATGCTCAATATGTCCATCATTCCTCAACAATACAGGGTTATTACAAATGATTGATAACTTTATTATTTGAGATATTTTCACAATGCTTTGCACACACATACAAAAACTCAAAAAGTTTTTTTAGGCATTCACAAATGTTCGATATGTGCCCCTTTAGTGATTCGGCAGACATCAAGCCGATAATCAAGTTCCTCCCACACTCGGCGCAGCATGTCCCCATCAATGAGTTCGAAAGCATCGTTGATGCGAGCTCGCAGTTCTGGCACGTTTCTTGGTAGAGGAGGTTTAAACATTGAATCTTACACATAACCCCACCGAAAGAAATCGCATGGGGTTAAGTCGGGAGAATGTGGAGGCCATGACATGATTTGCTGATCATGATCTCCACCACGACCGATCCATCGGTTTTGCAATCTCCTGTTTAAGAAATGTCGAACATCATGATGGAAGTGCGGTGGAGCACCATCCTGTTGAAAGATGAAGTCGGCGCTGTCGGTCTCCAGTTGTGGCATGAGCCTATTTTCCAGCATGTCCAGATACACGTTTCCCGTAACGTTTTTTTTCGCAGAAGAAAAAGGGGCCGTAAACTTTAAACCGTGAGATTGCACAAAACACGTTAACTTTTGGTGAATGGCGAATTTACTGCACGAATGCGTGAGGATTCTCTACCGCCCAGATTCGCACATTGTGTCTGTTCACTTCACCATTAAGAAAAAATGTTGCTTCATCACTGAAAACAAGTTTCGCACTGAACGCATCGTCTTCCATGAGCTGTTGCAACCGCGCCGAAAATTCAAAGCGTTTGACTTTGTCGTCGGGTGTCAGGGCTTGTAGCAATTGTAAACGGTAAGGCTTCTGCTTTAGCCCTTTCCGTAAGATTTTCCAAACCGTCGGCTGTGGTACGTTTAGCTCCCTGCTTGCTTTATTCGTCGACTTCCGCGGGCTACGCGTGAAACTTGCCCGCACGCGTTCAACCGTTTCTTCGCTCACTGCAGGCCGACCCGTTGATTTCCCGTTACAGAGGCATCCAGAAGCTTTAAACTGCGCATACCATCGCCGAATGGAGTTAGCAGTTGTTGGATCTTTGTTGAACTTCGTCCTGAAGTGTCTTTGCACTGTTATGACTGACTGATGTGAGTGCATTTCAAGCACGACATACGCTTTCTCGGCTCCTGTCGCCATTTTGTCTCACTGCGCTCTCGAGCGCTCTGGCGGCAGAAACCTGAAGTGCGGCTTCAGCCGAACAAAACTTTATGAGATTTTCTACGTATCTGTAGTGTGTCATGACCATATGTCAATGAATGGAGCTACAGTGAATTTATGAAATCGCTTCAATCATTTGTAATAGCCCTGTAGGTGTAGTCGAGGAATAATGTTGTGAACAGCACTGTAAAGCATGTCCGGAGTTATGGTGAGGCATTGGCGTCGGATGTTGTCTTTCGGCATCCCTAGAGATGTCGGTCGATCACGACACACTTGCGACTTCAGGTAACCCCAAAGACAATAATCGCACGTACTGAGGTCTGGGGACCTGGGAGGCGAAGCATGATGAAAGTGGCGGCTGAGCACACAATCATCACCAAACGATGCGCGCAAGAGGTCTTTCACGCGTCTAGCAATATGGGTGGTTCTAATAAAACCCCATGTCATTCCAAGCACGTGTAATGTTCCCACAGAAAATACCCTCTACCACACACCAATTAAATCATTGTCAATCAAACCATCCACATTCATTCACTTTGGAAAAGTATCTGATATGATTTTCTCGTAACATATGCGGCGACAGCTAGACGACGCGAAAGTATTTTCTAGCGCGTTTATTCTTTGAAATAACAGAATGCATATATGCATTCTCCATGGTTGTTAGAGTGGTAACTAGGACAGCTTCTGGAGTAGGGATTGAGGGATTGACGTATTTCTGAGAGATACATATTCTGATTTTCTTCTCGCTAAATCGAGCGAATTAACTTGTGTGCCACTAGCGGTTTGTTTGAATAGAAAGAGAGTGTAAACGGAAAATAATTAAGACGTGGAATCACTGGAGATCTGGACATGTAATGGAGATGGATTTAATACACAGTTTCCTTCATAAATAAGGTTTGTGACTTTTTGTTCCGGAGTGAATGAACGAATGAGTTTTTTTCTGAACCATTTGATGATCACGTTGGCCCTGTAATTAGTGGGGAAGTTTCAGCTGTGTCGAGGAGAGCCTGCAATCACTGAGTCTGTGTTAAATCGTCCAAAAAGGCTTCGTACACATCTGGAATTCGCTATCTTTCGTAAAAGGAACAAATTGTCCACACGATTGATTCTCCCCACTGAATACAGTGTTTAACAGTAATAATAAATGTAAAGATCTTTTACAGCAAGCCAGCCGCTGATTACCAAGACGAAGGACTCCACCAAAGATCCTATTTGGCTGATTTCACGTAATAAAATATTATAATAAAAACTGTAGATAGATAAAGGAGAGAAAGAGAGAGAGCGAATGAAAATAGAGATAATTTTAACAATCCTCCATTAGTACAACTTTTCGCCTGTCGTATCACGGATCAGCCAAGACACGGGAGGCCCTTACATTACTGTGTAGATTTATGTGTGAAGGTGAAAGGGTCTTAAAGACAACAGATACACGTCTATACAGACAAGACATTACACAAAGTTAGCGGCTAACTGCATTCATCATCTATTCATAGACGAAGAGACAAGTTAATATTATCCTGTTAAACACGTGTGACAATTTTTACCTCTCTATCTACATTTTTCCGTGGTTTATTAAGTTTTCAAATTTATACTGACTTTTTGATCACCCGGTACATAGAGAACAACAGCGGTCCTTTCACCCTTGCCTGGGGCACTCTTGACGATAGCCTTGTCTCTTATGGACACTCGCCGTAGAGGACAACACACTGAGTTCCATTACTCAACCGAGCGAGGTGGCGCAATGGTTAGCTCACTGGACGACGACGGTTCAAACCTGTCTCCGGCCATCCTGATTTAGGTTTTCCGTGATTTCCCTGAATCGTTTCAGGCAAATGCCGGGATGGTTCCCTTGAAAGGGCACGGCCGATTTCCTTCCCCATCCTATCCCAATCCGAGCTTGTGCCCCGTCTCCAATGACCTCGTTGTCGACGGGACGTTAACCACAAATCTCCTCTCTCCCCCCCCCCCCCTCCATTACTTAACAAGTCATCGATCCACTCACATATCGAGGAACCTATGCCACATGCTCGTATCTTCGTTAAGAACCTGCAATGGGGCACCGTGTCAAATGCTTTCCGCAAATAACGTAGAAAAATGGAATCTGCCTGTTACCCTTCATCCACATTTCGCAGTGTATCATGTGAGAAAAGGGCAAGCTGAGTGTCTCACGAGCGATACATTCTAAAACTGTATTGATTCGTTGACATAAGGCTTTTCGCGTCAAGAAAATGTATTATATTCTAAATGAGAATACGTTGAAGGATTCTACAGCAAACCGATGAAAGGGATACTGATCTGTAATTTTCCGGTTCTTTTCTTTTGCACTTCTTATATACAGGAGTCACCCGCACTTCTTTCCAGTTGTTTGGGACTTTGCGCTGGGCGAGAGATTCGAGATAAATGCAAGGTAGGTAAGGGACCAATGCCGTAGAGTACTCTTTGTAAGACCGAACTGGGGCTTCATCCCAACCTGGCGACTTATTTCTTTTTTGTCAACTCTTTCACTTGTTTCGCTACATCAGGTATGATTATTACTAAGTCGTCGATAAGGGACTCTATTCCATAGTCAAACGACGGTACGTTTGTACATTTCTCCTTTGTGAACCATTTCTTCTACACGAAATTTAAAACCTCAAATGTCGTTTTGTTATCTACAACTGTCCCACCAGATTGGTCAACAAGTGACTGGATATAACCCTTAGTCCCGGTGTTCTTGTACCAGATTCGAACCCGTACCCCTGACTTTCAAATCCCTGTGTTCACATTTTTAATATGTCAAATATAACCACCACAGAAAATACTCCGCGTAGCATAAAATAATTTGGTGTTTACCTTATCTGCTTTTTCTATTTACGTAAACAAAGGTTGAACCTTTAATTCCTATTCCTACCACTCGGCCGATACCCTACGTCCACTCGACGACGAGATGGAACACTGTTTCTCGTGGATAGGGACTGAAATCGACATTAATTTGGTTGAAAAGGCAATCCAATCAAGTCAAGTGCCTTAGTAAAAACACGGAAAACTGAAGTGGGTTTGTCGAACGAGGACATAAACTTGGAACCTCTCGAATACGATCCGACTTTACAAACGTTAAATAGCTTCGTGAAAAATGGGTACAAAACAGGAATATGTGAGTACTGTTACGTCTTCAGTGCAAACGATCGATGCTGACACAATACGGTCGCATTCGGGAGGATGGCAGTTGAAATCCCCGCCCAGCTATCCAGATTAATGTTTTCTGTGTTTAATTTGAGGAAGACATGGCCTATTTCCTTTCGTTATCCGAGCAAGTGCTCCATCTCAATGAACTCATCGTAGACATGTAGGATACGCATATTATTTTGGGCCCTCTTTGTTTCTTACGCAAATATCGATAAGTAGAACCCACACAGAGCAAAACCATGTAGATAAGTAATCTTTCACTGCTGCTACAACACCTTTGGGTTGCTACACCGCCTCTGCCCGACGGTGCTGCACCATCCAGCTCTGTGGGGGTGTGGCCTGTAACTGATGGTTGGGACATTCCGTCCGGCCTGATGGGGTTCTTTTGATTCCCAGCTGGCAATTTGAAGTAACCTATATTCCTCTGCCACCACACTACGTTACACTGCCGTAGCTCCCAGTCAGCACTAAGGAGACTGCGGAGTACATTACGTCAGAAGTGAAAGTCCAACGACATTTCGCAACTAGAGACATGCACGTACTTTTTTTCCCTTCAGGATAGGTTAACGTAGTGAGACAGGAAGTGCCAAATGTATGGGTACGGTGGAATAATATCCTAAAAGAGACAGTGCAGAAGATTTGTATTCGGAAGGGTCGGAGGTACAAATTTTCGTCAGGCCATATCGAGTTAGCTTTGGTAGGTTTTATCCTAATCATTTGAGTCACATCAAGGCCCAATCCATTCACCATCGTTTTATAATTAACCTACTGCATTCCCGGAATAATTTCGATATTTTTAAAATTTAATTTTGGTGCATGGTGTCATCCAAATGGTGTGATATTTCAGCAAGCTGACGTGCCGCCATCTTCAGGTGGACCCTGTGATTGATTTTTCTTCCACTGGGCGCATTCTTAAATGTTCGATCATGCCCACTGGCGAGCTCGGCTCTGCACGACCCGTTGGCTGCTCTGCTGGCGAAGTGTAAGTAAAGCAGACTGCCAGTACACAAGTCGCGGTCCTCAACCTCTGTACCATCATCACGTTGGCTCGGGACATTTCAAAATTATTATAGACCAGGAAAGTCTCAAATCAGACATCTATATTGATGAGACGTTAAAAACACTCAGTTTCCATCAAATAACGCGTCGGAACTCAGCGGTCAATCCCAAGAAACGTTGCTAACTGGTCGCCGATCCATTCTCTTGTGACAGTTTCATTCGACAGCTGTAGTGGACGCGCATCGACTAGCTCGCCGAACTCTGTGGCGTTGATGTCGGCTTTCGGAACCAGGACCAATGTGTCCTCCTGCAACCAGTACCTGCAATTTCCGTACGACGTTGAAGACATCCCTCTCCAGTTCTTGAAAATACTGCTTATCGAAACCGCAGGCATATGTGTCACTTGTACATGCTGAGTCCTTAGTTACGATGGCAGGGAGATGTTTCTTACCGCTAACTTTGATGTTCAACGACGAAGGTACCGATCACTGAGTCACGACCGAGATACATTAAATCGAAAACATAGTTACTGTAGCACTAGCTGACAAGTACTTGCTCTAAAGAATTCAGTCTGATGCACAAAATCGCCAATATGGAACTCATTACATTCCGACTAGCTCCAGACTGTAAACGAACATATCACGAGGCGATCCTCAGTGTCACTTCAGGTTTTAGTTCAAGTATGTGGCCACATGAACTCCGCCATGATACACCTATCAAAGTCGAATGTAAAATGCAGATAATTCTGAGGTTTACTGGACAATACACATAATGGCCCTAATGGTCGTCTATAGTCTTTATCCAATTTATTTAAAAATACGGGATTGAGGAGAAGCCTAACGACTCAAGAAAGGAAATTTGGATGTCAGCAGAAGAATAAGGAACAAGAAGGCATTGAACGTTGGGTATACTACGCTTTGTGAAAATCTGTAAATTTGCGAAAATCTGTAAAATCGATAAGCCATTTCATCAGATGCTTACACAATTCGTTCCTCATAATACACACTGCGATCAAATTATTTGTTTATAACAATTTATTCCATCTCCTGAGATTGTTGTTTTACCAAGAAAACTGTCTCCTGCAGCCAGAGACGAAACGCCAACGCAATGTTTTATTTACCGACCATAGCCTCTCAGTCTGGAAATTTTAGTTGAAATTTATTCCATATCTTAACTCAGTTTCGAATGACTAAATGTTCAGTTTTTTTTTAATTTTTTATTTATTTCATTCACTGAGAGCAAGGCGACTGTTCTAGAAATACCTCCTGTCCAGTCGAATATTTCAACAGGCTGGCGGTGGGTCAGACGGTATCTCAATTGGGAGCAATTGTGAGGGACTCTGCAGATTTTGCAAAATCACTGAATATTTGTAATTTACATTTTCTTTCTCGTAATTTACACTGTCTCTCCATTTTTCTCTCTCATTCTCTACCGAAATTTTCGGGAGGTTTCCCTTGGTCCCTCAATCATCAGAAGAATGCTTGAACTGGAGATCCTCTCGCAATTATTTTCAATTGGAAATCCCTCTCCCCCATTCCCAAACTAATGCGGTATTCGGTTGCAAAGACGCTCTATAACAGCCACGCTGCTCCCATTTGATGAGATAAACTTAAAAAATAAAAATGTGGATATTTAGTCAAGTGAAAGTGAGTAGGGCCTAACATGTGCCGCCGGCCGGAGTGGCCGTGCGGTTCTAGGCGCTACAGTCTGGAGCCGAGCGGCCGCTACGGTCGCAGGTTCGAATCCTGCCTCGGGCATGGATGTGTGTGATGTCCTTAGCTTAGTTAGGTTTAATTAGTTCTATGTTCTAGGGGACTGATGACCTCAGAAGTTAAGTCGCATAGTGCTCAGAGCCATTTTAACATGTGCCAAAATCCGCTTTTAGCTGTTATGTAACGGCGAGATGAAACTGTCATGCCCACATTTTCACATCGAGGACTGGTGAATTGCGTAGATAAACATCCGAAGATATAATCAGATAACTCGTGATAAGTTATCGGAATCCCAGTAATCCCCACAGCAAACAGGGTCCCGTTCAGTCTTTTCATAAAGCTCAACAGCGAAGAGGTAAGAAGTGTGTCAAACAGGCAAAGTGCCGGAAGTAGCAAATTTCCTGCCCGCGCCAGCTGTCGTAATCGCTATTATGACATACTATCGTCTTACGTAAGACGCCAGAATGCAGCTGCAAAACATGCTTATCACAACGCAGCTACCTTTACTACCAAGTAACAAATAAAGTGTTACGATGTAAAAATGCATGACTTTGTCAGTCTACTTCCATAATATAGTAAAGCAGAAAAAATATGTATCTAAAAGACGCTCTCTGTCTGAACCCGATTTTCGATTCTGTGATGAAATTGATAGTTATTTCTACGCCTCACACTGAAACACAAATACATTTCTCCGCACACGCGAATGGTAACGGAGCATCGTAGAAAAGGTGGGTTTGAAGAGTTGAAGAAAAAAAAAAACTTCATTTTAGCGTATTCGATTACGACGCGCAGGTCGCCGAAGTGGCGTCAAATCGAAAGACCTGCACCAGGCGAACGGTCTACCCGACGGGAGGCCCTAGCCACACGACATTTCATTTCATTTCATAAGGGTATAAATAACGAAATGACTTATTCCCCTTTCTGCCTGCGCTCGGGAAGCGCCTCTCTATGTTTGTGACATTCACAGCTTCAAGACACTAACAAAACCTAAAAAAAACCTTCGGAGTTTTAACAAAGTACTCATATCTATCGGGTCTCCACTTTGTTATTCGAATATTCCTCCACCGTCAGCCGAAGTGCTCAGAACCCATCTGCATTAATTAGTACTGTGATTCCTAATTTATGCATTCTGTCGATGAGAATTATACATGCGTGGGTATATCTGTTCCATAATTTCGGATTTGATAAATTTGTTCATAGTCCTTGGTCACTGTTCAGCATATAATGTTAGCTTTAGTTTGGTATTTACGTTTCACGCCTGAGAGAACGTTTATTGAGCATCGTCGGGACGACTGGTCAACTTTCCAAAGTAATCAAACTACTTGTACATGCAGTCAACGCCCACACAACGACCTCAGTTTCCCTTCGTACAAGGTACCGGCCCTTAGCGAACAGAAGTTATTAGTAGGATATAAGGGAAGATTAGGACCCTCACAGAATTATGTATTCTGACACCAGAGAAACAAAAGGTAGTATGTGTTGCAGATATTACCTTAGAAACCTAAAATTCGGCTTGAATTTCAACATCCTTGTTTTGGATTTTTTTGCATTTTAAGTTACAAAGTTTAGGAGTTAATAACATAATAACTGTTGGCGATCTCCAGAGCACGTCAAACACGGCAAAGCTCTTCTTGTGCCTCTTAATTCGAACATGCAGCATTTCTTCACTTGATTTTAACCCACTTCTTCTTACCTTTGTGAAGTATATTACTCTTCAGATATTTACAAGCTTAGTTTTGTTAAGTATGCCTGTTCGTTCAACTCCCTCACCACACTGTCCAGAGAGTGCCTCAACACAGCGGTGCCTGACTCGATGCCGTAACTCTAGTCTGTACTACGTGCTCCACACTACGTTGTCACTCTAATGATGGTCCATTCAGTACTTTACAATTTGTGGCTCTCTTATCATGAAGAAATATAAAATTTAAAAAGCTAACACACTCCCAAGCTAACATTCTCTTGCATATTTTCTTCTCATTAAACAAATGTGCTGGACTTCTTCCACTGAAAAAATTGTAATATTGGAATTAACGGAATGTCCTCCAACCACAGCCAATAAGCCGCAAGCTCTTTATTCTATAACCAAGATGATCTGTACTCTCTGGGCCGAGGAAAAGAAGACGTAGTGACAGAAACCGTTATTACCCCTAAGCAGTCGATCGTGTTACATTCCTCTTAGGCCTAAAATAGAAGCTCTTTCACAGTACAATCGCAAAATCACAGTCACAGAAGGGCTGAAAATTTAGTTACATGTATAATATTCAAACACCCAAAATAACAGCAGCCAAATGCATATATCATGTCGCAAACATAATTTTACCTCATTATCCTTTAAAAGTGGAGTTTCGATGTGAACAGAATAAAAATAGACCATTTTCCGCAATATCACTATCGAAGCGAGAGATCTGACTTTTAGTAAGATGTGTAGCGAATCCGGCAATGCTTCGCAATTGCGAAATATGTATGGGAATTGTACATACATATTCCATAAGAGCATTCTAATCATAAGTCGATAAGCCTTAAATACAAGATACCACTTTTCTCTTAAAACTACGACGAAGAAAAGAAAACAGCATACCGTTGTGTATACAGTATTAGTTTAGAATTATACATAAGGAGAAAAAAATACATGTGGAAGAAAATTTGTCTTCGGTTTAATGGACATGGTGTACAGGTTAAATCTGACTACGAGAAAGCAAACGAAACGGCACATTTTCACAGTATAGCATTTCGTTTGTCACAGTCAGTATGAACAGAAAATCTCTACGTCGTTGTTAAAAAAAAAAAAAAAAAAAATATGCAGCTTATGTCGATTTTAATGTTATCGGAATATCGTGTAACAATCTGAATTAAAATGGTCAACAATTTTTCCATATTTTTACTAATAATCTTTCTCCTTTAAGTATTACATACATACCAGATACATTTAAAAATATACAGCCTATGTCAGTCTGAACATCTTATTAAAATATCGTGTAGAAATTTGAACTAAGTCTGTCAAGATTTTTTCGAGAAACTAACTTGTCTTTACATAGTAGTATAGATGGGCAGCTACTACCATAGCAACTACTGCCGATCTATACTGTTATATAAAGACCCATGGATACGTGTGTTAGAGAATTTTTTTTTTGACAGGAAGAATCGAGGGGGGTCTGCAGCTAACATTCTCTGCCGTTTCTTGGCAATCTATTAACTGAAAAAAGTAAACACTTTTTTCTCTTCTTGGTTGAATTCGGCTGAGCTGGTCACAATAACAGAATGGCTTGCGATGCTCCTCTGTTTTCGGTCGACACTGAACTTAGAAATATTACCTCAGTCTCAGTATGTCCGCCTGTCTGAAGTAGAAGCGCCGTCGGATTGTCTTTCGACACGCAATATGGCCCCCCTCTGGTAATTGCTATTCTGTAGCATACCGTAACAAGTTCGGACATGCAGTGACACAGTCTCTGACAAATTACCTCGTTCTTGGACTCATTTAGTGTATCCACTAGTTGATTCCGAGACGTAAGAAGAAGTAGAACCCTTCGCCGACGGATCGATGAGCGTTCTTCAGAAGACGGCCAGATGAAAATCATCAACCACGTATCTCGCATTCGGCAAGCTTGTCTCTCGCTTGGTCTTTTTCCTTCCTGGCAATTATTTGATATTGTGGAAAATAATGTATCATAACTGACTTCGCCATACGACAACGTGAGAGAATGAGCTGTAACTGTGCTGGAGCACTTATGACTTTTCGTGTTCCAATTTCGTTGATTTTAAAGCAAAAATTGTCCTAAATTTTACCCCCTCGATCCATGTAAGGCCACTCTTTGCCGCCATTTCAGTAGTCAATTTGTGCTGTGAATGTATCTCTCTGCTCAAAACATACATCCCTGCAGAGTCTAAACTGGTTTTATTTCCGACTTTTGCTACTATTTTTACTCTACATAATCATGTTGCTTTTGAGTAACTACCTTCATCGAGTGATTAGGAAGAACAATACATGATACCGCATGATTAAACGAATTGCTAAGCGTCAAGCAACTGATTTGGTCAAAGAGACAGTGGCGCTCATAAAGCTTGAGGGACCTCTACACAGAGCAATAGGCTAACCATCACAGAGCGTGGGGCAAGGAGCTAAAATACAAAAAAATGGTTCAAATGGCTCTGAGCACTATGCGACTTAACTTCTGAGGTCATCAGTCGCCTAGAACTTAGAACTAATTAAACCTAACTAACCTAAGGACATCATACATATCCATCCCCGAGGCAGGATTCGAACCTGCGACCGTAGCGGCCGCTCGGCTCGAGACTGTAGTGCCTACAACCGCACGGCCACTCCGGCCGGCGCTAAAATACAGAATCAGTGCTTTCTTTCTCGTATTTTCGTTCAACTAACATTTCACAGTATTTCATCTTCAGTGTTCCCTCCGCAACCAACAAATCTAACTGTCTTACATTCTTTTCAGATAATGTTTTGCTCCTGACCTACGTCACTCATTGGTAGTTTATGTTTTACTTTTTTTCCAACATCGTAATCCTTCATGACAGAACCAATAATTTGGAAATTTATGGATTCGCAGTATTACAGTTTCTGACCTATATCGGTAACCTGCGAACTATAGCAGATCTTAATTTGCTTTCTTGCCCTGTTTGTGGTTATCGTATGTTGAAATAGCAACTGTTAGTATATCATACATTTTTGTAGATCCAGTACCTGTCATTACATCAACGAACTGTCAATCTGAAATGGAGGGAGCTTAAAAATTATACAGGGAGACAGAGGTAAGTGGGATACAACGGATTTAAGTTGCGGAAGTTCTGTAGAAATGAAGAGGCTTGCAACCGATAGCCTAGCTAGGAGACCTGCATCAAACCAGTATCCGGATGATGGATCACAAGAACAACAATAAAAAAGGTGTAACTATGCACTTAGAGGGTGATTGCAATTAAAATTAAACTTTCAAAACGCTGTAGAAGTAACACCACTGGTTAGAAACACGTCAAATTGCAACGGAATACGGAGAAGGGGGAAAACGTATGACAGAAGAAAAAGAATTGTGTGAAAGTTGATCAATAGATGGCGCTGTATGTGTCAAAATACGTAAATGACAATACCTGTCGAGCGCACGACCCATTGAAGTTGGTGTAAACACGTCGGGTACACGGCTTTTCCTCCTTTCGCGTCTGTGACGTTCACCGTGACTGTCTCAATGCAGGATCGCGCTCTGCTTGTAAAATTGTATTACAAGAATGATGCCTGTGTATACGTCGCTCTGCAGAAGTTCCGGACACAAGGGTTTGGAAAAAGGCGTTGGTCCGATGAGTGTCGTGGATCTGGGGAAAATGATTCGGAAATTCGAGAAGACGGGTTCTTTTGATGTGCAACCTAGTAGAGGAAGGAAACGAATTGATTCGACATCGGTGGAAGCAGTGGCTACAGCAATGCAGGAGGATACGAGTGGTGGTGTACAAACGTGTAGTGCACGTGCAAAATTGGACATAACCGTGAACACGGTGCGTAAAATCCTACGAAACATCCTTCTTTGCTATTCATTCAAAATTACCCATGTGCACGAGTTGCTTTCTGTTGATCTGTCAGCAAAAGAGATCTTTGCTTTAGTGTTTCTTGCTCCTATGTAAGTGGACAATGATTGTCCGTGGAAGATATTGTGGACAGACGAAGCCCACTTCCATCTAACAGGAAATGTCAATACACAGAATTGTTGAATATGGGCAACGGAAAATCTCAACGCAAATCAACCAGTACCACTTCACCCTGAAAAGGTCACTGTGTGGTACGGTTTTACGGCATCATTTATCATAGGGCCATATTTTTTCGAAGAGACACGTGCTTCCGATTCTGTTACCTGTATCGTCACTGGTAAGCGCTATGAGTGTCTTTTGCGCAACCACGTCATTGCAGCTCTCCAGCAGCGTGGATGTGTGGATGGGATCATTTTTATGCAAGATGGCGCACCTCCGCACATTGCAAATCCAGTTAAGCAGCTGCGAAAGCGCGATTACTAAAATCATAGAATGATCAGCCGCCATTTCCCTACAGCCTGGCCGTCCCGATCACCTGATATTAGTCCGCGTGACTGTGGGGATATCTCAAAGATGTTGTGTTCAGTTTACCGATTGCAAACTTAGCAGCATTGAGGACACCCATTGCGCAACACATTCTGAACGTGACCCCGGAAACTCTTCGATCGGTTGTGGAACATGCTGCTTCTCGATTTCAACTTCTTGCAGAAAACGGTCGACAGCATATTGAACGTGTTTTGCGCTAGTCACATGGAAATTAACAATCCGATTTGATTTTGAATGATGCTTTTTATGCGGTTTTTGGCCTCAGTACAATTAAAACCAGATGCAATTACTGATTTTTATTCGGTTTTTGTCCTCAGGCCAATTAAAAACCGATTTTTCCCATCCTATGTGATACGACCTTGCCGTGGTGGATGGGCTTACGTAAATAACAGTATCACACTTGTACACCCATTCACACTGAGTGGTAGAGTTTGTTTAACATCCTACGTACACCTTAGGCATTGTTGTATGATTCATTTGTCATCTTTAGTTGACCACTATTACATGATGATGCTTACAGCGCCATCTGTTTTTCTTCTGCCATACGTTTTCTCCCTTCTCCAATAACATTCCTTTGCAATTTGACTTCATTCTGACCAGTGGTCTTATTTCTACAGCGGTTTGAAAGTTTAACTTTAATTATAATCACCCTGTACATTCCACTGGCACATTTTTCCTAGTTGTGGAGAAGATCACAATTCATTCACTGCTTTGCAGAGTAACTACCACGTTAAAAATATGATACAATTGAAGGGGTAGGCGTACAAAATACTAACTCTCAATTTAGTACGAATTATTCTGATCACAATATATGTTGTTTTTTCGACGCCACCACATGCTGGTCATTAACAAATTCACATATACCGCTGGAAGCGGCTGTCTGCTATATGAATTTCAGGAGCACTACGTAAAAATCATAGGGCATTACAACGTTCTCCAGTGCTGAGATCGACGTTTATGCCCCTTAAACATGCCAAGGCTGTGGTCTTTTCTTGGCAATTTTGAAGTCTCTTCGTCTAGGCTGCAATGAAATTACCCTAATTACCTCTGAAGAAAGGTTCATGGGTATTCCACTGCCGACAAGGTAATTCCAGCTGCAGTAAGACGACCCTCCGAAAGTGCAGTTATACGTGATACCACATAAAACCAAGCATTTACAACGTCTCTGACTTCAGCACACTCGAAAGGGATCCACTATTGAGTATTCAAAGATAAAATTCAAATATCACGAACTGAGCTCTACGGCAAATCTAAGCACGTTCCCGATGGTTATATAAAGCAGTTCATCGTAACAGGAGCTTACAAATATTGTTATTTGATACGCATACGTACTTTCGTTTATACGAATCCAACACAATTCATGAGAAGCAAATGTCTTCGTATACAGAACCCACCCGTTTTGAATGCTACAGGAAGGGAGGAACGAAGGAGAAAGAAAACAAAGGCTCAACTTCCCGTCGACGTTGATGTCGTTTATTTCAAAAGTGAGTCTGTGATACAAATTAACTTGTTAATGAAACATTTTCATCCATTAACAACCACCGGAGTATTCCCGAAGCCACAGACATTTATTCTACATTCTAGGGCATATTCCACTCGTCATAAACGCCGAACTTTCACTCACGTCAGGAACGAAGTCAGCTCTCTATTTATCGTCACAAAATGTTGTGTATGTATTTATTTCACCAGACTTACCATTCTTTTTGGCAGTTACGCAGCTTTTGTAAAAAACTGACTGGCTATTTCTTTCTGGCATACACCCTGAGCTGAAGTACCTTTTCTGTACGATTAAGACCACAAGTTACTGCTATTTTCCAACATGGCCCGTTATTTTCAGCCTGTATGTCACTTTCATTTTAATATATCATTTTTGGAAGCATTTATCTGTGCTTCCGTTGGGACAGTAATCAGACAAAGAATCTATGAGGTAATATATTTTATGGTGTTCGAATATCTCTTAACATTTGAACATGAACGTCTTTGTAACGCTGTATCACAAATTTTTTATGAAATTTAGTTTTAGTTTTCGTGTTAGTGACAGCAGCCCAAGGTGTTCAACTGTGAAATTCGGTTAATACCAGTCACAATGTAAAGAATGGTTTTCACTGTCGTGCAAGTTTTATTTTCAGCTATTTCCGTCAGAACTAAAAAGCTAAAGTGATAAACCTCAGATCTTCAGATACTGGTTAAAAATTTCCTGATGACACAAAGTTTATAGTATTTGCGAGCAGTAGTTGAGAGTCTTGCATTGTAATATGTATAAACAGGTGTCTGCACTCAAATTTCCACATTAGTTGTCTGAATGTTAGTAAGTGACTTGTTCGATAACCAAGCGACTTTGGCTCACGTGCTGCCACGGACCTCATGAACTAAACAGAATTCATTGTCTTCTTCTGTGTCAACAAATAGAGGCCACGAACCTGCACTTTGCAATTATTAGTTTCTTTTGACGGATGGTACACATGTCGTCATACTGTTGTTTATGGTAAGGGAAGAAGTGAACACCACGTACAGTATCTGTCTGCAAACTATGCTAACTCTTGTCTGTGAACATTCGTTTTTTACGTGCTGAGTTTCTAGAACAGCTGTTTATTTCTGAGAGTATGTTCGTTACAAATACAAGAAAATGCCTATTTTTCTCACCAGACGCGTTTCGCTTCATTGAGGTAAAGCATCATTAGTGATCTGTAATTAAAGATATTTTTCAATTTGACTCGGTTTTAAGATCGAAGAACAGTTCGTTAACAGTTTGTTGTTTTTGAGTTACAGTAATTTCAGCCTGATTTCTCACCTACATCAGGAAACGCCGTCTTTTAGCCCGTCTTTTGTTTCCTTCTACGTAAGGTAGTTCGTAGTCTAATTTTTCGCCGCTGTGCAGAATTATGCATTTTTTCTGGATTTTTTTTTTTTTTTTTTTTTTTTACTTTTTACGCAGCACACTTTATCACACACCACAGTTTACTGTTTGTTTTCATACTTTTAAATGTGTATGGTATTTTTTAGTGTTGCAAACATTGCCACTAATTTGATTTGACCTATACATTTTGGTAGTTAATTATTTGTGAGACCAAGCGCGGTGGCGCAGTCATTAGGACACTGGACTTGCATTCGGGAGGACGACGATTAAAATCTGCGTCCGGCCATCCTGATTTAGATGTCCGCAGCTCGTGGTCGTGCGGTAGCGTTCTCGCTTCCCACGCCCGGGTTCCCGGGTTCGATTCCCGGCGGGGTCAGGGATTTTCTCTGCCTTGTGATGACTGGGTGTTCTGTGCTGTCCTTAGGTTAGTTAGGTTTAAGTAGTTCTAAGTTCTAGGGGACTGATGACCATAGATGTTAAGTCCCATAGTGCTCAGAGCCATTTGAACCTGATTTAGATTCTCCGTGATTTCCTTATATCGCCTCAAGCAAATGCCGGGATGGTTCCTTTCAAAGGGCACGACCGACTTTCTTCCCTTTCCTTCCCCAGTCCGACGGGACCGATGACCTCGGTGTTTCGTCTCGTTCCCACAAATCAACCCACCAACCATTATTTTTATTTTTGTGTTATTCTATTTAATTATGTTACTGTGTACTGATACACTGTAACAGTAATCAAGCAATAGTGATGGAGTGTTTGTTTTTATGTATAGGTGGAGGAGGGAGAAGCAAAGGTGAGTGGACGTAAGTGCATACTTGTGTGATGGAAAGTGAGCTGGAGGAAAAGGTGAGGACCAAGAAGTGAAATGGAATGCGGGGGAGGCGGGGGGGGGGGGGTGTTTGGATGGGAG
Source organism: Schistocerca serialis cubense (assembly GCF_023864345.2). Classification (NCBI taxonomy): domain Eukaryota; kingdom Metazoa; phylum Arthropoda; class Insecta; order Orthoptera; family Acrididae; genus Schistocerca; species Schistocerca serialis. Next base: position 378,522,461 of record NC_064638.1, on the reverse strand, counting down.
ATGGTAAAGGATGGAAAAGGCTGTTTTCTTTTTCAACCGATTTTTTCTATTATTTTATGAAGTGTCCTGTTTTCAATATTTATTTGGTCTTTGAGCATCTGCTTGTTTTGTGTTAATGCTTTGTGCATGTGGAAATTTTCTTGGAAAGGGAGGAGGTGACTCTTTTGCTAATTCTTAAGATGTTCATATCTTTTTCAATAATTCTTGGTCTGTGAAATTCCTGTTTTAGATGATTTTCAAATGCTGAATGCTGCGTACCGTATTTCAGTGCTCTGTATGTTTTGTGTCAAATGTCCTGCCAGTCATTCCAATGCATATCGCGGCAACTGAGCTAAGAGCTACCACATTGTTGGTATCTGTGTGGTTTTCAAATGGTTCAAATGGCTCTAAGCACTTTGGGACTTAACATCTGAGGTCAGCAGTCCCGTAGAACTTAGAACTACTTAAACCTAACTAACCAAAGGACATCACACACATCCATGCCCGAGGCAAGGTTCGAACCTGCGACCGTAGCGGTCGCGCGGTTCCAGACTGTAGCGCCTAGAACCGCTCGGCCACTCCGGCCGGCAGGTCATCAGTCCCCTAGAACTTAGAACTACTTATACCTTAGTAACCTAAGGACATCACACACACATCCATGGCCGAGGCATGATTCGAACCTGCGATCGTAGCAGACGCGTAGTTCCGGACTGAAGCGCCTAGAACCGCTCTACCATGTTTCGTTTCGATTTCATTTTTGGGACTCGCTTTTTTATTGAGCTGTATGTTTTGTATGTAATTATTATGCCTTGTTTCCTGAAAATTTTAACTATTTTTTGTATGAATTTGTTAATATGTGTCAGTGTATGCCTTTTTTGTGGTAGTGCGGGTCGTATTTGTTGGTGTGGTTTGTCTCTTTATTTTTCTGTTTAGTTTGTCTAGCATTGTTTCTTTGTGTCCATTTTCAAAGCCCTTTATTTTACAACGGACATTTCTTGTTGGTAATCACACGTGTTTATTTGAGTGTTACTGTATAGATAACTGGTTTGCCAGTGAGTTGTACAGGCCGGAGTGGTCGAGCGGTTCTAGGCGCTTCAGTCTGGAACCGCGTGACCGCTACGGTCGCAGGTTCGAATCCTGCCTCGGGCATGGATGTGTGTGATGTCCTTAGGTAAGTTAGGTTTAAGTAGTTCTAAGTTCTAGGGGACTGATGACCTCAGATGTTAAGTCCCATAGTGCTCAGAGCCATTTGAGCCAGTGAGTTGTTTTCAGTAATCGCAAAATATCTTTGTTGAGTACGCGCGCGCACACACACACACACACACACACACACACACACACATACTGCTCGGGCTCAGCCTCGTTCCCTACGACAAAGGCGTTGTCCTGAGCGCCCGACATGTGTGGTCGGCTGGCGTAAGGTGAAACTCGACGGTGTCCGCAAGGTCAGAGCCGGCCGGCGCCTGAAAGTATGCTGCGGCCAGCCGGAAGAGGATGGAGTACCGGCAGCCAAACCAGCCGCCGTCACGGCACACCAGCTGCTGCTGCCGCCGCCACAGGAGCGGCTCCCGTCGCGTCAGCCTCGCCTCAGGAGCGTGTCCAGGTTACTGCCACGCTCACTATTAAGATGCCTCTGATTGTAATAAAACCTGCTTGAGTATTATAAATGCGGAAGTAACTCTCTCCCTTACATTTTCATGACTGAACTGCTGAACCGATTTCGATGGAATTCGGCATGAAGATTGTTTTAGCCCAGAGAAGAACATGGACTAAGTTAAAAAGTAAATAAAAAAATCAGCCCCTGGGTGAATCAAGGAACGAAACATCCTTTCATCAGTAACATAAACCATGTCCATCTCCAAATAGCTGAGTGGTCTGACAGCCACGGGGAGGACCCGAGTTCCATTTCCGGTACTGTCATGGATTTTTCTTTAATGAGAGCAGTGGAACAGGGTATACTCTACCTCGTGGTGCCTATGAAGGAACAACATGTGCGAGTAGTAGAGTTTCCGGATCACAACCTCGAATTGCGTTGTGCTGACACCACGCCTCTTTATACCGGCTCAAATGACGCCACTGGAAAAGGATGGCACGGCTGTCGGTCAGAGACGACGGACCTTCCAGGGCCTGTGGACGCAGTTCACAGTTACGAACAGAAATCGTGTTAAAAATTATTAAATTTGCCGGAGTTGACATTTACAAACAGAAAACACGTTAAAAATGATTAAGTGTGTTGCGTGCTATACGTACATGTATAATGTACAGCTACTTCAATGGCACAAAGCATAGATGCACGCTCGTACCCATGCCCCTCCACATGCTTCGGTTAGCGCGTGTCACGTCGTCGTGCATGGGGGCAATTGGAGGTGGGTCAGGGGCGGGGAAGGAGAAGGGGAAGGGGAAGGGGAAGGGGAAGGAGAAGGAGGGGGAGAAGGAGGGGGAGGGGGATGGGGGTGGCGCACGTCAAAGGCTAATACTACTCGAGAATGTAGACACTGAGGCCAGCTAACCAACTATCACTCATCATCATAGAACAACTGATCTAAGAGAGCAGCCTTAGGTAACAACTACTAGTAGTAGTAGTAGTAGAAGTAGTAGTAGTAGTAATAGCAGTAGTAATAATAATAATGATAACAACATTTGAAGGCAGAAATGTTTTAATACAGTAACAATAATTTGTTTATATGAGTGCTTGGTACATTCCTTAAACAAAATTACCAAAAATTGCAATTTGAAGAGACACATAATAAGAAAAGTATTCAACCGAAAAACAGAAATTTACATATGTAAGGCAATTGATTTAATACTTGCGTTGGCTTAAACCCTAACAACTTTCACAGAGTCATAATTTACCCAATATAAAATAGATGTGCACAGTAACATCATCAGTATTTCTTGAAGCATTGCAATATTGAATATTGGACTGCACACTATGAGTAAGCAATGGTGTAAAATTGTGAAATTCTGTGTCAGTCTTTATTGCGTACACTGGGAAGTCAGCCTTGTTTGTAGTTTTTTTGCAGTAAACGACATTTACCTTTCTGTCTTGCCTCAGTCAGATTCTTGCTATTTACCGGTTCCACTGGCTGGACTCAAGAAGTGTGTTCTATTTGTTGTTGGCAGCAAGTACGAACAAAGCCTGTGGATGAGTTTCTTCAACTGGAAAGTTATCTGCAGGCGGTAATACCGCCAGCCCACCCACGTGAGAAGGCCCTAAAGCCGTCGGCACATGGGACGGTGCAGCTAATGTTGACGTGCAGCTGGTTAACGTGATACTAAGCTATCAGCGCTCTCCAGCGGCAGTTGTCGGCCTTATTTGGTTCGTAAACCGTACATTATACAGTACATTCACGAAAATGGGCTCGCGCAGAAATCCTACGTTACCTCTATTAAAACGTGTGTTTCCTTTCTTAACCGTATATGCTAGTCGTGTTGTTCTGCTGTGGTTTGCATAAATAAAAACTTTAATGTCCATGAGCATGTAATAATACGAAAATGGAAGGTCCATGTCCACTTAGTAAGGACGTCATCTTATAAGACTTCAGCAAATCTAACAACCTCACTTCTCACAGAGAGCGCACTTATATTTATGTAGCTTCAGATGTTACGAAAATTATTTCTATAAATTACATCGGTATGTCCTATAACCCTTTAGCAGATGCGAAGGCGAAAAAAAATAAACTGTGTACAACACGATGCGAATCCTCGACTGATTAACCTTGGAACATGGTGCCTCTACCAATTACTCTGTGCTGAAAGTGTAATTCTTGTTACCTCGTACAGTGTTCTAAACGCTTTAATCCTCGAAATACTGTTACTGGCATTTAATTATAAAAATCTAACAAGAATGAAACATTTTCACAAATCTTCTAATGGTCGTTGTCTTACAATGGCTTAGACTCATAACATGCGAGTTATAACGCGAAAACAATTAGGTAAGAAAATTCTTTAACTACCAATATGACTTTTCCGTCATTCTATTAGAACAAATCGTACCAATAACGATTCATTCTCGAGACATTCAATGTGTTGGTGCTTAGGAGCAGCATATATTCAGATAGTGCAACATATGACACAAAACCCATCGAATATGGGTTTCTATTTAACACGACAAATACAGTTATGACGTCTTGCTTTCTGCTTGTGAGATAGGGAACATCCTTGCTTCCTATTGGTTGAACTTTACGTGGCACGTTCCCAAAATAGTGTTGATCTTATTTCGTTTATCACTTGACGAAATGCCTCCTCAACGAGAAACAGCACGAAGTGACGTCACAAAACTTTTAGAGCGCCTCGTCAATGTTGGCTAATTCGTCCTGTGTGCCGACGGCTTAAGGCAGGCAACTGGATAGCAGCTAGTAATTGTCTAGAATCCCTGTCATTTTCCAGGCTGTTAGATTTTTTTAAACCTTCGAAAGTTGGCTGAGACAACTAGAAATCGATAAATGTAAAGACATAATTGTCTTTATAAGAGAAGGAGGGGGGTTGAGGTAGATTAATGGTCAAAATCTTTCACATTCTTTCAGTGATATTGCGCACTAATTATTAGTTTTGCAAACGTAATGAAAACTGCACATCACTTACGAGGCATACCTAATTCAGTACGTTTTTATGATTAGACGTATGAAGCTACATATTCTTTGGCGGAACTGCGGTTAAGACGTTAGGGAAAACTCCAATGCTATGTCAAAGATAAGTGTTTCTGGAATTTCCGGTTTTTAGGCAGTGGAAATATTCAGAGCAGCCAAGTGAATTTTTGTATCAAACGTTAGTAAATTACTGGATGTAGCTGTTAATGTGCGCCGTCCGATGTGGCTGTGCGGTTCCAGGCGCTTCAGTCTGGAACCGCGTGACCGCTACGGTCGCAGGTTCGAATCCTGCCTCGGGCATGGATGTGTGTGATGTCCTTAGGTTTGTTAGGTTTAAGTTCTAGGGGACTGATGACCTCAGAAGTTAAGTCTCATAGTGCTCAGAGCCACTTGAACCACTTTTTTTGTTAATGTGCATGTGGAATTTCACTTTGGACCAGTTTCATGGCAGCACTGTGCACTGTTTAAGCGAAGGCGTATAAACAATTTCCGCTTGTTTCATTTATACCATTTGCATGCCCTTTAACAACTTTAACGTTTACCTGAACAGCTAGGCAATGTTTAAGACAGAAATTTCCTCTGATACTGGGACACATTATTGACTTACTATTTCGTTATTAACAAATATTAAGTCTTAAGTGGTCCATTAGAGACACTTCGTTAATATTATTTTGTCTTCAGACATAATCTTTTTATTTCCTAATTACGGATCAATGGGTTCAGAGCTAGAACTCCATTTTCAGGGACTGTATTCTGGAGATGGTGGTAGAAACAAGTAAAAATGTCCCGTAAACATGGGCTATAAAATGCATACCTCAAAAACGTATGAACAGTTTTTCAGTAGAAGACGTGTTTCACAGTTCATAAGATGAACAAGTGCTCGTAGATCTTAAGGTATCCAATTTAGCGCTCCTGTTTACTGGACATTTTCTCGTTTTAGTCCATACCACTACCTCTCAAAATATTAAATACTTTTCTCCCCAGCAGCCTGTAGACCGAGTATGTTTTAAGTACGCTTCAATTTGCGCCTAACGATGTAAAACAGCCTAACAGCTGAAGCAAATGTAACGTTCATTATATTTATACGGTCCTTGAAAATGGAACTGTAGATACGAAACGCGCTGAACAGTAACTAGAAGATAAAAATTTTCCGACGGAATATTGATAAAAAGCATCTTCCTGAGCTAGATATTCCGTAGTCTGCCGAAATCACTTTCCGATTCTACCAGGACGTCGTCTTGATTAAGATCACGGCCGAATGTTTACCAACGTCAGTGTCGAAATGATCTCGTGGTCTGTCTCCAATAACTTCCCTTTCGACATGGTATAGAAGTCTTATCCATGCTTTCGCCTTAAGATGATCTGTTTTCGTACTGTATGTACCGAAATTTTAAGCAAGTCACAATTATTTCCATTATTGTCGACGGAGGCAAAATGTGTGTAAATAATGTGTGTTTCTGTCTAAGGTGCACCGACACTGTTTCTTCCTTAACTGGACCTCTAAATATCCAACTGACCTTGCGCTTCTATTTCAAGACTGGCTTGTTTCAGGCCGCATCGATTCAGTGCTGGAAGATTTACCAGAATCGACGTCTTTGTGGCTCTCCGTGTTTCCTCAGGTACTTCGTAAGCGTAACATCAGTTACAAAAGTAGATGATGACACCGGACTGCGCGCACCAAGACATTTTACTGAATATTAGCACTGCGAGAAGCCTAAGCGTCTATAAATATGTTCTGTATTTACATTACGTGTTCATGATTAAATATCGCGGAAAATCACATTTAATACCATTTTACATCTACAAAGAAAGACGGCCGCCATAACAGTGACATTGATGTCGGTCAGTTACATTCTAACTAAACAAACAGATAGTGTCTGCATAAAATTACCTTCCCAATTGGTAAGGGTGAGAATAAAGAGAGAATATTTTCAGAGTAAATTTTCAGTGACAATACTGTTATCAGCACACACTCTGCTGCACAGTGAAAATGTGATACTCACAATAGAGTTTTCAACTCCAGAACTTAAAATTATATCATCCACCCTTTCCAATACTCGACCAAATTTATCCCTCACACATAAAACTACGTAGATTTTCTTAGCAGAAACGACGTCGAAACTTCAGAGGTGGAAAAAAAAAAAATCCTGGCTGATCAGACTGTCGTCTTCCAGTTATTGCCTACCCTTTGGATATAAGTTAACTCAGTAGGAGTCAGTACGGGAATACGTTCATAATGAATTGTAAAACTAATACAGAAGTATATTTTTATTGCGTGTACGTTTGTGGTAAGATGCCGTAGGGAAGTAGCTTCGGTTGTCAAGTTGTTTTCCTCGTGTGAACTTTCATCGCCATAAAAATGAACCTAAGAGGAGAAAGACAACGTTTTCAATCGCAGCAAGTATTTTCTCATAATCAGACATGACAGCGATCCAGTTCTCACGTTCGGTCAACGCACGATCTACTTGAGCCGCAGTTCTCACTTCTTTTTTTTTAACTCAGTACGAGAAGATCTTTGTCTGCGATGACGGCACGTTTTTATTTTGAAAAGTTGATTTCAGAGCTTGAAAAACATGACAATAGCTTACCCGCTTTATTAAAATGCAATTTTTCATGATGATCACTTAGCTCGGAAGGTTTCATAGTTCTATTTGAAAATGTATTTTCACACTAGCAACGCACAGTGGAACTTACACATTTGTATTCAAGGAGATTAAACCGTACTTCGACTACTCGTTCGACTATTGGTGGCTTTTCTTTTTCTCAGCCACTTTAATGCAATATGCTTCCAAAATGCTCTGGTAATGCCAGTCCAGACACCAAAGATTCTCACTGTGTTTCAGCTGGTGTAGAGGACCAACAGGGCTTAATATCCCGTCAACGACGACGTCAACAAGGATATGAGAAGGACACTGCCCATGTTCTCTTCAAGCAGTCACTCAGCCACTTGTCACAGGCGATTCATAGAAACCACAGAAAATGTACATCTGGACAGTCGGACAGAGATTTACATCCTCACCCTCTCGAACCCGAGTTTAGGATGGTAACCACTTCGTCTCGTCGCTTCCACCGTATACAGCAACGACATACCGCAACATAGAGGCATTTCAGCATTCTCGACACCGAACACATCGCTACTGCCAAATGGGTGGTCCGTACTGTGTCTGTTCGCCGATTTCCCATGTAGGAGCATTGTCTGATTGGGTTCATAACCCTCGTGTGTGTTTACTGACTCCAAGAAAACTCACGTCATGAAATTGCGGCGATTTGTGGATTTTATAGGTATTATTTCTTATATAATTGTGCTTACCAGTACTCATGTGTAAATACGCGAGCATAACACATTTCCACTATCCGCCAACAGACCGACGTCAGAAATAGAGACGTATAGTTTTGTGGGTTCGACGACCCTTCTTGAAGACGGTATGACCTGTGCTTTTCTCCACTCATCAGGAACCGTTCGCTCTTCCACAGACCTACGGTACACTATTGCTAGAAGACGGCAAAGTTGTTTCGTATACTCCATATAGAATCGAAGTGGTATCAGATCAGGTCCAGTGCAATATCACTTGCTCGTTTATTTCTATATCTGTCATTTTGCCGTTCGAGTGACAATTTAGAGGAGCAACTGCAATGGAATCATCATCTGTGAAAGAGTTCTGGAAAAACACGTTTAGCATTTCGGCCATTTCTATGTCTTCCTCTGTTTCAGCGCCATTATGTCTAGATTCGTTTACTCATTCTACCTAAGACCAGAGCTTCTTAGAATTTCCTGTCAAGTCGGTAGACAGAATTCGCTGAACGGTCCACTCACGGTTCTCCTTACGCTTCGTTTAGTTTTTTCTTGTCTGTGAGGCTTCGGCTACGCCGTCTTTACATTCGTAGCAGCTGTGGAACCACATCCGGTCTTTTCCATGCCTCACAACGTTGCTAAAACTTAAAACGTATTTTCAGTTCTCAATCTGTCCATTTGTGCTCCACGGAGTCGACGCTGGAAACGAATTATATGATGGGTGCTCAGGTAATCTGAAATATGTTTCTGTCGCTCTTACTAAGGACAAATAGCTTCCTTCCCTCGTATTCCTATTTAAACCCGTATCTAGTAATGTTGTAACGGCCTTCCGATCACTGGTCTTCTCTTCTACGTTAATCGAGTCAAAATGTTCAGGACTGTCGGTGACCAGGTCTGATACCAACTGCTCCTCCCCGTTTCTGAAGCGTTTAGGGTGCAAGTATTCGGTACTTCACTTTACTCTTCGTCCACGCCTGCCCTTTTCTTTCACAGTTCCCTTTGACTCTCTCGCTCTCTTCCCGCCCTTCTCCATCCCCCTCCCCTTTCCATCCATCTTTCCCCGTGCACCTCCTCTGAAACATCATTGTGCGAAATGAGACATTGCTGAACTGTTGAACTTTAACACTGTCGCAGATCGCTTCTGGTATTTTGTCATCGACCTACGTGGGAGAAACATATCGCCTGTCTACCAGGCGATACGCTCATTTTCTTGAGGACCTAGCAGTTTGGTCCCTTCCCCCCCCCCCCCCCCCCCTTTTTTTAAATCAACCAACCAACCATTTTCTTGAAAGGAGTAACCGATTCGTCTGTTTCGGCCTCCAAGAAACTTGTTAGCGTCGTTTCCTTCTACCATTAGGTGCACTGACAAAGCTTGTTTTGGCATTCTTCCTTCTTGCAATCTCTTAAAAGCTTATTGCCAATAGCTTTACGAACCATATTTACCAACACAGTCAACAACCCTGACACTAACTACGACAAAATAAATATCTCAGTTCAGTATTACCTACTTGTGAGTAAGTGGCAACAAAAAACTGTTGTACTTATTTACAGTTTCCTCATTGTCATCATAGAGTTTCCAACCATATTTTCTGATAGTGCAAAGTCTCGTAGCAGGAGGAAGAATACGTTTTCACAGTCAGTGTGCGTTCTTGAGTGGGTTAGCACTACAGGAGCAAAACTTGCACTTTAAACACCTGTCACAAAAGGCCCTCACATTGACACAGGACCGAATTTCGAAAAATATGAGCTAGTGCATATAAGCTAATGGAAATATAGGATCACAGTTATTGAGCTATATGTTCCTCCTTCAATAAAAATTATCATTCTATGTCGTTAGGGATCTTCCTACATTCTGTGGTCCTATAATTTGTTTCAGAGAGTTTTTAACCTTTGTGGTAGCCTATACACTTGTAATGTAGGGCGGGTCACATTTCCTATTACAAGTTTCTAAGAGTTGCAGAGGGGACTTCGCAGATGAGGTCTCATACGAAATTGATATTCCGAAATGTACCGTTTGGATGTAAAATATACCTGCAGCTTCACGGCACGCACACAGCGGAAACAATGAGCCATGACATGTGTGCTCTAGAGCAGACCCTGACAATGAAGTGTTAGGAGTATTTGTCATCGGGTTCTTCTGTAGGCGATGAAGGACGCCCTCTTGAAGGTCGGAGTGCGACGTATCCGTGGAGCACTGCAGGCCACTCTCTCGTGATGGGTAACGTATCACTTTCTCGTAGCCGTTGCTGTAGTGCTATGTTATGTTATAATTACAACATAAACTGACGACGGTGCCCTCTCCTGAGTTTATGCGTGTACCGTGAAGCGGGGCAATCTTAAGTGATCCTGACTTCAGAATTATTGTCTGTCCAAAAGGTACATTTCCAAACCTGGTTACTTTATTGTAACTTTATGAAGTTCCCTCTACAAAGCCAAGAAATCAGTAATAAGAACTGCAAAACGACCTATGTACTGTCAGTTCTTCTTGCCGAATTTTAACACTGAGTCTGCCGCCTCCTTATAGAACTTTTTTTTTCTTTTGAGTTCTGGGATTTGCCCAGTAACGTTCTGTTAATTGTACCGCAAATTATTTAAAATATCCTGATTTCAATGGTAATCTTCAATCTTTCGAAATAAGATACGGACAAGTAACTGAAACACAGCAGTTGTTTAACTATTTTAGTTCTCAAGTGTTGTTTCCCTAGCCAGCCCATCACCTCGGCTTTTTGTTAAATTATCTCCAGGTTAAAGTCTTTGGTTATGTCACTGTTAATTCCCTGTATGTCATTTGCCAACTGTACACATATATGTTGGAGGTAAATCATATTTCTAGCTGTCACTCAATGTCGGTGTAAGACTTTCGGCCACTGAGAGTGGCCACCAGAAGCTTTGAATATTTGTAGGATGTTCACAATACCGTTGACAAAACTAATACGAGTACCTCACATAATTCTCAAGTGTCTTTTACCTTAGGTACAGTTTGGAGTAAGACGATACGACAGGTCTGTGGCCTGCTTCCATTAGGCGGCGACCTTTGTAGGTGCAACCAGTCGAACGTTCTTACAACAGTCTCGACGACAATCCGGAGAGACAAGTTCCAGCTCCCATTTTCGGGCAGTGATCGAGGACTTCGTTGGAGACATGGTAAAACGAGTATGAAAGGTCACCCAGAATTTCTTAACGTGTCTTGCGACACCATCCATCACTCGGTCCCAATCTGTCACAACAGATCGTTTGTTACGGCTGCTCAAAGGCAGCATGGGATAAATCACATTATTTGGCTCCTACGCTACACGCATCGAATAATCTCTTACTTGTTTCCACTGCATTATCATCATTTGTTCGGAACTGAGTTCCTAAGACCACCACATCACGGAGTAAGACATTTATTGCAATGGACGGTGCGGTACAAAAGGACAGATAACGGGAATTAAACATAGGGGGCAAGTCCAGTGTAAATGATCTAGCAACAAATCGTATTTGCACAAAATTGTATAGTCGGGCTTATTATTAAAATGCTTTGCGGTACTCGATCCCTTAATGTTGGTAGTAGGCTGTCGATTATGTTCCCCCAGCCTTACTATCAGCAACGCCACACTCGATGTGCATAAACGCTTCCAGGTCAGTAGAGGGAATTAGCAGTTCGTCTTCAACCTGGTCGCTCTGATCAGTCTGCTCTCTTCCTCGTGGGTCGGCAAGTTAGTTTGCTGTTGTGACGGTCAGATTCTCTGTTCTTACGTTGTTCAGAGAGCTTCGAATGTGAAAAGCCACCCGTAAAAAAATTAGAACAGACGAGGCAACCGCCATCAATAAATTGTGTAGGCCGTCAGGAAAATTTAGACTTCTAGCGGAGAAGATTGAACAGAAAATGAAAAACAGTTTTTCTTTTTGTATTTTAGAGGCTCCGTCCAAATCTCCTACAGCAACTCACTCTGTTACAAACTTTGTATTTCCTCCATCTCTTCCTAGATAAGACTTTCTTCGAACTATACTGCAGATTCACTCTCGCTTCGAAGATCACCTATCGCTGGACGCTCTACACCAGTTGATACTTCACCACAAAGTTAACGAAGTCTGATCACACAATCGACCGATTGCTGTTTCCTGCCTTATTAGAGATGCTGAATCCCTCTGCTCTGGGTTAAATTACTAATCTAATGTGAACCAGGCCTTAGTCGTAGACGGAGTGTTGTGAAAACTGATGAGAAACGAAAACAAGGACGTCCGTCACGGGAATAGGTTCTGTAATTCCCGGAATATTATTTGAGAGCGCAACTGCGCATTGCTTAAAGACGAAAGACCAAAAAGGAGACGGGGAGGGAGGGATGACGCGACGCAGAAAAAAAAAAAGAAAAACATTGGTTGGTTCATAACTTGCCTAGCGTAAGTGTGGCTGCTTGGTGATTAAGCGTACCCCATTGTCTTCTGAAATCGACTGATTATTACTGAATGAAGTCACTTTCGGCTATCAGAGTGTTTTGTACTAAGCAGCCTCGCGATTCACATTGTGCGTTCGCCAAATTCCACGCAATTGGCAGACCTACTGTTTACTAAACGCGGGTCTTCCATGTGACTGATGCAGCATAAATGAAACTATGTGAAATATGTGCATCGTTTCTAGAATATACATAAAAATTCTTTCATCTCTTACGTCTTGGTGCCTTTGTCACTATTTGTGCACACGTGCTTCTCTTAGGCTGTTTGGTCTGTGTGCGTAGCCAACGAATTATGTTAGCACTTCGGAATATCTTTTTAATCGTCATTCAAAGTTGTATTTTGTATCGCTCTTTCGAAGGCTTTCACTTTTATTCATTTCTCAATGGAATTGATGTTTTTGTGCCGAAACTAACTGATGTTTGTGTGCAGTTCCTGCCTTCTGCTTACCGACATACTCAAATAAATTAATAGAATACCAAAATTTATCACCCTGAACCAGCGGTCTCTCACGAGCAATGGATGATACACGTACTGTGCAGATTATACACTGATAACAATCAGGAGACAATACGAGTTTGGACGTTATGTCTTCGATAACAACTTCACTTCCTTGCATAGCTTCTTCCACTTACAGTGACGTTATGCGGAAAGAGAATCATCGAAATATCATGTATCATATTCCACGCTACGTTCACGTTCTGTCCTGTTTTCTTCGGGGATTGTTGTCGGAAACGTATAAGACTCCGTACCATCGTGTCAAACGCATGTTCAGTTGTAGGGTGTGGTAATCTTGTTGGTCATGAGAGTCAGTGTAATATCGTTGAGACCACATTGGATAATGTGGGATGTCCGCGTAGTGGACTTGTCCTGCTGCAAAAGCACATCTTGACGTTGTAAGAATGACACTAGTATGGACTCGATTGTGGTATGATGATGACTGATTTCTGGGGTACTCAACTGCGCGGCCATGTGCGCCAGCACAAAGTCCCAATTTATACACAGTCTAATTTTTTTCACAGCCAATCGAGCCACTATCAAGAATGATGATGATGAATCGATGAGGACAGCACAAACTCCAAGTCCCCGGGCAAAGAAAATCCCCAAACGGGCCGGGAATCGAACGCGGAACCGCGTAATCCAGAGGCAGCGACGCTAAGAACTAGCCCGCGAGCTGCGTATGATCGTATTGTGCATTGTTCAGTGATCTCTCAACAAACACCAGAGCACTAGTTAGTTAATTACATGGTAGATAGGTCACTTCGCATGAAATCCTGTCTTGGCTTGAAGCGAGTTAGTTTACAGGATATTAACTTAATTGGCGTGTAAATATTTCTGCACGCTGATTATTTTCGTATGGGTTCACAGAACGGAACACAATAGTTTGCGCTTCTTCAATTTCTCCCGGTGTTTTTGATGGCTGTTTGGATACACAGCTGGCAGTACACAAGTGGATTATTTTGTCAAAATTTAGCTTAATAACAGAAGTTAGTTTGAGCAATTCCTGCAATAAATAACCTACAAGTGTATATATACAAGGGCCGTTCAGAAAGTAACCTCCGTTTGATTTAAAAAAATACACCAAGTTAAATAAAAATATTTTAATATATACATCTTACAACTACATCTTTGCACTATTTTTCTACATAGTCTCCATAGCGATTGAGGCACTTATCGTATCTCTTCACAAGTTTTGAAATTCCTTCTGGATAAAAATCACCCGCTTGTGCCTGGAGACAGCCTGTGACCGCATCTTTGAGCTCTTCGTCGTCATCAAACCGCTGTGACCCGAGCCATTTCTTCAAATGCATGAAGAGGTGATAATCACTTGGCGCCAGGTCTGGGCTGTAAGGTAGATGGTTGATAACGTCCCACTTGAAGGACTCAAGGGGGGCCGTTGTTCTGCGAGCAGAGTGAGGACGGGCGTTATCGTGCAAAAAAACGATACCGGAAGTCAGCATACCACGGCGTTTGTTCTGTATAGCCCGTCGTAACTTTTTTATTGTTTCACAGTACACGTCTTGATTAATGGTCGTACCACGTTCCATGAATTCAACCAACAACACCCCTTTGGCATCCCAAAACACCGTTGCCATCAGTTTTCTGGCAGAAAAATCTTGCGAGGCTTTTCTTGGTTTGGTAGGCGAATTTGAATGTGCCCACATCTTTGATTGTTCTTTTGTCTCAGGGTTCACGTACTTAATCCAGGTTTCGTCACCGGTCACGATTCTGTTTAACAATGGTTCTCCTTCGTCCTCATAACGTGACAGAAAGTCTAATGCAGAGGCCATTCTTTGAGTTTTGTGGTGGTCGGTAAGAATTTTGGGCACCCATCGTGCACAGAACTTACGGTAACCCAATCTTGCTGTCACTATCTCGTACAAGAGAGTCTTAGAAATCTGTGGAAAACCAGTAGACAACTCCGACATTGAGAAACGTCGATTTTCACGAACTTTTGCATCAACTGTCTGAACGAGTTCGTCAGTCACCAATGATGGTCTACCACTCCTCTCTTCATCATGAACGTTTTCTCGTCCACTTTTAATTAAACGTACCCATTCACGGACAACTGCTTCACTCATAACTCTTGGTCCGTACACGGCACAAAGCTCACGATGAATAGCTGCTGCAGAATATCCTTTGGCTGTAAAAAACCTTATGACAGCACGCACTTCATATTTGGCGGGGTTTTCTATTGCAGCACACATTTCAAACTGCCACAAAAACTAAACTAGCGCAGGTACGACGTTCACTCGACCACGGCTTGATGCCGACTGACCTGTTGAGTGCGTGAACGCACAGATGGCGTCGCTACTCCCCCCACAACCCGCACTGTGACCAATCGGGGGTTACTTTCTGAACCGCCCTCGTATATAAAAAATCTGTTGAGAAATAGGAGAAATTTTAGAGAAGGTGCTATGTCGACTTAGTTCTAAATTTAGCTTTGTCATTTGTCAGGCATGAATATAACAAGATATGTGCTTACAGCTTTTGGTAGCAGCACTATTCACATCTTTGCAAGGTGAAGTCAGTTTTAATAAAGACTAATGAAGGTTCGTTTCTGGTGCTGTAATTATGGAGGACATCTTTCTGAACTCTAATGGATTATTGACTTCAAATTTCTAGAGAGAAAATATGTAATAGAAGCTCAAGTGATGACACCTAACTCTTGAACAGTTTTCAACAACGCGATCAGTGTTAGCGCCACGTGTTAAGACTTACGACACGCTTTGGTGCATTTAATACTTGCTTTCTTAATGACTACTTACTCCACAGCTAAATTAGACGCGAAATAACAATGAAAATACTACTGTTTTGTCTCTTGCGAAAGCTTACAGTAACGTTAAGTGCAAAAGTGACTGGACTATTTGTTTAGAAAGCCCTACGATGTATTTTTCTGTCCATTTAAATTCCCATCAATATGTATAACCCCAAATAATTATAGGAGTCAGCGTTGCTTATGAACTTCTGGTCACGCTTTATACGTGGTGGAGGCGGGAAACCATGTGACCGGCTGGTAGTCCAGCTTCCAGAAAACGATTACCGATTGTCCCAGCCGGTAGTCAACACAACACTGGTAGTCATTCATTTCTAAAGTAAGCACCACGCTTTCAGCAATGAATACTCGTCTGAGACTTTGGTCCGTGTGTGCATCTGTTAAGCATTTGCCGTCCTGAACCAGGCCAAAGAGTAGGTGTCAGTACTATTAACACACAGCGAACCCCTCCCGACCAGTCTCTCGGGAAACGTCTTCGAAATGCCATCCAAAACCCTAGAAGTCCACAGTAAAGACTAGCTGAATGTCAGTAAATAACACGAAATGTGTTCGACGGCTACATCTTGGTATTATTATTATTATTATTATCATCCTCACCCGATGTAGTACGATGTTCGAGGGAAAAAGAAAAAAAACCACTGACAAAACCAAATGCAGCTTTTACGGGGTCTTTCACCCTTAATGCAGCGTTTGTACTCTGACCACATTACATTTCAGTTGTAGTCTTCCATCATTGACCGATACATTTTTTTTAGTCACACGTTGAATCCACATTTCGTTTCCCACCTGTGCATGACATCGACTTTCTTCGTTTTCTGCATACGATACAGTATCGGAATACTTGCGGAACAATAACTACGGATGGTGCCTTAGTTTTTCTGTAGGTATTACTTATTGCCACTTTGTTTCTTGAAAGTACTCTGGCTATTGTAATTATTCTTTATGGTGCTTGTATGGCTGTGAAAAACATTCTGTCAAATTGTTGGTTCAGTAACATTTTTTCTTAAGTGTTAAGAGTATTAGCTTCATTTAGGGATAATCATAGATAGCCGCGTTCAAATCGTCCCCGCCACGCTGTACCGTGTCGTAGAAAACCAACGAAGGACGTTCGGCGCAGCGCGAACCATGCGGTGTGGCCGATGTGAACATCAAACGGTGCCCGCTGCACCGCGGTGCGCAACCACAAACTAGTTCCGCGTAGTATCGGTACGTACACTCCTGGAAATTGAAATAAGAACACCGTGAATTCATTGTCCCAGGAAGGGGAAACTTTATTGACACATTCCTGGGGTCAGATACATCACATGATCACACTGACAGAACCACAGGCACATAGACACAGGCAACAGAGCATGCACAATGTCGGCACTAGTACAGTGTATATCCACCTTTCGCAGCAATGCAGGCTGCTATTCTCCCATGGAGACGATCGTAGAGATGCTGGATGTAGTCCTGTGGAACGGCTTGCCATGCCATTTCCACCTCGCGCCTCAGTTGGACCAGCGTTCGTGCTGGACGTGCAGACCGCGTGAGACGACGCTTCATCCAGTCCCAAACATGCTCAATGGGGGACAGATCCGGAGATCTTGCTGGCCAGGGTAGTTGACTTACACCTTCTAGAGCACGTTGGGTGGCACGGGATACATGCGGACGTGCATTGTCCTGTTGGAACAGCAAGTTCCCTTGCCGGTCTAGGAATGGTAGAACGATGGGTTCAATGACGGTTTGGATGTACCGTGCACTATTCAGTGTCCCCTCGACGATCACCAGTGGTGTACGGCCAGTGTAGGAGATCGCTCCCCACACCATGATGCCGGGTGTTGGCCCTGTGTGCCTCGGTCGTATGCAGTCCTGATTGTGGCGCTCACCTGCACGGCGCCAAACACGCATACGACCGTCATTGGCACCAAGGCAGAAGCGACTCTCATCGCTGAAGACGACACGTCTCCATTCGTCCCACCATTCACGCCTGTCGCGACACCACTGGAGGCGGGCTGCACGATGTTGGGGCGTGAGCGGAAGACGGCCTAACGGTGTGCGGGACCGTAGCCCAGCTTCATGGAGACGGTTGCGAATGGTCCTCGCCGATACCCCAGGACCAACAGTGTCCCTAATTTGCTGGGAAGTGGCGGTGCGGTCCCCTACGGCACTGCGTAGGATCCTACGGTCTTGGCGTGCATCCGTGCGTCGGTGCGGTCCGATCCCAGGTCGACGGGCACGTGCACCTTCCGCCGACCACTGGCGACAACATCGATGTACTGTGGAGACCTCACGCCCCACGTGTTGAGCAATTCGGCGGTACGTCCACCCGGCCTCCCGCATGCCCACTATACGCCCTCGCTCAAAGTCCGTCAACTGCACATACGGTTCACGTCCACGCTGTCGCGGCATGCTACCAGTGTTAAAGACTGCGATGGAGCTCCGTATGCCACGGCAAACTGGCTGACACTGACGGCGGCGGTGCACAAATGCTGCGCAGCTAGCGCCATTCGACGGCCAACACCGCGGTTCCTGGTGTGTCCGCTGTGCCGTGCGTGTGATCATTGCTTGTACAGCCCTCTCGCAGTGTCCGGAGCAAGTATGGTGGGTCTGACACACCGGTGTCAATGTGTTCTTTTTTCCATTTCCAGGAGTGTAGTTCATTCGTGGGCGGCTCTGCTTGGACGGTGTTTCACGTTTTCCATTGTTACTGACGCACCCTAAAACATCGTTGCGCGATTACAAATACTCTGCTCCATTCTGCCAAGTTCAGCGCCACTCTACGTAACGCGTTTGTCTGTGATGCTATGGGTGTGGCGGGGCCTAACACGGCAACAAGAAAGAAACGATGGGATTATTTTCTTACTTTTTAACGTGTGTATCCTCTAGCTTAGTCGGCTATAGTGATATGTTGCAGTTTTAGGCTCTTGTGTTAAAGAAAATTTACATGAT
Organism: Schistocerca serialis cubense; assembly: GCF_023864345.2. Taxonomy (NCBI): domain Eukaryota; kingdom Metazoa; phylum Arthropoda; class Insecta; order Orthoptera; family Acrididae; genus Schistocerca; species Schistocerca serialis. The sequence goes on along the minus strand of NC_064638.1, from coordinate 378,503,959 downwards.
GTTAGTTTCTACCAAATTAAGAGTAGGGTCTCAGCTGGTGTGCCTACATTTAGTTTCTTCTTTTTTTTTTTTTTTTTTTAAAGTAACAAGCAATATTATGACTGTTAGCAGGCGATAAAACATTCGTACTGTTGCTGATAGTGATACGGGACAGGCTTGACAAAGCTGCTTAGACTGAATAATTGAAGAGCTGTGGTATCTCTTTCACATTTCATATTTAACAAGATAACGATCATTTTCTAAGTAGCTTCAATACTGCAATCATTTTCTAAGTAGTTTCCCCTGTTACTGTCATTCTGGACATCACTCATCAAAGAGTATGTACTGAGTTTTTCAAGGGATATGGGGAAAAAGTCTTTTCAGAATTATCTGTCATTTAAACGAGTAACGAGAAAACTTTTGAGATAGGCTAAGACAAAAATAACACAATTAATTCAGGGTTCATAACAGCAGAAATATCGGAAAAGGTGACACAATTACACGCTCCTCGATGTAACAGCCATTAGAGACAGAACGCTGGTTCGGATGAGACGGGGATGGGAAAATAACTAGTTCGTCACTCTATTACAGGAAAAAATGCCGCCATTCTTCTAAAGCGATTTAGGGAAATCTGAAGAAACCACGATCTTGAGTGTAGTGCTTTTAGCCACTGTTGCACTTCAATTAGTAAAGATACAAATTCATCAACCTAAAAACAGCAGTTTGACTTTCAGTGATGCGTCATCAGCCACGGTATCTTCTGTCATTTCTTTCTGTCGACTGCTAATATTTTCATCTCTCCGTAACGGTATTTGAAATGCTCCAGATTTCTTCTTTTCCGGGTATTTCACTGTCCACTATACAATGTTTTATTCCAGGCCCATACAGTATAGAACATCCTCCTCAACTGCATGTCAAAATTTGGCACAAGTGCAATTCTGTTGTTGAAGAAAGTCATTTTCACTTACGGTAATCTACTTATGAAACTCTATTTCGTCTGCTATCCTGTGTACTTTTATTTTCAGGCTAATACAGTTTCACTTATTGTAACTCAGTTCTCATGCTGAGGAAGGCGTTGCTGTTCTTTCAGTCCACCATCACCATCGTTTCAGCTTTATTGATCTTAAACCAAATTCTGTGTTTCGTTCCATTCAGAAATTCTTTCCAGTCGTCCGTAATTTCGGCCAGATCGGCTGTATGGTCTACCAACCTTCACATTCGTATCTGTCTTCAGCCACCCTCAGACATTGCCATTCATTTGCTTCGTTGCTTCTCAGAGGTAATAAATGATGCAGACAAGTGGTTACTCTTCATTACACCTTCCTTAAGAGTAAATCGTAGGAATACATCCGAGAAATTATGTACTCTCTGAATGAAACATGAGATGAAAACGCAGAGCAGGTGAGTGCAAATATCTTCCAACGGAGTAAGGAAGCTACAGAATTGTGGAATTTGCGGTAACAGTTTGCTTAAGAGAAACAGTACACACAGTATTCACTGATTTCTTGTACTGTCGGGAGGGGAGGGAGGGAGGGAGGCAGGGATGGGGAGGGGGAGGGAGGGATGGGGAGGGGAGGGAGAGGGAGGGATGGCGAGGGGGAAGGGTGGGAGGGGGAGGGGGAGAGGGGGAGAGAGAGAGAGAGAGAGAGAGAGAGAGAGAGAGAGAGAGAGAGAGAGGGCGCTAGCTCCATAGCTCAGTTTTATGAAGATAGCACTGTGCTGTGTTTTACCTTAAAGGAAACGGATTAAGCTATTTGTATACTCAAAGTGGATGAAAATTGTAGAACGGGTAAAAAAATTAACTCTTCGTAATACTGAGACGCGGACGGAGTACAAACGTGTTGTTCTGTGTACATTGCACCCTACGTATTTCCGAAATGCACCATTCCACTGCAAAGCATGTTCTACGTTTGGTCATACTACAATACATTGCACTGCAGCTAATGAGGGACAACTGAATTTTGAAAACTGAACTGTTTCAAGGAGCAATTACAAACTTCTTGTCGTTTTTGTTGTGGTCTCCAGTGAGAAGACTGGTTTGATGTAGCACTCCAGGCTAGTCTATCCTGTACAGGCTTCTTCATCTCTGGTAACTACTACTATCTACGTCTACTTTAACCTGTTTACTATACCGAAGGCTTGCTGTGTCTCTACAATCCCCCTCCCCACGCGAAATTTTCCTCCATTACTGAACTGACGATTCCTTGAGGTCTCAGGATTTCGTCTATTAGTCATTCACTTCTTTTAGTTAAGTTGCGCCGTAACTTTTTTTCTCCCCAAGTCGATTCATTACCTCCTCATTACTTATCCTATCTACCTATCTAATCTTCAGAATTCCTGTGTAGCATCACATTTCAAAAGCTTATATTCACTTCTTATAGGAACTATTTACTGCACACATGCAAGTTTCGTACGACACTACACTCCCCACAAGGTCAGAAAATTTTTTTTTCTAACATTTGAAATTTGTATACACTATTAACAAATCTTTGTCTTTCAGAAACGAAGTACTTTCTTTCGCCAGTATGCATTTTGTGTGATCACTACTTCGGCCATCGTCAGTTGTCATGCTATCTAAATGTGAGACGGGAAGCGAAGAGAGACCTCTTGTTGGAGAAGTAAACTTTTCAGTACAAGCAAAACTTTTCGATAATTTCAAAAAACACACATTTTCGTTTTTCGTATGATACTATAATTTACTTCATTTTGCACAGTCCGCAGCTCGTGGTCTAGTGGCTAGCGTTGCTGCCTCTGGATCATGGGGTCCCAGGTTCGATTCCGACCCGGGTTGGGGCTTTTCTCTGCCCGGGGACTGAGAGTGTATGTTGTCTTCATCGTTTCATCATCTCCATTCGCGACAGTGGCTGCACTGGACTGTGTGAAGAACTGGACTGTGTAAAAATTAGGACTTTGTACGGGCACAAATGACCGCGCAGCTGAGCGCCCCACATACCAATCATCATCATTCTGTACATGCTCGTATCGACGTCAGTGTTTGAATACAACAGAAGTCAATAATATCACTAAAAGTCATCGATGTCAGTCTTCTGATAACTAACCTCTTGTCGTTATGGGGGAATAACATAGGCCTGACAAGAGGCCCCTTTTCAAAATACCGCATCTGTATATGGTATCCTTCACAAAGTGGCATCTTCTAAATTTTGGACGCATTTTAAGGTGCTCATAGAAGTTTTTTAATTACATTAGTGCCAATCAAGCCAAATGGTCCCTTTTTATATTACAGCTATAAATGCCTACAGATGTTGCCAATTTCAATTGGTCTTAAAACAGAGAAAAAAATACACATACTTTCCCAAAAGAAAGCAGCACAGGCCTCACTGATTTCTCCCAATGTGTGGCCAGTTTACTTGGTTTTAAATCTATGTACACTGCAGTACACGTTTGAAGGGTAATATAAATGCAGAATCTGTTGCTTAAATATGTTCAATTAAATCATGGCAGTAAAGTGAAACTTTAAAACGCATTTCTTACAGCACCTCTTTTCCATCGCAAATATTCAACCTGTCATAACTCACTAAAATTTAGAGGCAGAATTTTTTTTCAATCTGTTCAAAATTTAACGCTAAACTTACAAATTACAACAACTCAAAATCCGAAATTTTCAACACGCGATCCCTTTCCGCCTTCCGTCTCACAAATAGTAAAAGTTTTCTACAACTTTCAGTTTGTTCGTCGCCTGATACAATTCGACTACATTTCATAATCCTTACTTAGTTTTTTAGACGTTCGTCACATAATCTCTTCTCAAGACACTATCCGTTCCATTCAACTGCTCTTGCAAGTCTTGCGCCGTTTCTGACAGAAGTAATGTCACCGGCGAACCTCAAAGTTTTTATTTCTTCTTCCTGAAATTCAGTTCTCTTTCCATACGTCTGCTTGGTTTCCTTTGCTGTTTGCTCAATGTACAGACTGAACAACAGGGGAGAGAAGCTACAGCTCTGCCACAATCGCTTCTCCACTAATAGTTCCGTTGCACTCTTGCAACGCCAGTCTGGCTTATGTACAAGTTGCAGCTGATCAGAATTTCAGAGTGTATATACTCATCAACACTGTCAAAAAGTTTTTCTAATTGTACAATACTATAACCGTAGGTTTGCCTTTTTAAGTCTATGAAACAGAATTTAAATGAATGAGAGGAGCCCAAATCAGTGTGTTTTCTCCTGATCCATGGAGTATAAAAATAATTGCACTTCACAAGAACCATCACTGACTCAAAATAGGCATGTATTTAGGCGATGTGTAAGAAAATTTGTGTCAGACAGGGACTCGTAACTGATTTCCTGCATACTGCGAGCAATCCCCTTAACCTTGGGAAATTTGATAATTATTTTTATTTTGTCCGTCTCAGTTGCATGAATATAAATTTTTTGTTGCATTTGTTGCCGATTTCGGTATGACACGCTCATTCTTAAACCGCACACCGTGCTATTAACTGTGAGCAGCCGTACAATACGGTGCCAAAAGATCCGAACAGCTTCTGTACGGGAAGTCAAACTGTAGGCATCAAGTATTCTCATTGATAAGTTAGTCTATTTGTCTACTGTTGCACCTGAAAGACACAACCAAACTCAAGTTTCCTTAGTAATGAAGTTGCATACCTATCATCCCGAGACAGCATGCCTCGAATCAGAGTGTCCTTAAACTTGGGCTCACCGGGCACGCCTCCAAGCCAGTGGCAACAGGCGTTGAAGTCCGCTCTGGTAGCCTAATGGTTAAGAAAAGGCAAGTTCGAGTCACTTCCTAGCACAAATTTTCTTGCCCCGATAAACACATAGAAAATATCAACCATACGAATTCTCTCTTCAGATACTCTGGATCTGAATTCATTTTTTTTTTAAATCTTGTGTTAAATCGATAGTATGAAAACTGATAGTTCTAGTCCCTCTCCCTCTCCTTGTTCTATTCCGCTGTGCTGTTTATGTGGAGCCTGATATTCGAGGACACTGTAATTCACTACGTAGATGACGATCTTTGTCAGGTACTGAATTACTGCCCATCATTTAGCCCTAAACGTCAAACAACTTACCATTTACCTCCACAGCTCGCCGGATAACTGCACCGTCTGTCAAAGCATGAAATACGCGCAGGTCACGTGGAGGCAGTGACACAGAAAGCGAGGGCACTGCCTGCCGCCACACGGTTGATATTCGACTCCCGCATCGCCCGTGCCTTTCGCCTTGACACGGAGTCACTCGCCTGTGGCAACGCGTCCAGTGACACCCATGACGAAATGCCGCGCGCACGCGCTACGAATATAAACGTGCCTGTGGACAGATCGGCAAGAAACCCTACACTCTAGTGCAGAGATCACTAGATGTGTCAGCGTCTACGTGCTTTCCTCTGCGCGACACAGAGAGTGGAGTTCAGGCCTGTTATCACTGTCAGGATACAGTAACCTAGCGCAGTACCAATATCCCAATTTCGTTCCGCAATGAGGCAAGGGGCCATTTAGAACACCATTTGTAAAGTCTGGAACCGGATTAATCACTGTTAACCAGAAAAAATGTAATACTTATTCTCGGAATAGAACACACAAAACATTGAGATTACTTTATCAAATGCACACAGTCAATAAACCACAAAATGGCTCTGAGCACTATGGGACTTAATCAATAAACCACACCGAACTTAAATTAACACTGCTCTTTTGTATAATGAATGGAAGTTAAGCACAACAGGCAAACCAGATAGATAGATAGATAGATAGATAGATAGATAGATAGATAGATAGACAGACAGAGAGAGAGAGAGAGAGATTCCAATAGACGAGCATCTGACTGCAGTTATTTGTGTGAAAAATAATTTCCACAAGAAAAACCAATGACAAAAAATTAAGCGTAATGTAAATCTATTAAGGCAAGCGTTCTGCTACAAAATTTGTATTATTGTACATAGCTTTAAGGGGAAGGATCCAATACGTCTCACCACGTAAGTCTGTAAGAGAAAATGACAATTTAAACGCTCTGAAATATATTTCAGCATTTTGATTTTCGTTTGGATACTCAATGAAAATATGACATGAATATATCGTGAATCAACTTACCTGCACCTTTACGAAGTGCTGTTTTCATGATTTGTAACATTCTTTCACGATCCTTATGGGTCCAGTATTTAATTTTATTGACGAAGTGTGTAAAGGCAGTGAGTTACAATGGTATTTAATATCTATTTCAGGGATAAATTCAAAGTTTACTTACAGTGTTAGAAGCGTAAGTTCGTTGCTGCTTTCTTGGTCATCGGGACGGGGCATTACCACGCCAACACGTCGTAAAAACTCAAGCGCTGAATAAATTGTGATTGAGCTTCTAAATCAAGTATTAATAAATTTGAACACTTACTGCAATGATGTGAAGACCTCACATTATTTATTTTATTGTGCGAGTTATGTTTGGAGCAAGGGACCTGGACTACTGACATCTTCATAGCAAAAATATGTAATATATTACAAATTATCTTTATTAGACTTCACATTAAACAATACAGGCCGTAGTATTACAGTTAAATACGATTAATTACAACTTTCATCCTCAAACGAATGATATTTACACAACTGAACTAAAAGGATGAAATGACAAAAGGACGACGCACAGACACGAGAGATTGTATTTTAATTACATCATGTCTTAAAGGAATTTTACAACAGTCACATGTCCACCCTAATCAGTGAAGCTTACTGTTACAGTGATTATATGTTTATACCTCACGGCCGCTAATGAAGAAACATAAACGTGGAAAAAGCTATTTCAGAATACAGCCTGTTTCGACAAAGAGTCATAAGCGTAGGGGACTTGCTTAACATTTCAAGACTACGTACATGACTTAAGAAAGTAGGCGGAGAAGACAGGAAGACGAAAACATTTTGTGCTGTAGCTGCTATTACGTCACGGCTTAACAATTGCTGTTTGTCAACCCTGTATCATAGGAACTATTGTTTTGTAACTCTGACAAAACAACGCTCACTGTACTTGGAAACCAGCAAACGAACGGTCAATTTATCGTGTGACACCTGTGAACTTGTACATTTCCAAGACACTGCGTTCATTGTCTTCACAGCTAACTGACCGGTAACTGTTAAGTCTTATCACCGGCGAGGGTTTTATGCGACCAATCGGCATAGTTTTATTACTTACCCTACACGACACCAATATTCAAGCTTGAGGATACGACACAGTACCACCAACACACAAAGATTGCAGGAAATACTCAAGCATTTACATAACGTGCTGTTAAGCACACTTTAATTTTCGGTTTATCAACGCAGGCTATTTGCTGCTTTTATTTCTTGTGTATTCGGAGGCTACTATGCACTGCAGTCTTCTCAGCCCAGCTACCGCCGAGTTTCTTTACATCTGTCTCCAAGCCAGTATGAATAAAATGTTGTACGCCATTTAGAATTCAGTTTAGGATAGAAAGCGCAATTTACATCAATTTACGTAGTGCTAAAATGTTACAGATTATCAATAAGACGGAAATGATTGTGTTATTGGCAATCATGACTCATGGTTATGTAATATATCTTTTAGTTGCTGCGGAAATAATCGATCAATCATTTTCGATGCGCTTTTTTTTCCTTTCAAATACTTGGAAAGAAATGTGATCAGCGGAGCTCTGTCTCCTAAAAAGACTTCTACGGTCACTTTTAAGGCTATTGTTTTTTATTCATATGGTCAGCATCGGGACACTCAACCTCGATATTAAAAGTTACCGTCAACAGAACTCTGTTTATTAAAATGGCCTACGTACCTTCTTGTAGAATGCTTGTATTACATTCAAAATGCTGCTGGTGCAACTCGTTATTACCATCAAAGAAAATTTCAGATTGTATTACAACAGAAAAAAGCATAACACGAAATCATAAATAAATTGCAGTGAACTGACATACTAGTTACTTGCAAAAATGAGAAGATTTTCAAACAGGTATTTTCGTTGCAGACGCGTGAGGATTCGTAGTAGGAATTGGAAGCAACATATTTAGCTTGTACTTTTAGGATAAATGATAAATTCAGTAAGACGAATTTCTTAATTTTGAACAAGAAAGCGGAATATTTGAACGCGAGTATTGAGTGCCTGTTTTACGGAACATGGCAGTTTCTCTTGAACAATTAATGAACAGGTTGAAGTCTATATCAAAAAAGGCAATTAAATAGCAACCACATTATACACGTCCGTTAACTTACAGAAATCCGTAGTAGGTTACATTAGATTAGTTGTCAATATTTTGTTACTACGTACCAAAAAAATATTATTAATGACGATTGCCACACGGAACTAGTCATCCGGATATCACAATAAATGCTCCATATCTTTGCCATAACGTCAAACTGTTCAAAATGGTTCAAATGGCTCTGAGCACTATGGCACTTTGCTACTGTGGTCATCAGTCCCCTAGAACTTAGAACTACTTAAACCTAACTAACCTAAGGACATCACACACATCCATGCCCGAGGCAGGATTCGAACCTGCGACCGTAGCAGTCGCGCGGTTCCGGACTGCGCGCCTAGAACCGCTAGACCACCGCGGCCGGCAACGTCAAACTGTAAGTAAAGATTTGTTATTTGGTGATGTCGGCCAAAAAATTCGAAAAATAGTACTTAGTAACAAATTATTAGTGGTATATATGCAGTGTGGTTTCTTTTAAAACCTAAACATGACATTTTCATATCGGGAAGTTATGATCCATTAACAGAATAAAAATCAACTTTACAGGGATACTTACAACATAGAACACGAGGAAAGCAACTACCACAGTAGTAGTAGAAGCGGTATCACTATTCGTAAACCGTTTCAATTTGCTTTTATAGAGTTTCATTGAACTGTAAACTTTATGAAATGATCACACATCAAAATATTACAGATGTAGTTGTCTCATCAAATTCTGGAAAGTTTTGGTTGTATTCATGACTGGATTAGCAACGTCTGCTAAATCGACAGAAGAATTTCGAACATGTCTCTATCTCGTTTTTTGGGATGGCTGACTATTTACTACTGGAGACAGAAAGCTTTCTAGGTGCAGAGGCTACCGGTTTGGCTCGAGGTAAGATTTTTCTACAGTGGAATGGCCTGTAAAGTGTCGGAATGCCTACCAGTATCATTCAAACCAAACTTACCCACAGTGCCGTAGATTTCATTAGACATCGCCTACCCAGCGAAGAAGTCACATTTGAGGGAGCTTTATTATTAAGACCTAGGGAAGTGAAACAATTGGGGTCACTAACATAAGGAGACAGATCTGTAGATCTCGATGTTACTCCACGGGTAACTGCGTCGGTGAAATAAACAGCATACCATCTCTGAAGTTCTATGTAGCATGAAAGTTTAGTACCAACACCTAAGTATACATCGATGAGATGTAATATATAAGGTAATACCAAGAGCAAGAACTTCATTAGAGATGCTCGTATTGATCTGGTTATGAAGAGTCTCCCTCAATGATAATATCAAAGCTCGCCAGGAACACTTAGACGGAATTCGACAGACTCCAGATGAAGATAATGATACCCGGTCTTGTGCCGATTAGATAGGCTAAGTGAAAAATGAAGATGATAGAGAATAGCAAAATCGAAAATAGCAAAATGAAAAATAGATATGAATAACATCAAAACTGAAGGGGACAATATAGTAGAAGTTGTAGAGTTAGCCTATTTTCGAAGCAAAACTACGCAGAACGGCTGAGGGTAGGAATTTATCAGAAATAGACTGCCACAGGCTGAACTGATATCAAACATACAAGGAGAATTCAGGAAGATGTTCCTAAGATTTTAAGTCTGAAGCAAAGAATTGAACTTAAGTGAAATGAAATTAAATGTGCTACGCGAGAAGACTATACATAAAAGCGACTAGAACCATACGAAATGTGTTATAAGCAATTATGTCGAAAACTAAGTAGCCAGAAGGTATATGGCATGCACAAGCACTAAAGAGAACTTGTGATGAAAAATGTCAGTGAAAAATACAGGTCAACTATTCCCGACATCCGGGAATAGCCTGGCGTTGGAAGAGGTAACAGAGAGAGAAAAGAATAGCAATGGTAAGCAAATATTAGAATAAGCATGGTTATCGAAAATGTTGAGCGTAGGGGGAGTTGAAAAGAAAGTAACGAAAAAGCAAGAGATGGAGCTAGACATCATAACGGCTAAAATGCTACTGCATTAAAGGGAAACTATCGGGCAAGGTGCAGGAAGTATATTCAAACTTCTCACAATTTTTTTATCGGTCACCTGACAGCCAATGATTACGTGGAGAGCGTTATCAGTATATGGCCGCCCTTATCTTGATGGCTGTACACTGCCGAGACCGACCTATGGTAATGGCCGTGGGAGAGAGCTCGGTGAGAACAATCGGTCTTCATCAGGCTGTTATGGAACAATGCAGCCGTCGCTTTTATGTAACCTGCGCGGCAGCCCGATTAAGCAAGACGGTCTCGCAAATGTATTGAAGAGCCAGAGTAACTGCTGGTATGAAAGCGATGTCAAAAACAATACGTAACTACAAATGAAATGCTGGTAGACAGCAAAGGAAGGGAAACGGCAGAAGCAGCATACTTCAATCATAAGAAGATCTCAAACCATGAATATCCCATTTACCTAGAGGTAATGAAAAAAGTTTAGACCTTAAGATCCACTAGGGGTTGAGATTACTCATACAGTGTGGAACAGTGGCATAGCTGGGAATGGATAGGGAAGGAAATCCACCATTCTCGGATGAGGTGATTTGTTGAAAGCATGTGTGGCCTAATCGAGGTTCGCCAGACGGGAATCTGATCACTATTGCCGGCAAATAGGAAAAACTACAGAGGGAAGGAAGGTCAGCGTTTAGCATCCGTGAAAGACGTTATCACTACGTGCGAACCATAAATTCTGAAAGTACGTGGAGGACGGATGCATATAGGCCGTATCTTTATCAAAGAAACTTCATCAGTTTGCGGAACCAAGGGAAACACAACTCTGGATGGCTGGATGGGAGTTCGCAACCCGCTCCTCCCGGATGCGGCCCCTGTGTGATAACCACGGAGTAACCGCGCTCAATTCAACCCGCTTCTACTCGCAAACAGAAAAGCGGAATGACAGGTGACAGTATAGCACAGTGACTTGCCGAGTACACAAACAGAAATGTAGTCTCTCATGTTTTCTCGGTGGGCCTGATTAGTGGTGCGCTTATTGGGGTTCGACCGAGTTGTTGATTTCATTTTTATGCACGACACTTCGACGGCCGAGCCATTTGATATCTTCAGGCGCTGCGAGCAGAGTTATTACATCATATATAAATTGGTGTAAGTAGCTATGTATTAACATGTGTCCTGTAGAATATTAATACACACGAATTTCTGTTAATTCCCAAACTCTCAACTCAGCCATTTTCATCTGGATACCAGAAGCGTTTACTAACAGCAGGTAAGCAGAGGATTGTTGAATCAGAGTAAACGTGTAGCGAGCCTCGCGACGAGGGAAGAGTCATGTAGCTAATAGCCAAGAGAACCACTGTCAATGAGAACTGTGTAAAAGACGGACAAGGAAGGAATATCCAGGCGTTCGAAAGGCATTACAGTGTTCACGTCACACTTAAAGGCCAACCCGAATTAGGAGAGAGAGAATTGTCTCAGTGTTGATTATAGTCACTAGAAATATTATTCATCGTTAGTGTGATCCCCGACCGTCTAGCTAAGTTACAGCTGAGAGAAAATTACGCAGCATATACATACATTAGCCTATTCTGCATGCAACCATGAAATTTACCAGAACTGCTGACCACTGATGGGTGTCAAGGCAGACGGCGAGACCTTGACGTATAATGGCTGGGTAGTGGCTGAGTTTCTATGCCGTAGACAACGATGTCACAAGAGACAGAGCACAAGATCGGAATACGAAAGAATGGGGAAGAAAATCAGCCCGGCCTTGCGCTTTTCAAAGGAGGCATCCCGGCGTTCGCCTGGAGCTTTTTGGGGAACCAATGGAAAATCTAAATCTGGATGGCCGGAGGATATGAACCGGCGTCCTCCGGAAAGCGAGTCCAGTGTGTTAACCACTGCGCGAGCTCGCTGAGTAACAACAGACAGACACGCTGCCTGTGGTCTCATGTTCATGAGATACATGTATACGTTCCTTCAGTACCAAAAGAATCAAGCCAGTACCAAAGTGCAGTTTGGAAGTAACGCGTTGAACACAAAACACACAGTAAACTGGTGTAGATAACTTTTAGTATCAGTGACTCCACTATGCAAACTAATGTGCCTCGGTGCAACAATTCAAAAGTTGCGTAAGAATGGTATGGAACGAACAGAAGTAGAGTCAGCAGCGTATCAAAATACGAGACTGATGGGATAATTTGTGAATTTAAGAGGCAAACAGGCTCTCCCTGACAATCTCGCAAAACTACTCAGGTTGCAACACACAGGTCATGTTGCGTTTGCTGAATGAGCATAATATAAATTGAAACTATTCCTGAAATGACTGCTACATATAATTTGACGAAATAATTAACGTGACAGACTCTATACCTGTGACACATTCGAGTATACGACATAAAACTAGCTAATCCTTGACTGCTTGCTGACAGTTATTCACTTGCTCGTCCACAAACATAGTAAAACCGCAAACATACGCACACGCACAGGATGAGACTCACTCAATACGAATTTGCATCCATTCTAACCAAAGAAAACATTGTTTTGGAGGTTTCGATAAAGGTGCTCGTGCTGAACACAAACTCTCATCAGCATTTCGTTTCTGTTTGGCGCTTCATTGTTCACCGACTCATAACCATTTTACCAGCGAGCTGCAAGCCATCGAAAGCATATGAGGTACTCTCAAGGAATTCTTAATGGAGGGTCAGGAAATTACTTGCAGGAGAATTGCAATATCAGTTACAGACACCACAGAACCCCGCCTCCCCAAATCTGTAGTACAGGTCTCGCTTCCCTTTACACGTTAACGATGGAACAAGGAAGTACATGACCTCACCCGTCATACAATATTGCATGTGGAACGTCTCACAAGAGGAGGACAATGTAGCATTTTCAGGTGAGTAATCTCGACATTAAGTTGAAGCATAAATTAATAATCAAGTGTTGAATAACTAGCTGCTCGAAATAGGAAAATTATTTGTGAATGAGGTCGAAATTAGCGTTTTCCGGAAACGAGAATGTTTGGTACTGGGTTGACATACGCAGTGTTCGTTTAATGTCTGTCTGTTTACAGCTCTCTGATGTTTAAAAGGAATTCATTCGTTTGTGACATACGAAAAAAGTACACTACAGCCAAATGTTTAGATGCCTGTCAATCATTAAGTTCTATAACCAGTAAGCTATATAATTTCATACTCGTCAGGAAGTTATTAGATAATCGAAGTAGGTTTCTGAAACTGCCACATCTTTTTGCTGCAGCAGAGGAAGCGCAGAGAGTTAAACTTCTTTTGTGCCTGCGCACCATAATTTGTAATTAGAAGGCCGTACGGTAAAACCAAGTACTGACATATGTACCACGTTCGTAAGGCGCTTTGTCACAAATGCCAATCACAGAGTCTCATATATCATGTAACTGGAATGAACTATAAATTCTCGATACCGATAGTCAGGGAGACAGGAAGTGAACAGGGCTCGTTTTTTAGCATCGGGTCTCGAAATAAGTAATAAGTCTCCATTATTTTTGGTTGTCGAAAGCCGCCAACAGCAAGAAACAAAACAATATCCATCAGTCGTTATCTAGACTCGTTTTGGAACTGGAGTGCCAAATTCGATGAGTATCAAATTGTTTCTCTTTCACTGAAACACACTAGGTAAATGGAAGTCCTTACTGTCTTCGAATAGAAAATTTTGGATATTCTTGGCAAGTTCCTATGGGACCATGGGACCACAGTGCTGAGGTCATCGATCCCTAGGCTTACACACTAACTTACGCTAAGGACAGCGCACACACACACACACACACACACACACACACACACACACACACACACACAAATGCCCCGGGGGAGTACTCGAACCTCCTACGGAGGGAGCCGCGCGAACCGTGGCAAGGCGCCTACGACTTCGCTGCTGTCTTCGAATACAATTTCACACTGTACATTTAGAAAATTTTCTAATCACAGGTAAAACGCCTTTTTTCCTCCTGTATCTCACGCACTATCACTTAAAAAAGGACTTTAAAACTTAATTCTACCCACAGAATATCCAGCTATGAAAGCACAGCGTCCCAAAAGACACAAGAATCCACCCTGTTTAAGTCACAATAATGCAATTATCTCTCGTGCACAGTCTTAAAATGAAAAAGGTAATCAAAAACGTTTATTCCGAAGGATAATTAAGGTTTACGGCTAACTTTCATTTAAACTGGTCCATTCAATGTGTATTGCACCTACAGTAGCACTGCACGATTGTCATGGTACAGCAGACGAGATTCGTTAGACAGACAGACGAAGAGGGAGAAAGAGACAGTTGGATTCAGGTTTACTGGAACATTTGCTTCGACAGTCATCAGAGAGGAGTCACAACGTCACTGAGGATGACACGGCACGTCACACTTTTACCGCCGGAAATGAGAGGCGTCACTCGACGAGCAGCCACTGGTAGGACATGGTGATGACGATGACGGCGACGCAGAGGAAGCAGACGAGCACGGAGGAGGAGGCGGCGGCGGCCGTGGAGGTGTCGCTGAGGCGGCGCCGGGAGCCGGCTTTGGCGCGCCGCCGCCTCCGCAGCGCCCGCTGCTCGCTGCGGTCCAGTCTGGGGCCCTCGGCCCCGGAGGACGAGGAGGAGCTCTCCTCGGAGTCGCTGGCCGTCACGTCGTCGTCCTCCTCCGCCTCGTCGGCCGGCAGAAGAGCCGCCTGGCCGTCGGCGGCTGCAGCGTCCTCGTACTCGACCACCTGCACGTCGTAGCGGAACTTGACGCGCGACGCGTTGTCCGGGAAGGCAGCGGAGTCCCGCCGCCAGAAGAGGTGTCCCGACGCGCGCCGGTCCAGCTTCCACTTGGGGTCCATGGCGGGCAGCTGGCCACTGCCGCGGTCGCCCCCCTCGTCGTCGTCGCTGGTCGACGCCGGGTCACGTGGTCCGCGCGCAACGGCTCGCGACCGCCGCTCCGTCAGCGCCGCGGAAGGCACTGCGGACCGAGCGGCCAGTCACTGTTTGTCTGGGAACCCGCCCACCCGCCAGCCACATTCCGCTTGCGGCCTTGCTGCTGCTTTCTCTCTGTGCTTGCATGTACGTGGTGCTGTAGTGTTCGGGGACGCGTACGAGCAACCCAGTTCCTTCCGAAAGCCGCACAATGTAGAGGACGACCCATTTAAGGGGGGGTAGGACGTCAAACGGGCCGACTTGGAGCAAGAGAGGCATCACAGGGCATTTTAATTTCCAGTGTCTATACTTTTACAAATAAATTCATAAAACTTTGTCAGCATGATCAGGAAGGATTCAGGATTCACACTCATAGCAGTGGAAGTGAAAAAATATAACAAAATAAAGTTTTTTTAGATATGAAATTTCATCATTTTTTCACTTACTGTTGGCTACATTTGTTGCTATAGGTACATTTTTCTTCACAAGTAAGAGAGATTCTTTGATGAATTTTGCACAGCACACAAACCATACTTACAGGTGTATGAAACTCTAGAATTTTCCAAATCTATTAAAAACTGTGGTAAAAATTGAGATAATTAACTACAAAATTTGATTTTTTTCCTAAACATTAAGTTTAAAATGTAACAGCTCATTTATTTTTTCATAAATTAAATACATTCTAGAGTTTCAGACACCTTTAAGTATGGTTTGTATGTTGTGCAAAATTCATCGAACAGTCTGTCTTACTTATGAAGAAAAGTGTACCTATAGTAACAAATGCAGCCGTGAAAAAATGATGAAATTTCACATGTAAAAAAAAAATTATTTTGTTTTTGAACTTCCACTGCTATGAGTGTGAATCCTGAATCCTTCCTGGTCATACTGACAAAGTTTTATGAATCTGCTTGTAAAAGTATACACAGTGGAAATTAAAATGTCCTGTGATGCCTCTCCTGCTCCAAGTCGGCCCGTTTGACGTTCTACCCCCCTTAACTGACAATCCGCATGAAATTTAAAATAGACACTCGTTTCAGTTAAACTTACGGACTGAGCGTCCGGCACTGGCCCTCACTTTTAAGAGTGTTTCAGGGGAGTTTGTGCTGATAACCAATTGTTAAAAAAGAATCTTCGATCGTACCGCCGTTTCAGAATTTATCATCCTTTAAGCTAGCCAATCAGGTCGTCGCGCGCACACATTCAGCAGCCTGCAAGAGGTGGCATCACCAAACGACGTCTTCGTTTGGATTGCTCATCGAAATTAAATTTATTACTACCGGAAAAGGCAGATTGCAACTGGTAACTAGTATTTCAAGAAGTGGTTCAAAAAATGGTTCAAATGGCTCTGAGCACTATGGGACTTGACATCTGAGGTCATCAATCACCTAGACGTAGAACTACTTAAACCTAACTAACCTAAGGACATTACACACACTTCCATGCCCGAGGCAGGATTCGAGCCTGCGACCGTGGCAGCAGCGCGGTTCCGGACTGAAAACAACTGGTAATTCACGGGCCAACAGATATCTGTGCATTATCGCCTTATAGCGCGTGCAAGGGGCTGGGTGTGTTTGTGTGTGTGTGGCGCGCGCGCGCGCGCGCGCGCGCGATCGAGATGACCTGGTCGGCTAACTTCAATGCTAAATAACTCGGAAACCGCACAAAGTATCGAATTGTTTTCTTAATAGTTACTTCTCACCAGAACCTCCCCTGCAACATCCTTACAGCCGGCCGGGGTGGCCGAGCGGTTCTAGGCGCTTCAGTCTGGAACCGCGCGAACGCTACGGTCGCAGGTTCAAATGTAGCCTCGGGCATGGATGTGTGTGCTGCCCTTAGGTTAGTTAGGTTTAAGTAGTTCTAAATTCTAGGGGACTGATGACCTCAGAATTTAAGTCCCATGGTGCTCAGAGCCATTTGAACCATTTTTTTGAATACGCTTACATGCTTTTGAGACTGTTTGTGACCGCCCTATACAAAGCTACTGATCTACATCTACATAAAAACTCCGCAATCCACTTAACGGTGTGTGGAGTAGGGTAGCTCCACTACCACTAGTTTTCCCCTATCTCTGTCCTATTTGCGAATTTCTCTAATGTCTCATTTCGCGACACATATGTGGGAGAAAGTAATATGTTGTCCAATTCTTCTTCGAAAGTACACTCCCGGAATTTCAATAAAACCTTCTCCGTGATACATAAAGTCTCGGGACTGTCATTGAAGTTTGTTGAGCATGTCTGTAATGACCTAACGCTTGCTAAACATTCACGAGACGGAACATTCCACTCTTAGCTGGATTCTCCTCTATCTCTACAATTAGTCCTATCTGGGAAGCGTCCCAGTCTGATGAACAACACTCAGCAATAGGCTGAACAAGTGCTCTGTAAGGCAACACTTTCGTGAGTGAATTACACTTCCGCAAGCTTCTTCCACCGAATATCGGCCTGCTAACTGATTACAATTCGTCTCATGTGGCCATTCCACTTTAACGCGTTTCGGACCGTTGCCCTTAATTATTTTACAGGTATTGCTATTTCCAGTGGTTTTTAATCAATGGCGTAATCGAATGGTAATTGATCTCTTCCCCCGTTTCCGCGCTGTATGTTAAATTTATCTTTTTTCAGGGTCACCTGCCAGTCCCTGCACAATAATCGACCCTCTGCAAGTCTTTCTGCAATTCGCTACAGACTTCTGGCTGTAACTGACGTTTGGTTCCCTTCTGCGGACAACACTTTAGGAGATAAATAGGCATTTCCGTCTAAAACTCAAGTATGACTTCAAATTTATAGAACTGTATAGAGGACACAACAATTCCTTGCAGGATGTCGAATGCGTGATTATGTGTGGCTAGTGACATCAGTCTCGATTAAAAGTAATCTACGGTTACTCTCGATGGCGCAAAATCGTCATCCATATTTTATTATATTTAACTGCCTCCGTTTTCTGCTGAAATTATTATGGTGTTTATAAATATGTTTTGTCATTCTGTACAACGCTTATTATCATGTGTTCTGTTGGCTGAAACGCTGGTTTTGCTTATTTTCATTTCATTGCCTCCACTTTTATACAGCATGTTTCTCTACGGTCGATTTATCAGTTTGACGAAAGCGACAGTTCCTTTTACGTTCTTCAACGAGTGTGTTAATACCTTATTTCGTGGTTCCAATGTATATTTGTCGAAAACCGCATGGAATTTTATATAGGCTAACAGTCGGTATTGGATGATGAACATATTTTGCACATTCGGGTATTCTTTTATTTTCCTGCTTGGTTCAAAAATTGTTCAAATCACAGGTCTGGACAAAACTTTTTCGGTACCATCAGTAACATCGATAATATAAGGGAAGGAAACATTCCCTGTTGGCGGTCGTCGTTCCTCATCAATCCTGCATCACAAACGTTGTGCTCGCTCTTCCTCCTTAATGACGTGACCATTTTTCTTAAAAGTCGACCGTAAATAATTGAACATCTTTATCACCAAGGTTGTAATAATACCTCTTTTTTGCCTTGGATTGTTAGACTCCTGTGGAGGTATCGAGTTCTGTTTGTGTTGCTTTCTTGTACATCTTATGGGCAAATGTTCCGTATGCTGTACAGCTCTACAAGTTAGAGGTCCCCTTGAGATACCGATGCAGTTGCCGATTTACTGAAGACTTATCCGTCAGATGGGGACAGAACGCGAGTGAATGGTTTGATACATCGACCACGGTCCCTCGAACCTGAAGTTGTAACTGAAGTAGATACCGGCTGTGAAAGCCTGCATTATGTTGAAGATGCTCAGATTCTGTTTCGGAGTATATTCTAAGACGAAGATCGCTGACGAAAGTTTCTCCGACGCCGCTAATCCAAGGATGTTCAAGAAGGTTTCACAAGAATAATTTGGTTAACAAAAGCAGAACTGGAACGTATTTTGATAGACAGAGGGTACAATACGCCCCACCTTCATGAACAAGTCGAGGTGGTCTTTACAACTTTGGCTAGTGGATTAGATGTATGTCCATCACCAGTATGTCACCAGCGTACGCTGTTGGAAGTAGGGTCGACGTAAATTTCCCGATTAGTCTTCTGGGTTAAATCAGAAATCTCTCCGTAGGAGATGTGAGCATGTGGTACTGTTTAGGACGGCTCGCCGACTGGTGGAGTCGTTAAATTCGGTGTCTCGTTTGTGCTTTCCACGAGAATGCGACCATGTACTCATACTAACTATTCACTCGCTCCCTTCCTTTCATAAAAAGACGAACACAACAGCATTCCCTCCCAGTCACCAATGTGATAAGAGTACACACTTGGCTATGCACGACAGATTGGAGGGAAGCGGTGGACAACCACTACCAATAGTGGCTTGCCCAAGAAGTCAGTGCCGGATTCCTGCATTGTCTCCGGCGCTTCGGAATGTAATGTGGACTTTTCCCGGTATGTCGATGCCATCAGCAAAATTTCAAACCTGTGGATGCTGTCACACGCGAGCATAGGGCACTCCAGATAGTAATACGCACATTGAATGAGGATACGAAGCCCGGTAACACGTCTGTTATCTGCTATCAAACTTTCAATGGCATTTCATGTGGTGCAAGAGCAATTCATTACACAAAGCGTATATGAAAAGAACAATATATTGCTACAAGCAACGAAATAATGTGGATGCGCCACCAACAAGCTGCGCACCTTTTCGTCGGATATGGGGTTCAAAAACGTAAGTGAGGACAAAATGCTTCGCACCTTTTTGTATAGTTAGCGTTTTAAATATTTGTAGGATTATTTATATGTTGGTGGAAAAGTGGTGGGCGTACTGGAGGACATAAGCTGAGACAACTGAGTACATTTGGAAAGGTATTACATTTCAGTGACCGCACTGTCCTTTCACTTTGCTTTGAGCTAACGCATAACAAACTGTTCGACGAACGTATAACGTGAGTTACATTCTATTGTACTGTTGCCTCTGTACGTATCATACACGAACCCACGATCGACGTACATCATTAAAGGTAATACAAATCACAGCAGAAGATATCAGATTGTCATATGAAAATCTCAATTATAAAGACACTTGAGAACAACCCAGGTGTGGTGGATTCACCTAAGGGATAAAGAATGACGAGCTAAAATTTACATAATTGTGCACCTGTGTTTGGACAACAGTGATGTCAGCCTAATACTGGGAGATAACACAAGCGTTGTCTGTAATTAATTTGAAGATAAGCGACTAACGTGGCACGTGGATGCCCCGTCGTTTACAGTGGAAAACTTCGAAGGTTACTGCGTGGAAATTCTTGTGGCTGGATAGCTACGTTCACGGTATGTACAGCATTCCTCCGTTCGCCATGTTAGAAACCGCTGAACAGTAACTTCGAGGGTAAGTAAGGAGAAAAAGCAGTGAAGTGTGCAGTTTCACAGTGTCACGAGGGTTCCTTCTCATCTATAGTGATCCTTTGTTTAATGCCTACATATGAATCATTATTTATTTTTATTCCTCGGAAGGCATTTCGTTCGAGTGTACGTGGTTCAGCAGAGGTCCTAGAAAATGCAACCTCAGGGTTCCACCCTTAGTTTGAAATCCTTCACCTCCTCAACTTCCCCTGCTATTATCGAACACGTTAGTTTGCATGTATTACCACATATGGCATTACGGCTGTAAGACATTATGTAACATTTAGTTCATTATTAACTTCATCCCCATTATCAAATTTTTAACTGTTTGTGGCTATCAAGTTTCCAACAGTTTCATTTTTTCACTTTCCTTATTCCTGACATCCACGTTTCATTTGCATTTGTTTCTGTGCCCCCACATCGATAGAATTTATTTACTGCGTCCGTCGTTCTTTTCTAAGTTTTCACTTAAACACCTCGTTTGAATCATTTTCAACGTTTTCATTGTACATCGGCGCCTGTTTTCCTAGTCATTGATAGAAATTTAGTATAAGCAAATTTTTATCAGAATTGTGGTAACGCTGACGAAGTACGTCGTTCATCGGACTATAAATGCTACATATACAGGCGACAGCATAGTATAATGTAGTGCTTTAGTTGCAGGTTTTGTCATTCTTAAGTTCAAACGAAAGCGGAAGGACAGTTCCGTCGCTCACTTAACTTCCTAAAGAACTCCATCGTTTCACCTTACGTCTTCTCGTAGCTCCACCGTTTTTTCAGCCCACATATAAGTAATCATTTACACAGAAAAGGTACCTTCCGCGCAGATTAAAACTGTGTGCCCAACCGAGACTCGAACTCGGGACCTTTGCCTTTCGCGGATAAGTGCTCTACCATCTGAGCTACCCAGGCACGACTCACGCCCCGGCCTCACAGCTTCACTTCTGCCAGTACTTCGCCTCCTACCTTACAAACTTTACAGAAGTTCTCCTGCGAAACTTGCAGAACTATCTGCCAGGAAGTTTCGTATCAGCACACACTCCGCTGCAGAGTGAAAATCTCACTCTGGAAACATCCCCGAGGCTGTGGCTAAGCCATGTCTCCGCAATATCCTTTCTTTCAGGAGTGCTCGTTCTCCGAGTTTCGCAGGAGAGCTTCTGTAAAGTTTGGAAGGTAGGAGACGAGGTACTGACAGAAGTAAAGCTGTGAGGACGCGGCGTGAGTCGTGCTTGGGTAGCTCAGACGGAAGAGCACTTGCCCGCGAAAGGCAAAGGTCCCGAGTTCGAGTCTCGGTCGACGTTTAATTTGCTAGGAAGTTTCATATCAGTGCACACTCCACTGCAGAGTGAAAATCTCAATCTACCTTAAACATGGTTTTACTTTCCTTAAGCTCTTGTAATCTTTTTTCTTCCCGTTCTGTCTGTTGCAAAAACTGATATACTCGTATAATTGAGACGAAAAACGTGGTATGACTGGGAGGTGACAGTGGTTAAAACACTGGACTCGCATACTAGAGGACAGAGTTTCGAGTCTCCTCATTACCCTAGATTAGCCATGTCAAACGCCGGGTTCCTACCGTACAATGTATGCAGTGCTCGATCTATATTGTCACTGATGTCACCGGCGCATTTAACTCCTTCCTTTCTTCCTTCCTTGTGCTTCGACTCTGTAGTGAACTGTTGAGTCGCCTTGTTACACCTGAACCACACCCTGGTAAATCTCAAGTATCCGCCTTCCATCTTATGAACAAACAAGACAAATGGAAACGCCGAGTCATATGGCAAGGGGAAGAGTTGAAGCATACCAACAGCCCAAAATACCTGGGAGTAACATTGGACAGAGCGCTTACTTTTAAGCAGCACTGTCACAACACCTAAAAAAAAAGGTCTGTGCCAGGAACAACATACTGCGGAAGCTAACAGGTTCATCGTGGGGAGCCCAACCAGACGTTTTGCGCACCACGGGTCTGGCGCTGAGTATCTCAGCAGCGCAATACGCGGCGCCAGTTTGGAGAAACTCTGCTCACACTAACCAAGTTGACATCGCCGTAAACGAAACTGTACGCATTGCCACAGGATACCTCAACCCAACTCCCAAAGACAAAATTTATCCCATCACAGGCATAGCACCACCCAATATCCGCAGACAAGTAGCCGCCGAGATCTAAAGATCAAAACAAAAGAATGATCCTCGACACCCGATGCATATGCATCGAAAACAACGTGTCCGGCTGAAATCCCGCAGGAGTTTCATTGAAACTACTGAAGACCTCGCCACCGTGCCCGTCGCAAGGCGGCTGTCTCTTTAGGAAGAAATTGTGCCACACTCCACAATGGAACTACTTGAGGAGGGATCTGCAGGATTTCAACTACCTTTCACAACTTGGAGGTCATTAAACCGGCTGCATACTGGAGTAACTGGGTGCAAATCAAACCTATTTAAATGGGGTTACAGTGATAGCGATAGGTGTGAATGCGGAGCAATACAGGACTTGGACCACCTACTGATCTGCCCAGATATGTCTATAACATGCACTAAAGATGATATTTTGAAAGTCAATGACAAAGCAACCTACGTTGCTAATTACTGGGAAGGGAAGAATTGGTGCATTCGGATATGGAAGAAGAAGAAACCTGAACCAGACTGTATACCGATTAGGTTCCTTTCAGATTACGCTGATACAATAGCTCCCTACTTAGCAATCATATTCAACCGCTCGCTCACCGATACATCTGTACCTGCAGATTGGAAACTTGCACAGGTCGCACCAGTGTTTAAGAAGGGTAGTAGGAGTAATCCATCGAACTACAGACCTATATCATTGCAGTAGGGTTTTGGAGCATATACTGTATTCAAACATTATGAATCACCTCGAAGGGAACGATCTATTGATACGAGATCAGCACGGTTTCAGAAAACATCGTTCTTGTGCAACGCAGCTAGCTCTTTATTTGCACGAAGTAATGGCCGCCATCGACAGGGGATCTCAAGTTGATTCCGTATTTCTAGATTTCCGAAAAGCTTTTGACACCGTTCCTCACAAGCGACTTCTAATCAAGCTGCGGGCCTACGGGGTATCGTCTCAGTTGTGCGACTGGATTCGTGATTTCCTGTCAGGAAGGTCACAGTTCGTAGTAACAGACGGCAAATCATCGAGTAAAATTGAAGTGATATCAGGTGTTCCCCAGGGAAGCGTCCTGGGACCTCTGCTGTTCCTGATCTATATAAATGAGCTGGGTGACAATCTGAGCAGTTCTCTTAGATTGTTCGCAGATGATGCTGTGATTTACCGTCTAATAAAGTCATCCGAAGACCAGTATCAGTTGCAAAGCGATTTAGAAAAGATTGCTGTATGGTGTGGCAGGTGGCAGTTGACGCTAAATAACGAAAAGTGTGAGGTGATCCACGTGAGTTCCAAAAGAAATCCGTTGGAATTGGATTACTCGATAAATAGTACAATTCTCAAGGCTGTAAATTCAACTCTGGGTGTAAAAATTACGAACAACGTCAGTTGGAAACACCACATAGATAATATTGTGGGGAAGGCGAGCCAAAGGTTGCGTTTCATTGGCAGGACACTTAGAAGATGCAACGAGTCCACTAAATAGACAGCTTACACTACACTCGTTCGTCCTCTGTTAGAATATTGCTGCGCGGTGTGGGATCCTTACCAGGCGGGATTGACGGAGGACATCGAAAGGGTGCAAAAAAGGGCAGCTTGTTTTGTATTATCACGTAATAGGTGAGAGTGTGTGGCAGATATGGCGTTTTTCGTCGCGGCGAGATCTATTTACGAAATTTCAGTCAGCAACTTTCTCTTCCGAATGCGAAAATATTTAGAGTCCAACCTAAATAGGTAGGAATGATCATCAAAATAAGATAAGAGAAATCAGAGCTAGAACAGAAAGGTTTAGGTGTTCGTTTTTCCCGCGCGCTGTTCGGGAGTGGAATGGTAGGGAGATAGTATGATTGTGGTTCGATGAACCCTCTGTCAAGCACTTAAATGTGAATTGCAGAGTAATGATGTAGATGTAGGCCAGAACTCCCGTTGGTAGACAGAAGACAGACGAGAGCCGAGAGCCGGAGCCGGGCAGCCCTGCAGATACTGACCACGGCTGGCACCCTGCCCACTGTGCCGCAACCTCCGCAGCTGACGAATAGTCAATACGCGTCACTGTCCTCCAAGCCATCCTCTCCTGCATTACGATTGCGGTGCTGCGGATACTGTCAGGTCGACGTCGATATATAGGCCCCTCTACCTTACATGTGAAACCGCTCAGCTTTCAGTGTACTTCATTCTTCATATTGTACATCTACATCCGATTTCTTGGTCAAGGCCACAAAGTCATTATGACGTCACTGGGCTCGACCTTGGATACAGCAAAATCAGCTGTTTACGGAGAAAGAACTTTTCGTCTTTGGAGTTTGAAAGGGAGGACAAAAAAGTACTTAAATGAACCTCCCATTGTTGGGGTTCACAATCGTGAAAAACTTTTTAAAAGGCATAATAGCTGCAATTTATTGTAGAAATTATTTTCACTGTTGAAATTTCAACATTGTACGTGAAATTTGTTGAAATTTGACATTTTCTGTTTTCTATCCCATAATGTACCGGGTGATCAAAAAGTCAGTATAAATTTGAAAACTTAATAAACCACGGGATAGTGTAGATAGAGAGGTAAAAATTGACACACATGCTTGGAATTACATGGGGTTGCATTAGAACCGAAACAAAACACCCCATATTGCTAGACGCGTGAAAGGTCTCTTGCGAGCATCGTTTGGTGATGATCGTGTGCTCAGCCGCCACTTTCGTCATGCTTGGCCTCCCAGGTCCCCAGACCTCAGTCCGTGTGATTATTGGCTTTGGGGTTACCTGACGTCGCAAGTGTATCGTGATCGACCGACATCTCTAGGGATGCTGAAAGACAACATCCGACGCCAATGCCTCACCATAACTCAGGACGTGCTTTACAGAGCTGTTCACAACATTATTTCTCGACTACAGCTATTGTTGAGGAATGGTGGTGGACGTATTGAGCATTTCCTGTAAAGAACATCATCTTTGCTTTGTCTTACTTTATGCTAATTATTGCTATTCTGATCAGATAAAGCGCCATCTGTCGGACATTTTTTGAACGTTTGTATTTTTTTGGTTCTAATAAAACCCCATGTCACTCCAAGCATGCGTGTAAATTTGTATGTCTATATCTACATTATTCCGTGATTTATTCAGTTTCCAAATTTATACTGACTTTTTGATCACCTGGTACTTTGGACTTTCCTGAACATTTCGGTATATAGTACATTAAAATCAGACAATTGCGAGACTTTCAAATAATATTTTGAATGTTGAGCTGTGACTGTCAAATTTCACGGCTACGCATACACTGTCACAGCTGAGCAGTCATATCTTGGGGACTACATAGTCTAGAAGGCTGTGAATTGCTTTGTTTTCTGCCTACGTCTCAGAAGTTGGCATTACGAATAAACAAATAAGTCATTTGTTTCTGATACTAGTTTTCCTTAAAAGTAGTGTGATTATCGGCTATTTTTGTAGTAAGATAACTTTTATTGCAGAAGGGGGAGTAGTGTCAGATACGTGAATTACTTAGCTGATGGAGACAGCAAGGCTTTCATTGCAGTACAAAACAGTAAGCCACAGGATGTTCCTACCCAAAAACGTGAGTGTGTAGGACATGTCACGAAAAGGATGGGAACACGTCTGCGTAACCTAAAAACCAAGCTAGGTACCACAAAAACTGTCTGATGGCAAGAAAATAAAATGCGCCGGAAGATCTACGGACAAAGTAATTGATGAATTACAAGAATATTATGGGAAGGCCATTAGAGATAACTGTGACGTTTTAGAAAAGATGAAAAGAGCTGTGTGGAGCACTTTCTTTCATCGAATATCAACCGATGAAAAGCCATAACGTGATTTGTGTCCACCTCCACCAAACACTTGGTGTAAATATATGCAAGCTGAATTTCCTGGCATCCTGCATTAATTTACACATAAACATTATCTTCCTTTGGCAGTAATGGGGGCAATCAAACCTATTTACACAGATTTGGCAAATCCTCAGCTACTAAAGAAGTGTTTACATGGGAAGACCCAGAATGTGAATGAGTCCTTTAGTTACGTTGTGTGCTGCCGTGTGCCTAAAAATGTATTTGTTGGCCTTATGACTAAAGTTGGCAGTGTCTGATGCTGTAATAACTTTTCATGGTGGGAACTATGAAAGACTTAAAATTCTGGAGAATTTACGGGTAAGATTTGGGCAGAACACAGCTAACGGACTGCGGGAACTGGATGAGCTTCGTGTACGTGAAGCAGAGTTAGCTGCTCAGCAAATGACAAAAGAAGCAAGAAAGAAAAGGAGGAGGCAAGCACTGGGCTGTTGTGACACTGAAGAACACACAGACTATGGGCCAGGGCAATTCTAGTGCATATAAGACGCAGAAATGTAAGTCAGTATAAAAATTTTAAACCTCAATATCTCTGAACTACATTTTTGCAATAAATGACCCGTTTTCTAGAAAAGTACCGATGGCGGAGACATGAAATTTTCACAGCAAGCAAAGTGTGCGATTCGACACCTATGGAAGTAGAATAATTAAAATATCCTGAGTTGTTTTGTTCGTATGTTCATTTATTTACAAAATTCTGCCAAAAAAAAAAAAAAAAAAAAAAAAAAAAAAAAAGTGTGTTTGTAAGAAAAAGATAACATGCCCCACAGTACAATTTTAGTAATAATTCTAGTTCAGTGTATCTAGAAAGGTGGTGCATTAAATAATTATAGAAAATTGTTAGTTGGTGTCTTAAAAGTTTCCAAGATAATGGGTCACAAAATTCGATAATTTAACATTGGCGGCATGGGACATACAATGTCCCCTGAAGGTAATAATGCGGAAGACTTGATTTGGCTCATGTAATACTCAAAGAATCTCCTGACATGTATACATGCCTTCGTCGTAAGTGACCCTTTTAACAATATTACCATATTTAAAATAATTCCCAACGAACCACTGTTGTAGTGTTTACATGAGAACTGCATCATCTCACTTAATCCAGACTTCAGCTGGCAGTGGAAGAAGGGGAGGCGAAGAGTTCATGATTACTATATAGTACTTCTCTGTATTGCCCTCCATACTTCGTGGTAAAGTGATCTCACTGTCGGACGGTGATGCTTCGCCCCGTATGTGCTTACAGCAACAGCTAAT
Organism: Schistocerca serialis cubense; assembly: GCF_023864345.2. Taxonomy (NCBI): domain Eukaryota; kingdom Metazoa; phylum Arthropoda; class Insecta; order Orthoptera; family Acrididae; genus Schistocerca; species Schistocerca serialis. The sequence goes on along the minus strand of NC_064638.1, from coordinate 378,476,324 downwards.
ACGTAGCCACCAGACTGGACACATCCTTTTGCGAATCAAGGTGCGGCCAGTCAAGGTTATCGCGCTGGTGGCGGTGGTGACAGCAAAAATAAACTGTCAGCGTAAAGAATTAAACCAAATCATTTACTGGATGAAAAGAAGGCAAAAACATATTTTAAGGAATCACTTAATTACATTAATGTTATGAATATCGCAATTACAACGATTTATATAGGTGGCCTACTCAAGCTTTTGAATTAATGTTACATTTTGGGATCGCTCTAAGTTATGTGATCATGAAAATGCTATGAACAGAGGTTCAATTCCTAAAAATGCAGGGAAACGTAGTGTGTAACGTCCCATTGTCACTGGTGAGGTCGATAAAGATCGTGCTCAAGCTCGGACTGGGGAAGAATGAGGAAGGAATTCGGTTGTGAACTTTCCAAGCTTTCTAGGAAAACCATACTAAACCTAAATATGTACAGTCGGATATAGATTTAAAAACCTCTATTCTAGGCTACAAGTCCGGTGTCACCACTCCGCACGTGGCTCAATCATTTACTTGCAGCTAAAGTGAATGGAAGACTTCTATTCTTTAATAAGAACAAAACAACAGTTTACCGCCGGCCACGGTGGCCGAGCGGTTCTAGGCGCTACAGTCTGGAACCGCGCGACCGCTACGGTCGCAGGTTCGAATCCTGCCTCGGGCATGGATGTGTGTGATGTCCTTAGGTTAGTTAGGTTTAAGTAGTTCTAAGTTCTAGGGGACTGATGACCTCAGCAGTTAAGTCCCATAGTGCTCAGAGCCATTTGAAGCCAACAGTTTATCTTAAAGAAATTTTGAATACGAAACACTTGTGCCATACATAACAGAACAGTGTTCGAGCGTATGAGATCTATATGCGGTTAAAGTAACCGGAAACATCGATTGTCTGTTAACATCGCTTTCGCAAGTAGAGGTTTAGTTCGAAAAAAGCTGACACAAAATCCTGTAATTTCTCATATTTCACATATTCTATTAGTGAAATTAATGAGATGACAGATTAATTTATGGCAGAATTAAATGGGTTCTCAGCCATGTACTTCATCAACATTTGCAGAATGGAGATTAAGATGTTAAATCTTTGCCGCATCTCGTTAGATATTCATAAAGATATTCAAATGCTGGGGACGCGGACGTCCTAAAGGTCATGATCATTGGCTTTCGGGCCACCCTGGAAGCCTTTGAGAAGCAAGTAAGTATGTAAACTGTTCACGTGGAGCCGTGGTTGAAGTAAACCGTGCATGGCAAAATGGCGCTATCCGAAACTCGCGCGCAAGCAGTTGCGGTGCACAACGCGCCATAGATGACGGGGGTGAACGACAGCTGCTCAGATGTGTTTGGGCGAATAGGCGTGCAACTGTTGAGCAACTGACAACCCAAATGAACTAAGGGACTGGCAACAGTGACTCATCGACGCTCTGCCAGCGAACGTTGCTGCGTATGGGCCTCCGCAGCAGGCGCCTGGTTCGCTCTTGGATGCTGACAGCTGTAGATCATACTCCGCAAGCCACCTAGTGTGTGTGGCGGAGGGTACTTTCGGTACCACTATCTGATCCCTCCTACCCTGTTCCACTCGCGAGTAGTGCGTTGGAGGAATGATTGTCGGTATGCTTCTGTATTGGCTCTAATTTCTCGAATTTTCTCCTCGTGGTCGATACGCGAGATGTATGTGGGGGGAAGCAATATGTTGTCCGACCCCTCCTGAAAAGTGCTGTTCCGAAATTTCAATAGTAAACCGCTCCGTGATGCACAACACCCTTCTTGTAACGTCTGCCAGTGGAGTTTGTTTAGCATCTATGCAACGCTCTCTCGCCAGCTAAACGATCCCGTGACGAAACGCGCCGCTCTTCGTTGGATCTACTCCATCTCCTCCATCAGTCCTACCTGATAGGGACCCAGATAGACGAACAATACTCAATCAGGCGAACAAGCACCTTATGAACCACTTCTTTCGTGGATGAGTTACATTCTTCCGATGAATCTGAGTCTGGTGTCTGCTTTTCCCACTATCTGTTTGATATGGTCATTCCACTTAAGGTCGCTCTCGATAACTACGCCTAGATATTTTACGGCAGACGCTGTCTCCAGCTGTTTGTCATCAACAGTGTAGCTGTACAGCAGTGGATTTATTTTCCTATTTATGCGGAATATGTTACATTTATTTACGTTCCGGGTCAACTGCCAGAATCTTCACCATTCAACAATTCTCTGCAGGTCGTTGTGCAAATTCTTACTATCTTCTGGCGTTGCTACTTTGGTATAAACAACTGCATCATCTGCGAATAGCTTTAAAGAGCATCCGAAGCTTTCTACTAGATCATTTATATACACTGCAAACAGCAACGGTCCAATCACACTTCCCTGTGGTGCTCCGGATATTGCTTTGGCATCTGTCGATTTAGTTCCGTTAAGAGCAACGTGTTGAGTTGTATCTGCAAGAAAGTCTTGAATCCAATCGTAGGTCTGTCCGATACTCCGTAAGTTTATATTTTTTCCATTAAACGGAAATGTGAGACGGTGTCAAATGTCTTACTGAAATCAAGGAACACGGCATCAACATCAGCGCCGTTGTCCACTACACTGTGGATCTCATGGAGGAACGGAGAGAGCTGAGTTTCGCAGGATTTCTGTTTGCGGAATTCATGATGATTTTTATAGAGGAGATGATCATTTCCAAAAACATCCTAATTCTTGAGCATAAAAAAGTTCCATAATTCTACAATAGATTGACGACAACGATATACACTGCTGGAAATTGAAATAAGAACACCGTGAATTCATTGTCCCAGGAAGGGGAAACTTTGACACATTCCTGGGGTCAGATACATCACATGATCACACTGACAGAACCACAGGCACATAGACACAGGCAACAGAGCATGCACAATGTCGGCACTAGTACAGTGTATATCCACCTTTCGCAGCAATGCAGGCTGCTATTCTCCCATGGAGACGATCGTAGAGATGCTGGATGTAGTCCTGTGGAACGGCTTGCCATGCCATTTCCACCTGGCGCCTCAGTTGGACCAGCGTTCGTGCTGGGCGTGCAGACCGCGTGAGACGACGCTTCATCCAGTCCCAAACATGCTCAATGGGGGACAGATCCGGAGATCTTGCTGGCCAGGGTAGTTGACTTACACCTTCTAGAGCACGTTGGGTGGCACGGGATACATGCGGACGTGCATTGTCCTGTTGGAACAGCAAGTTCCCTTGCCGGTCTAGGAATGGTAGAACGATGGGTTCGATGACGGTTTGGATGTACCGTGCACTATTCAGTGTCCCCTCGACGATCACCAGTGGTGTACGGCCAGTGTAGGAGATCGCTCCCCACACCATGATGCCGGGTGTTAAACCCCTGTGTGCCTCGGTCGTATGCAGTCCTCATTGTGGCGCTCACCTGCACGGCGCCAAACACGCATACGACCATCATTGGCACCAAGGCAGAAGCGACTCTCATCGCTGAAGACGACACGTCTCCATTCGTCCCTCCACTCACGCCTGTCGCGACGCCACTGGAGGCGGGCTGCACGATGTTGGGGCGTGAGCGGAAGACGGCCTAACGGTGTGCGGGACCGTAGCCCAGCTTCATGGAGACGGTTGCGAATGGTCCTCGCCGATACCCCAGGAGCAACAGTGTCCCTAATTTGCTGGGAAGTGGCGGTGCGGTCCCCTACGGCACTGCGTAGGATCCTACGGTCTTGGCGTGCATCCGTGCGTCGCTGCGGTCCGGTCCCAGGTCGACGGGCACGTGCACCTTCCGCCGACCACTGGCGACAACATCGATGTACTGTGGAGACCTCACGCCCCACGTGTTGACAATTCGGCGGTACGTCCACCCGGCCTCCCGCATGCCCACTATACGCCCTCGCTCAAAGTCCGTCAACTGCACATACGGTTCACGTCCACGCTGTCGCGGCATGCTACCAGTGTTAAAGACTGCGATGGAGCTCCGTATGCCACGGCAAACTGGCTGACACTGACGGCGGCGGTGCACAAATGCTGCGCAGCTAGCGCCATTCGACGGCCAACACCGCGGTTCCTGGTGTGTCCGCTGTGACGTGCGTGTGATCATTGCTTGTACAGCCCTCTCGCAGTGTCCGGAGCAAGTATGGTGGGTCTGACACACCGGTGTCAATGTGTTCTTTTTTTCCATTTCCAGGAGTGTAGGTCTGTAATTGTATGTTCTGTCTTACGGCCTTTCTTAAAAACAGGAATGACATGCGCTTTTTTCCAGTCGTTAGGTACCTTTCGTTGCTCAAGAGGTCTACGATAAATTACTGCTAGAAGGGTAGTAAGTTCTTTCGCATAATCTTTATAGAATCTTATACGTATCTCATCTGGTCCTGAAGCCTTTCCGCTACTAAGCGATTGTAGCTAGTTTTCAGTTCCGCTATCGGTTATCTCAATATCTGACATTTCGACGTTCGTACGACGATTGAAAGTAGGGACAGTGTTACGATCTTCCACTCTGAAACAACTTCGGAAGACCGAATTCAGTATTTAGGCCTTCTCTCTGTTATCTTCTGTTTCGGTGGTGGTGTGGTCGCTGAGAGAAGGAATAGATGATTTTGACCCACTTACTGAGTTAACACACAACCAAAATTTCTTAGGGTTTTTACTCAGGTCGGTTGACAACGTCTTACTTTCGAAATCCTTGGACGCTTCTCTCATTGCTCTCCTGACTCTCATTTTCGCTTCGTTCAGCTTCTGTTTGTCAGATAGGTGTTTACTTCTCTTGCATCTGAGATGAAGTGCTCTTTGTTTAGGTAGCGCTTTTCTAACACGGCTGTTAAACCATGGTGGATCTTTCCGATCCTTAAAAGCTTACTCGGAACATACTTGTCTAGGGCATATCGAACGATACCCTGGAATTTTTTCCATTTGTTCCCCACATCTTCGTCCTCATCACCGAATATTTGATGCTGACTGCTGAGATATTCTGAAATTTGTACCCTGTCACTCTTGCTGAGTAAATTTATATTCCGACCTTTCTTAACATTCCTTGAAGGACCCGTCGTCATAGATGCTGTCACTAACTTTTGCACGCCTATTCCTGATTTCAACGTCCACTCAGTGGCGATAGGTGACCTTTTCAGATGAATGGCGTTTTTTGCTCCATCGGACAGATGGCTGTTGGCGTGTACGGCTTGAAACGTCAGAAAGCCAACACACTGCAACAATCGTCCGAAGGGTCAAGACGGAGGAGGGATCGTTACAGTCTATCTGCGAAATGTTTTCGTGGCTTTCCCTGGGTGATCTCGTCATTTTGGAAGACACAGTGTATCGACAAGTGCATGCATCTATCCTTGGAGACCACGTCCACCACTACGTGCAGTTAATTTTTCCTCGGCACGATGGCATATACCAGCAGGACAATGCGACGTGCCACACAGCTCGCAGCGCACATACTCAGCTGGAATAGCACCAGGATGCGTGTATCGTACTCCCCTGCCCACCAAACTCCCCGGGTTTAAATCCAATCGACAATCTGTAGGACCGTTTCGATCGGGCTACTCGTGTCATGGATCTTCAACCGAGAAACCCAGCGCAACTGGCCACGGGACTGGAGTCCGCAATGGTCCACATCCCTGTCGGTACCTTCCAGGAGCTCAGTGACACTCTTCCTGTACGTCACGCAGCGGTCTGTGCTACAAAGCTTGATTAGCAGGTGGTCACATTAATGTGACTGGACGGTGTGTAATGTAAACGAGACTGATCAGACGAACCCAATGATACCATACGAGACCACATCCTACGACTCACTTTCGTTTATAGCACATAGGATGTTATTTTAAGAACTACCGAGATGTTTTCTGAACCACGTAAAATAACTAGAATGCAGTCACCCCCCCCCCCCCCCTCCGCCCAATGCTGCGGATAGGTTTGACATTTTGCACAAGATTGAAGCGCATCCGCTGCTGTGTAAATAACTCCGTGCTGTGCTGTTCGCGAAGCAGCGTCTAGTGACATATGTGGAAAATTCCGTTTTTCGAATTCCTCAGCGCTGTTGCAGAACCACCATATGGGTATCCAGATCGACAAGCCATCAACGGACGTAACTGTGCTGTGTGGCGTACAGCTCTTTATGGCTCCGATTTCTACATCTACGTGTTACAACATATGTATACAGTCGGCCATAAGCATTACCGGCGTTGTTTGTGAAAGACTTCTGCGGCGATCAGCCAGCGGACGCAGCACATGACGGATGTTTCGAAATACTTTTACAACTTCAAATAGCTGTAAAGTTTTACAGCTGGTCAATTCATTTGCTTCGTAAAACAGCTTTCCTGAAAACTCGTAATGAAATATTTTCCTTATTTCCCTGTTTACAATATCCAGCAATGTACAAAAGAAAGAAAGAACTACTGACAAAGAAATACGAGAGTCCATTGTGCCACACTGAACAACAGTGGGCAAACGTAAGAGCAGTTTCTGCTGCTCTAATGGAAACCACGATTACCGCATTCCGATGTCCCTAAGCCTGAAAAGGTCAAAGGTGGATAGTTCATTTAGGAACAGGAATCCTAAAATACATGTTTCTCGAAACATTTAACAAACTTTTTCCAGCTCTAAAGTTACTACGGATAAACAGAACTAAGAAGAAAGTGATGAACTAAAAATGGATACAAGGATAGCAACGGCTTTAGAAACATCGAAATTAGGCAAGAGACAGTATAAGAACAACGTCATTTCTGATATCTAGGATGGCGAAGTGTAATGAGTCTTCAGAATAAGATTAATGTAGTCGAAAATAGTTTCATGCAAGAAAAGACGTCTACTGCTATCAAATAGTCAAATATGACTTAGAAAGAATTATCTGAAAGAGTATGTTAATATCGTATGGAAGTGAAGCTTGGCTCTTGGTTAATCAGACAGAACTAATATACAGGGTGACAATTACTGAACTATATGAAGTAAAATCGTAATATATTCTGAAGGGTTTGCGTTAGGACGTTCAAGCTGCACGATTGGCCACAAAGCATGAAGTGAATTAGTACGCTTTATCTTCGAAGCCCTCTTTCATTTGGATTCGTACGTCAGTTACAAAATTGCCGCATTTGGGGGACCGAGAATCCACATTTCGTGATCGAGAAGTCTCTTCGCCCTCAACGGGTGACTGTATGGTCTGCAATATCCAGTCGTGGAACAAACGGTGCGATATTCCTTGATGGCACGTAGGCTACCGAAAGGTACACAAAAGTTTTGGTGGATGATTCCATCCCATTATCCAAAGTTACCCTGATTTCTAAAATGGTTCAAATGGCTCTGAGCACTATGGGACTTATCTTCTGAGGTCATCAGTCCCCTAGACTTAGAACTACTTAAACCTAACTAACCTAAGAACATCACACACATCCGTGCCCTAGGCAGGATTCGAACCTGCGACCGGAGCAGCAGCGCGGTTCCTGATTAGACAAGATGTGGTTCATGCAAGACGGAGTTCGACTCCATCCAAGCAGGAGAGTGTTTGATATCCAGGAGGAGCACTCTGGGGACCGTATTCTGGCTCTGGGGTACCCAGAGGCCATTAGCATTGGCCTCCATTGGGCGCCATATTGTCTGGATCTGAAAACATGCGACTCCTTTTTGCGGAACTATATTAAAGACAATGTGCACAGCAATACCCCGAACCTATTGTTGATCTGAAAACAGCCATTCAGGTGGTCGCTGATAACATCGATGTTCCGACACTCCAGCGGGTAATGCAGAATGTCGCTATTCGTCTGCGCCACGTCATCGCCAACGATGACAGGCATATCGAACACGCCATAACCTAAGTCTGAATATATGTAGTGGCGTTTACGTGTTGAATAAAGTATGTGCACGCCGCAGCTCGTGACTAATTTACGCTTTTTTTCGTATAGTTCAATAATTGTTACTCTGTAAGAACCATTTCAGATATTGTGCCACAGAGGGACTTTAACATAATGCTCGTAGTTAAAGGTCAGTGAGTTATCTCATAAAACAAAAGAAACAGAAGGTACGAACAAGATATTTTTATATATTTTCAAAGAATTATGAACTGGCCCCAGTTTACTTTTGGAAATATTTATGAAGATGATGGAACTAGTGAGCAAAGACATCTTTTGAATTAAATCATAGCATTGCTGCTGCGATTATTTTCATGTTCTTCGAAATGTAAAGGACATGGTACGCACTGCGACCGTCAGGGTTGCCTGCCTACTTTAGATCTGGTTTCCAGTTGTGTTGTTTAGCAATAAAGTTTGCTCTTAGTCACAAGCGTAAATGAAATATCTCAAGGTTCATCCAAACTGCCTTAAGTTGGTTACTCAATAAGAGCCAGCTCTCCTCCTCAGTCGTATCGTTGTGAATTATGACGTTTACATTGTCCTTGCTGATTATTTCAAGCGATATGAGTCTGAGAGGCGGTCTGGCATTTTATGAAACCATTTGATGCACTTGTTCAGTGTTGGCTGTTGTTATATATTTTTATGATCAATACAAACATGGTGCAATGTCAAGGTTTCTCTGCTTTTTCCTTCTTTACGTCCTGAAGTGCTTAAAGCAATTGTGAACACGCTTTCTCCTCGCGGTAGCTGATCTTTGTTCTTGGACCAACATCGCATACTTCTGTTTAAACTTCCTCGCATTTTGTGAGAAATAATTATGATTATTGTTCCACTGTAGTGTCAGTGCTATCAAAGGATCTACGCACACTACCTTCGAATGTCCACAGGGAGACAGATCCGCTCCAGCTTTCCGTGTTTAACACAATGTGTCGCTTCTCGGCATCTTTTTTTCGTGAACACGTATATGCACAAACATATTTCCTGTCGACAATAGTCCAGTCGCTGATCCTTTTACAACCTGCATTAGATGAACAAATGATAAGCAAAAAACACAAGCAGTAGAAAAAATAAGCGAGAGGACCAACACATGGACAGCATTACTAGAACATGAAACAGTTCGATGAATCATCTGCTAAGGCGTTCCGGCATTAGAAGACGAACATTTTTAAAGGAAACAGACTAGAATATGTAAAACATAGGATCGCCCCAGCATTAGAGGGCGAACATTTTTTGAGGAAAAAGACTAGAATACACCGGGTGACCAGAAAGTCAATATAAATTTGAAAACGTAATAAACCACGGAATAATGTAGATAGAGAGGCAAAAATTGACACACATGCTTGGAATGACATGGGGTTTTATTAGAACCAAAAAAACAAAGTTCAAAAAATGTCCGACAGATGGCGCTGGACAGCAAAACTGCTACCGTGACGGGTGAGAGGTACGCCGACATGTTACAAAATCGCATCACCCCCCGCCTTGCTGATAAACACCTGCTGGAACGTACGATGTTTACGCAGGATGGCGCTCCACCCCATATTGCTAGACGCGTGAAAGTTCTCTTGCGCGCGTCGTTTGGTGATGATCGTGTGCTCAGCCGCCACTTTCGTCATGCTTGGCCTGCCAGGTCCGCAGACCTCAGTCCGTGCGATTATTGGCTTTGGGGTTACCTGAAGTCGCAAGTGTATCGTGATCGACCGACATCTCTAGGGATGCTGAAAGACAACAATGCCTCACCATAAATCCGGACATGCTCTACAGTGCTGTTCACAACATTATTCCTGGACTACAGCTACTGTTGAGGAATGATGGTGGACATGTTGAGCATTTGCTGTAAAGGTCATCATCTTTGCTTTGTCTTACTTTGTTACGCTAATTATTGCTATTCTGATCAGATCAAGCGCCATCTGTCGGACATTTTTTGAACTTTTGTATTTTTTGGTTCTAATAAAACCCCATATCATTCCAAGCATGTATGTCAATTTGTACCTCTCTATCTACATTATTCTGTGATTGTTCAGTTTTCAAATTTATACCGACTTTTTGATCACCCGGTATGAAACAGATGATCGCAGGCATTAGATGTATATTCAGTGATGACTAGATTTGCACACGAGAAGAAGAAAATGAAGACAATATAAAACCAGTTTTAAGAGAGTATACTAGAAACTGGGGAAACATTTCAATTGTTGCGTGGTATACAGGGTGTTTCAGAAGTAATGGTCAACATTGAGAGATATGACAGAAATGATCATTTTAAACAAAAAAGTCAAGAAACATGGGCTCTAAAACGCATATCTTAAAACCTATGAGCAGTTCCTGATCTTCGATACTGTGAAGCAAATCTCTCCTATTGCAAACTCTTTGCTTTCCATATTTTGGTAGAATGGACCAAAACAAAATAAAATGACGGGTAAACATGCGCTCTGCAATGCATACCGTAACAGCTATGAGCACCTATTCATCTTCGGTTCTTTGACACAACTATTCTAATGAACAAGTGTTGTTTAACTTTTAAGGTATGCATTTTAGAGCACATGTTTACTGGACCTTTTTTTCTTGTTTTGGTCCATACTACCATTTCCCAAAATATGGAAAGCAAAGAGCCTGCTGTAGAAGATGTTTGTTCCACAGTATTAAAGATCAAGAATCTCTCACAGCTCTTTAGATATGCGCGTTTTATAGCCCATGTTTGTTTGACATTTTTGTTTTGAATGATCATTCCTGTTATATCCCTGAATATTGACCATCACTTTTGAAACACCCTGTATGCAGTTTCGTCTGGAAGCCATCAGTTTGGTGAAGATGACGCAGAAGGTATGTGCACATTCCGTTATTTTCTGGGTAATATATTTTGTATTATTAATTATTTGTCCCACTTCTCAAAAAATCGCCCTGACCGTATCTGCGAGTAGCATGAATGAAGACTTTCTGAGAGTGACACTGAGCAGAAACTTACAGGTAAGGCCACATAACCGAAAACTTTTGGTGCAGTAGCACGTGGAGCAGATATCTAAACTATAGATACAAATTTTCCGCAATGAATCTTTACATTGTAACTTTCCAAATGGTAACAAAAACAAACTGCTTAGCAAGCAAGAGGTAACATGTGTGGCAATAAAGAACGTCGCAAATGCGTCCAGTGTGATCGAGTCACTGGATCGTTTCTCCATTCTGAGCAGGAATGTTCCCTTTTATCAGTGACTTATCTAGAGAAGAGGATAGAATTATTATTTGTGATCGTGCGCACTGATTTCGCGGAAGGCCGAAATCCATCAGCTTGCGACTGGTCTCGGTAAGTGGCACAGCCAAAAATAATCCCAGCACGCCAGCCACTACTGCGATAATACGATAACTAAGTACTGGAAAACGGATTGCAGTTCCGGCGGTGTTACATTCAAATCGACAATCGAATGACCACATTACGAGGGCGGTGACGTGTAATAATTCTTGGTACTTACAGCTAGCTTCCATACTTGTCCCTTTCAACACAGAACGTAGAATTTGTACATCGTTTTATTTCACTAGTTTTATATGTCTATTACTGTGAGGGTAAGAGCGAAAGAGTTGCGTCGGTCGGTGAATTGTCGGCCGGCGGGCATAGCTGCACAGTGTTTGCCAGAAACTTCCGCGAGCGCAGAGACCAGAACCGCCGCCGGCTGCACGTGTTCCTGTATCAAACGCACACACACCGCGGTGGCCAGGCAATTTCACAGTTGAATACCGGCGCTGTATCCGGAATGAGATGGCCACTTGAGCACTTCCTCATTAACCCTGAATAGCACAGAGAGATGCGGCAGCAAGTGCACGGAAATGCTGGCTGCACACCTCACCCCCAAGCAGGCGGTCAGCTCACCTGCTGACCGACCGTTACCACATCTGACGAACAGAACATCAAAGGACAAGTAATAACTACGGGTAATTCCTTGTTTGTAATGGAAATGCAACAACTGAAACAGTTCCGTATTAATGGTTAACTGAAAAGAATAATTAATTAGATATGACATGGTGTCAAGCTGAGATACATCCGCGACAACCGATTAATATTGAAACATATTTTATTGCACTCTACTGTCACATTTGTTGTTATAAATAGATACTGGTTTCGTTCAAATTTCGGATGCCTTCAGGCCTGTTATAACAAATGAGAGACATCCTCAGTTTCCTCTCACATAGCATATCTCAAACATACTCATGATGAATGTAAATGTCTGCACGATAGCAACTGCAGTTACACCAGTGAATTCTATGTGCTATGCACAGCTTCCGTGAGTCACATATCTACGTACCTGGTGCTCAAAAAGTCAGTATAAATTTGAAAACTTAATAAACCACGGAATAGTGTAGATAGAGAGGGAAAAATTGACACACATGCTTGGAAAGACGTGGCGTTTTATTAGAACCAAAAAGAAAACAAAGTATTGCTAGACGCGTGAAAGATCTCTTGCGCGCGTCGTTTGGTGATGATCGTGTGCTCAGCCGCCACTTTCGTCATGCTTGGCCTGCCAGGTCCGCAGACCTCAGTCCGTGCGATTATTGGCTTCGGGGTTACCTGAAGTCGCAAGTGTATCGTGATCGACCGACATCTCTAGGGATGCTGAAAGACAACATCCGACGCCAATGCCTCACCATAACTCCGGACATGCTTTACAGTGCTGTTCACAACATTATTCCTCGAGTTCTGCCAATGTTGAGGAATGATGGTGGACATATTGAGCATTTTCTATAAAGAACACCATCTTTGCTTTGTCTTACTTTGTTATGATAATTATTGCTATTCTGATCAGATGAAGCGCCATCTGTCGTACAATTTTTGAACTTTTGTATTTTTTTTGGTTCAAATAAAACCCCATGTCATTCCAAGCATGTGCGTCAATTTGTACCTCTCTATCTACATTATTCCGTGATTTATTCAGTTTTCAAATCTATACTGCAATTTTTATCACCCGGTATATTACGAAGTCAATAATCACAAACGCGTGTGGCCGAGCATGTTACGAGGTGTCGCCATTTAATTGTCGAACATCACGATGATAAACGATTTAACGCAACGGTTTTATAATTTTGATTTACTACATACAGAGGACGGCACCTTCCAACATTCTTGAGCACACCCCTTCATAATTACTGAATTTATATTGGACCGATTGGTTATTACTGAAATGCAGCAACTCACGGAGACCCAGAATGGGCTGCAGATATATTACGGCAGCGAAACTTTGTAGATACGCTAACGCGTTAATGCGGAACAAATTTACTCTAGAAAGAAATTAGTTCCCATTGTCGACACCAGGTGCAAATTTGGATGACGATGTGACTTCTACGCCGACATCTGAAAAGCCATATCGTGAATGAACAGTGTGGCTATCGAGAAGAGAAGCGTGCGCTGTTAATGAAATTATTTTACGTTAAACAGCAGCAGCTAAAGGGCTGCGCTGAAAGAGTATATGCGAGTGGAAGGTCTGAGGAGAGTCCCTATGTGGTTAAATGGTTTAAAGATGATGATAATGATATTCGAAAACACGAGTGAGCTTGGTGTGACACCTGGAACGGGAAGGCGTCTTCTCGCGGAGGAAATTATTGCGGAAGTTGCTGTTGCTGTAACTGACCATGCAGCACGTGTCCCGTGTAGTGCTAGTGCTCGTGCAGTGTCAAAAGAATTGCTCATCTCATGGCCAACAGTACAGAAAGTTTTTCGGCCTCTTTTACACTGGTACCCGAACAAAGTATAGACGGTGAAGCAACTCAGACCTCATAACCCGCAGCAACATTCTGAATTTGCTCTTCGGTTTCTGCCACGAATCGGAGTTAATTGACAGGTCTGAATGCTACCGAGGTCTCCTTGTACAGCAGGCAATTCCGGCAACGCAAAAGAGCAACTGTGCGATAACCACTCCGCAACATCTCATGTCGCTCGTCCAGCGAAAGCACTGCTTAATGCAACCTTCCATGTATGTGTTACCTCGCTAGGTTTTCCACATGCATGGCCTGCAAAATCACTTAACCTTTCGGCTGTGGGGATATCTAAAAGAGCACGCTTACCACGGACACCCTTACCAGGGACACGTTCGGTCTCTACATGAACTGAAGGTCAGTATACACTTACACGTTGCTCAGATTCCACTGGAACTGCTGCGAGCAACTGTTGACCACGTCGTATTACGGATGCAGCATCTCGTTGACGTCTACAGTGTCCGTATTGAACAAACTGTGTAAGCGGCGGGTGATAATGAAATCATCAGATGCCTTTCTCATTTGTTTTCCCTTTTCTGCTCGTGGCAAATTCCTAATCCATTACATGTGAAAACATTTACATATGCTTTTCTTGCAGTCACAGAGCTAGATTTTCACTGGTGATCAAAACTGGAACTATTTTTTCTTCCGGCGTAAATTAATTTCAAATTAACGAATTAGCACATCTATCCAGTTTCTCTGCCATACATCACACAGAGGAGTTCTGTAAGCAGCTACGGCCGTGCAGTTCTAGGCGCTACAGTCTGGAACCGAGCGACCGCTACGGTCGCAGGTTCGAATCGTGCCTCGGGCATGGATGTGTGTGATGTCCTTAGGTTAGTTAGGTTTAATTAGTTCTAAGTTCTAGGCGACTGATGACCTCAGAAGTTAAGTCGCATAGTGCTCAGAGCCATTTTGTAAGCAGCTACACTTTGATTATAGACGTGCGTTACCTACAGTAATGACTTGGGAGCTGTACACAGCACGTAGAACTGCAGTTGGTATCTCACCGTTTTATAGTTACCGTAAGTGAGTTTGAGATTAATTTACCTAGCTTGAAATTCAGCATACTTTCGTTTGTTTGAATAGGGTTGAAAATGTTCGAAATTTGACCGAAACGGGTACTCATTATTAGGAAAAATACGACAGTAGACTTAAGAAAATATTGGTAAAGAATAATGCCATGCACTTGTTTTAAACTCTGTAGATGTATCTGCTGGTGACAAAGACTATTGAATTTTTCCGGCAGAAGACAGCGACTATGTTAAACCATTATTTGTAACTTGATGCAGCCATTTCATAATCTTGTAGTAAGAAACATTTAAGTGGAGCGGTTTCAGATGGGAACTTTTGGTAAAACAAATAACGAAAACATTGTTTACAATTCAGTTTGTGTTGGGAAACGAGTTTTTCATGAGGGTGAGATACAAGGAATTATAATGATTTTTGAGAAAAAGTGTCCTTGGTGTAACCCTGCAATCTTTCATATTTATGACGATAAAATTGACAAATAAGCTGACTGCGTCAGACTTAACTGAAAAATTGGGCGATATGTGGCAGCAGGCACATTGGAGAACTTCCATCGTAAACATGCAGTTAGGAAACAGTTATCACTCCCAAAGGCGCTGTGTACAAGACACATTAACTCATTAGCTTTAATTAGGAAACAATTCTAAAGGCGCTTGTAAGTAATAGGTATCGGTCATTAGCATTAATGTTTGGAAAGCATGTTTGCAAAAATGCTATAGTCGAGTTTGAAACAAATGACGGCATTATTCTACCGGAAGTTGCAGCTCACACTGTATTTACATTACACGTAAGAAATTTCCCGTAATGTTCATTACTACTGTATGATCTATCGACTAAAAATACAACTAACAATATGTTTCTTATATACGATAATTAAACTATTTTGAATGAAAGATTTACAAATAGTATACGTAGAAAACGAATAATGAACACCCATATTTACAAACTTTAATATTAATGTATTTGAAATCAGGTGCATTACGATTACGATACAAAATTTTAAGAGGCTGCTTGGATTTTGTCAAATTACATAGCTGAAGTCTTATGTATTAGATCTCTTTACATTTTTTTCTATATTTTTCATAATTCAGTCACTTGTAGTCACATAATCTTCCCTGTTTCATTCAAGTTACCATGCAGGCGTGGATCCGTATCTTATCCGAAGAACTTTGTATCTGTATTATTTTTTAGCGTGTTCGATTTACAAAGTCTCTGTTTTTATAAAGCATGTCATACGGGCCGCTGACTGTACAAATTATTTATTTCACAGTTGGAATTTCGGCCTTTGGGCTATCATCAAGTGATATTGCAACAGCTAAAAGAATATAAAAAAGAAGCAGAAAGTTTATGTACAGAATTGTACGAACATAATACTGTCTACATGACAAATTTGTGCGTCTCTGTATATACACATTGTGCTTCATTTTTATATATTTTTGTTTTTGCAGTACCACTTGATAATGGCCCGAAGGCCGAAATTGCAATTGTGAAATAAGTGATTTCTACAGTCAACAGCAGACATGATGTCGTTTAAAAAATTCTACAAGACCGTAAAAGCCGACCACGAGAATCATTTCTTTTAAATTATGTAAACAAACGAATTAACTAATTATATAAACAAAGGTTTTAAATTTTTAGGCAAATGAGACACTTCCATTAACGTAACTTTTTTAAAAATTTTATGAAGTAAAACCATCGATCATCAAATTGACGGTTTGACTAACTAGCGCGATGCTTTAGTATGGATTGTTAAAGTGGTACACCTATGGTTTCCTGCGATTTCAGTTCGTTAATTTTGGCTAAAGGAGTGGGGGAGGGGGGCTGTGAAATTTAATTTTCCGTGCAATTGACCATAGCCGATATGGTGTGAAATGTACCAGTTTCTAAAATCAAAAGGCGTGAGTTTTATTTAGGAATTTACCTAACAAGATACACTTTCCAGTTAAATGAAACAAACGGGAATAAAAGTAATAAAAGAAACCTTAAGTTTGTATGTATGTACATTTTCCGAGAAACCGGGTTTGTATGACAAGTGCTGCTTGCCTATGTTGAAGTCAAAACACACGTTCTGCACTGAAACGACACTAGCTTAAAAAAATAAAGAAAGAAAGAAAAAGTCCTGTGATTTCTTTGTTGACAGTTCAGTGAAGCTAACACATTTGCCGGAGATGACTTCAAGCTATAATGTGCCTGTGTACGATAGACCCTTCTACACAAGAATTACGCAACAATGCCACAACAATACCGGAGAGTAGCAAGTAATTCAACAAACCAAGCAACCGTCTTAACTTGTGTACATCTACGACTTAAAAGCACGGAGAGATAAGATTCTCGCCGACGATAAAGCACTTACTTTTAATCCA
Organism: Schistocerca serialis cubense; assembly: GCF_023864345.2. NCBI lineage: Eukaryota > Metazoa > Arthropoda > Insecta > Orthoptera > Acrididae > Schistocerca > Schistocerca serialis. The sequence continues at coordinate 378,459,366 of NC_064638.1, read as the reverse complement.
GCGCTCGCGGCCAGCGGACGCCTAGCGTTCCACGGTGGGAATGATACGGCGCTATCGGCGCTCGCAACTGCTGACACGAGGTGCCGCCGCCGCCGCCGCCGCCGCAGTCTTTGCACTTCAGACTTTCTGCTCGCAGCGGGCGACCAACAAGCGCCGAGCTGAGCTCGCAGTCGGCGTGGGAGGGCGGGCGGGCTTTTATCGCTGCCGACCTCCTGATTACAGGCCGCGCCGTGCTGTGTCGTCACTGCAGCTTGACGTCAGTCACATCGCTGCCGGTGCGCTCTCCGGTCCTCGGTAAAGGTGCCGTTGCGTCTCACGGTGGTCCCGAGCTTTCGTAGTACCGACGCCCCTGTCACTTGGCGCCGAGTAGACGGTCCCTCGTGCGATGATTAGCGTGGGCAGGAAACGGACGAGGTGATGTGCGGCGGCCGATGACAGAGTTCATTCCGTGATGCGACGCCCGGTCAAGTAGCGGAGCGGTGCGGTTGCTTAATAAGAAGTTCCCGCTCCAGTGAAGGCAGAAAAGAGGGCCGCGGCCAGGAGTGGGGGGAGACCTAGGGCAGCGGCGGTGGGGGGCGCCACGTGACGTAGCGCAAGGGCGAGGGCCGCCCAGAAGACGCGGCGGGCGCAAGCGGCAAGTAGGTGACCTGGGTCTGGCCGGTTAGCCACACCACCCTCCACACAACCACGGCTCCTTGTCCGGACCCCCCCCCCCCCCCCCCACACACACACACACACACACACCCACGGTGTGTGGAGATTTGCCACGATTTTTGCGTGCTCCGAAGGGTTGGGTCCCTTGTCTCCCCCTCCTCCTCCCCCTCCTCATCGCTGTCGCGCACTAAAGGTACTTACTGAGCCTTTCCGTTGGTTTACTTATTATGGGACGAGAATCTCTTTGGATTTTCTGCCACATTTCTAGAGAGACCTTCGTTGTGGAAACTATTAAATGCATCTTGCATTAAAAGCCGCACTAAATTTCGAGCTGCAGTAAAACATCGCCAATCTTAAGAGATTTTGCGTTCGTCTAACTTAATTCGTGCCTTTTTCGGTGCTCCTGCAGCAGCTTTCTGTCGTGTTTTGTAAACCATGGGGCATCAGTTCGGTCTCTTATTAATTTATTTGGTATGAATCTCTCGAGTGCTGTTAATACTATTTCTTTGAACTTAAGCCACATATGGTCTTCACTTAAATAGTTTGGAAGGATTTGAGACTGTCTCTTAGAAAGACGTCAACCGAATTTTTAGCTGCTTTTATAGATAAATGTATTTAGCGTTTAGTTTTGGTGAATTTCTTTGTTACGGAATTGAGCCTCGCTACGACTGTAATCCCTGTATCCGTTGTGATGCTCAGGATTATTTGTGGCTAAGAGGTCAAGTGTGTTTTCAAAAATGGTTCAAATGGCTCTGAGCACTATGGGACTCAACTGCTGAGGTCATTAGTCCCCTAGAGCTTAGAACTAGTTAAACCTAACTAACCTAAGGACATCACAAACATCCATGCCCGAGGCAGGATTCGAACCTGCGACCGTAGCGGTCGTGCGGTTCCAGACTGCAGCGCCTTTAACCGCACGGCCACTTCGGCCGGCCAAGTGTGTTTTCGTAACCATTTACAATTTGAATGGCCTCGTGAACTAATTGTTCAAAGCAATTTTTTAAAAAAGCATTTAGAATTACGGAAGTTGTTTTCTATCTACAATAGGGTCTGAAAATGTATTTTTTTTTTTTTTTTTTTTCAACATACGGAAGACTGAAGTCACTGCCAACTATAATTGTATGAGTAGCGTACCTATTTGTGATGAGACTCAAGTTTTCTTTGAACTCTTCAGCAACTGTTTCATATGAGACCGGGAGTCGGTGAAAGGAGCCAGTTATTAATTTATTCCGGTTGTCGAATATAACCTCTGCCCATACTAAATCGCGGGAACTATCTGCTTCACTGTCGCTTGTGAGCTGGAACACACGTTACATTATTTTTCCTAAGTTGTGCTTCTTGTTTCCATTGTAGTGCAGATCATTACAATTGCGGCTTTCCCTTCAAAACCTAGGGTGCTTTCTCTGTGACCCTGTGAATACCAGAGCTAAACAATGTAGAACAACAACGTACGTTACAAGTATAGCATTCTGTATTACTTCATTTCCTTATTTCTAACATTTTAAAATTGTACGTCGACTTTAGATGACATGTCAATCATAGATGTTCTTATCTCTATTTAGTGAATGTATTTTCAGTCATGTTTTGAACATTGTCCCGCTACACTTTACTAACTAATGTTTCGCTGCAAGGGATATCGAATTTTAGAGAGTAAATTAATATGGAGTATGTCGTTCTTCTTTTCAAACTTTCACATTCCCATTTCTTCATTCCTTATTGTCTTTTGGGCATGCAGTTGTAGTAATTAAAGTAGGCACAAATGCAGTGATCAAAAAGAAATGATTAGCGTACATTCGCATTCTCGTTCCTGTTTTGTTGCTCCCATGCCGATGGACTGTTTCTATCGCAATCAGTAAGCGTGAAAGGAAGCTACCCTACAGACAGAGGGATCTATATTTATACTTGGCAGAACTAATTACATACCGATATAATCGTCGGTATTGCTTTAGTTTCTCAAAAGTTATAAATATTTCGATTTCGGAAAAGAAGCTCTGTATTTCGCCGAGATGTCGAAGAAGAAGGTCCCTTACGTACTGGTTGTATCGGGTAAGATGTTAAGACGGCGGTTTGAAAGCGGACAGAAGAAGTATGAGGGAGGGCGTCCTTTACTTGTGGGATGGCTGCTTAAGATACCCGGCGAAGGGGCAAGTGTGGCAAATGTCCGGCATTACACACACACACACACACACACACACACACACACGTCGTGCGAAACGTGAAAGTTAATCACAGTTACTAAAGTTTATAAAAGAACATAATGTCAATGGAAATTATGTCTAACTCGTTGTTATTTCAAAACGCAGTTACCTATTTTGATCAGCCAGTAGTCACCATCAAACAGTCTCAATGTACATACTGCAAGCGATGACGTACGTTAACTTACGCTGATATAGCAACGGCGACCGTAACATCACCATTGCCGATCAGTCTTCTGGGCCGTATGGCTGTGGTCGAAGAAATTTTTCGGTATGTGACGTTTCGTCCAGGGCTGAACAGGACATCTTCGCTGGTGCTCCTGGCGACGCTGCTCTGGACGAAACATAAGGAACCGATAAGTTTCTTCTACCACGGCTGTCCAGCACGGAAAACTCATCAGCAGCTACGACATATGGTCGCAGTAGCCTTCATTGTACTTAACGTCACTGATTGCACATATTCTGTCGATACATTTTGTTAATTATCTTCTTTTATTTTCTTGTGACAAAGATCCCAAAGTAGTTTAGAAACTCAGCTACCGGTTTGTAAACTGTTTAAACTGTAAATTGCAGCGGGAAGCCTACGTCGCTGCTTGTAGCATATTCATTTAAAGTGGCTGTCTGAAATCAGTAGCTGCATTTTGAAACATTTTTTAAATATATCTTGCAAGAAAATAGAAGAAGATAATTATAAAAATATTTCGACGGTGTATGTACTAAATATTCCGAAAATAACAAAACAAAAGATAAACTGTACAGGATAAAAACATACGATATTACTAGCGTTCGAAACAGTACCATGTTTACGACTAGTACCCAGCAGACTATCATAACAATTATGGAGCAACTTCACACATAAGCGAATGACTCGATGAATTTTTCACTAACAGAATCCATTGTGCTCTACCGTACGTCGAAAGTTCAGAAGAAACAAGAATGACATCTGGCATGCCTCAAGGAAGTATAGTACTGCCGCAGTAAATATCCATTAACTGTTTATCAGGCGAGGTCATCACCACTACGATTGTTCGATAACTTTCTATTTTTGTAGACTAGTACCGTTCTTGTACCACTCTAACGATATGCAGAACATGGTGGGTGATTTTTCCAGTTGCTGTACTAAACACACACACACACACACACACACACACACACACACACACACACACACACACACATTTAATAGTGAACTCTGTCCACTGACCCTGGCAGGCCAATAGCCAACGACCGACCGCCGTGCCATCCTCTGCCGTTGGTATCACTGCAAGAGATATCGAGGGCGTGGAGTCAGCACACCGCTGTTCCGGCCGTTGTCAGTTTTCGTGATCTTCAGGCCGCTACTTGTCACTCTAGTAGCTCTTTAGTTGGCATTACGAGGCGTAGTGCACCCTTTCCAGCCCTCTCAGCAAGGAACAACAATCCCCAGCAGTACTGAATAGAACCCGGGTGCTCCACTCAGCTGTACACACACACACACACACACACACACACACACACACACACACACACACACACACACACAGAGAGAGAGAGAGAGAGAGAGAGAGAGAGAGAGAGAGAGAGAGAGAGAGAGAGAGAGAGAGAGAGAGAGAGAGTCGCCATCACCAAAATGTTTGGACAAACTATGTTCAAAGCAGCAACTGCACTGACATGCGATTGGCTCGAAGAGTTTTTGTGTAACGGAATGCAGTACGTTACACCGGATGGCAAACGTTCAACAGAAACGAAAGTAACATATGATGTGCCCCAAGCTACCATTACAGGATCACTACTGTTCTCAATATACACTCCTCTGCAAAACTTAAAGACTACTTAGATGAAGTCACTCAGCGCGTTAACAAGTCGGTAAAAATAAAAAAAAGGGAGCGTGTTGACACAGGTGCCCTCCTCGTGCACAGAAAGGTGGACGTGACTTGGCGTGAGGTCAACGCGAATATAGAGCCGAATGGGGCTCGTCTTTCAACACGAAGCAATTGAAGGAACGATGGAGACAGTGAGTGTCGATCAGCGAGCAGTTGTGGTGCACTGTGGTGCTATTCCTCTTTACAACAAGGCCAAGAGACAACATTTGGGTGACATTTTGTGCCAAGAGCATAGGAACTGGACCCACGAGAAATGCGGTCGCAATCTCTTCGCGGATTACAGCAGGCACAGTCTGAGTAGTGAGTCTAAGAGTGTCCTTATATGGCGAGAGATTGAAACACGTCATGCACCCACGAACACTGTCGAACATGATCGTTTTAGCGGTCCAGGTGTAATGTGTGGAGGAATATTGTGGTTTGGGCGTGGTGATCTCAAAATCTTTGAACACGGTACACTCACTGGTCAATGTTATTGTGAGAACGGACCCCTTCATTATGTGCGTCTTTTCAGGGATGCATTCGGACCTCACTTCGTATTTATGAACGACAATGCGCGACGCATCGAGCTGTGCAGGTGTAGGTGTAGGTGTAGGAGCTCTTGGAACGAAAGGATATTCGGCGAATCGACCGCCTTACAAACGAGAACTCCTTTCCAACCTTGTGTCCAGCATGGGAGCACGTATCCTATTAAGAACAATATTCCGCCTTCTGTAATGTCCAGTATATCATCACCAATCGCGGTGACTTAAGTGTAATTATTGTATTTTAATGAAATTGATATTTCTGTTGGTCTCGTTGCGCTTTTTCTCAGTTAACTATTGTACTACCCTGTATCAGTTCTTTTTATGTATGTTTCAAGTTTCATCGTGCTATGACGCTTGGCAGTAACACGTCCTGGGAAACTTGCTTTCATCCTAAAGTTTCGCACACCAGCGCACGTAAACGATTTATCAAGTATGATCAGCAGCTCTATGATTATTTGCTTACGTTGCTGCTGTCTGCAGGTGAGCATCGCTGACGTGTCTTTGTGAGGACATGCACAATAATCCGGTCCACTTGGTGTTGTAAATGGCAGCCTTCCTTACATGCTGATAAAACCAAGGTAAAGAACCCGGTACTTTCGTGCAGCTCAACGGCCTGGTGCAAGTATTTCAACTGTACGATATTTCAGCGGCCAGTGGTTACGTCGCCTATCCCAGTAATGCTGCTGGAGAAAAGGGACCTACAGTTTAACGTGGAAACGGAACGATGTGTCGTTTCTTGAAAATCTTCACCTCTTTGAGATGTGAAAACTAGGTTAAAGGCAGAATGACAATTCCGTGGTCCTACAGACAATCGATCCCGCGACCTTCCAGTTTCTAGATAGTTATTTACCACTGGACCACTAGAGCCGACGGAAAAGAACCGTGTACTATACGACGATAAAATAAATGGTGGTCCTTAAGAGCGCATCACACCGTTTGAATATTTGCTGGCAATACCAAGAAGCTATGTGAAATGCGACGAACACTTCATGGTAGATTTGCTTGTAGGGTTCTGTGGAAGTGAAATGCACCTGTAAAGAAAATGGCATGTGAGACGACAGTCGGATCAGTTCTAAAGAGTACTACTACAGCAATTGGAGCACTTATCAATTACACGTGATAGCAAACTCTGAACAAATACTGAGATACAATGCTAAGATAGTAAGAAGTCGCTGTAGTTCTTACAAGAAAGTAATAGAAGTGCTCGGGATCTTAAAGGTGAATTTCCGCATGGCAAACGAAGTTGTTCGTGGGAATCCCTGTTGGGTAAATTTGAGAAAAAATAGAGCCCCTGCTAAGTAACGCAACAGTAACACAGAAGAGATTAGGGGCATAGAGCTGCGTATAACATCATTTTCTCTCGTTGAACACACGAATTGAATAGGAACGAAAATGGCTAATACTGTTTGGAGATGTTCACCGCCACAGACTGTAGAATGGCTTGCAGAGCTCATGTGTAGATGTAGAGGCCCAGAGGTCAGTGAGTTCTTCATTACAACCATACTCCACAAATAACACGGTTTTCGTTATACCATATACTAGGTTTATCCCAGTTTCATTCAATGGCCGAGCGTGGAAATAAGATGGGTTAATAATGCGTAGGTTATGTGTGACTTTGTAAGTCTAAAGTACGGTGATTTAGCCAAATCGGTGGCAATTTTGTGTCTAATCAGGGACTTATTAGTTATACAGAGAAACTGTTGGTCGAAGAAAAGGACTTGATGAGGTCTTTTAAAGTTAGGAATAAAACATTCCTGTTTTCTGAGAAAACTAAGTGTTTGGTTTCGTTTTGGGTTACTGACTGACATTTTTGGACTGTTATCCCGACACATTTTTTTTTCCTGAGGTCGTCAAATAGTTGAATTGGAGGGGGGGATTGGTAGAGGAGGGGCCATGAATACAAGGAGCCAATTTATTCCAGGTTAACGCTACGTATGCGAATTTTTAGGGGTGTATGTGTCCAGTCTGGTTACAAAGAGGCCAGTAAGCCTTACCAAAACTTTTGCAGTGTCATAAATTTTCAGAGTCCATTATAATTATCCGGACTGTTATGCCGTGGTCGGTTGATGAATTCTGTGTCAATTCAAATGGTTCCGTCTCCGACTGCGGGAGACATCTTCAAGGGGGTCCGTAGCTCGATGGAAGGTCCAACAAACCCACTGGCTCGCTACTGAGTGGGTGTGTTGGACCTTACATCGAGCTACGGACCCCCTTTAAGATGTCTCCCGCAGTCGGAGACGAAACGTTGGGAATTGACACAGAATTCATCAACCGACCACGGCATAACAGCCCGGATAATTATAATGGACATGATATTTCCGGCCGTGAAAGTCTACATTTTAGTAAATTTGCAGTGTGTCGATGCGGGTCCCCGATTAATATTTTGATCGTCCACATTGGTGCAATTACTCTGCTTCGTAGGATTTTTCACGGCAAGGAGGCGCTTTCACTGTTCGCACTTTTGAGAAAAGGAAGCAGGTCGACAAAGACTGCATAACTTTAAAATCTAGTTACTTGTTTTTCCAATAGATTCATACTTCTTGAAAACTTGTTTGGATATTAATTCAATTATTACCATATGACTGCGTCGTCTGCCAAAAGTATGAGACTACAGCTAACAGGCTTTTTTTCTGAATACATCCTGGCTGCCATGAAGATCGTTTTGTTGGTGATAGCCGGCCGCGGTGGTCTAGCGGTTCTAGGCGCGCAGTCCGGAACCGCGCGACTGCTACGGTCGCAGGTTCGAATCCTGCCTCAGGCATGGATGTGTGTGATGTCCTTAGGTTAGTTAGGTTTAAGTAGTTCTAAGTTCTAGGGGACTGATGACCACAGATGTTAAGTCCCATAGTGCTCAGAGCCATTTGAACCATTTTTTGTTGCTGATAGACTTGAAATGAGAACATGCTCAACAATTTTGATGCTACTTGAGATTAGCGTGAACACAGGTGCGTATACTTGACATTTTTATAAAAAAAATGTCAAACGGCATTATTGGCTAATCGACCCCAAGAAGTCTTAACGATGGCGGTTTTGTTAAACTGTGCATTTCCACTCGTTTCCATCGCGAAGTGTGAGTAATGAAAGAAACCATCAGTAGGATAAAACCTGGTGCTAACGCGCACCATGCAGAGAGTGAGGTACCGAATTTAACGCCACTATCCGGCAGATCGAACACCGTCAACAGCATCATATACTCTCCCGATTTGAGATAGGTTTGCAGTTGAACACACGGCACTACGGTGGAGTTTAAAGACTGCAAACTACATAATGTCATTTATCTTCACCTCACCGACAAAATGCTGGCACCAGCACTCATTTATCATCATACGTGATCGACATCGGGAAATTGAATTAAATACTATATTTTTGTAGAAAGTGATCTTCCACAAACGGCCTACATGTGAACCGTGGAAGAAAAAATTTGCTGTTGCGTTTTGCACTGTCAAAACGGAATATCGTCTCATATTCTAATAGTAAATATTAAATACCACAGACACCTTTTATGTACCTTGGGCTACATATTTATTAGAAGACGGATTATCTACGTTGAGGTGTCTATTCTCTATTACTATTTACTTCAACCACTGCCAAGTTTTAAAATATCAACCATTAACACCTTCAAGTGTAATGTTTTGGAATAGCTTTATAGAAGTGGAAAAGTATTCTTTGGACAAAAACAAGTTACTGTACATTTATTTTCAGAAATCTCATACAACAAATTGAAATTCGTTTAAGTTATTCTCTGATGTAATTACCAGCTGTCCATGGCAATTTAAGTCCAATGATAACACGAACACAATAATATAGGGACAAAATATCTTGGTTAACTTCTACTTATGCTAGCAAAAAAATGGCTCTGAGCACTATGGGACTCAACTTCTGAGGTCATTAGTCCCCTAGAACTTAGAACTACTTAAACCTAACTAACCTAAGGACATCACACACATCCATGCCCGAGGCAGGATTCAAACCTGCGACCGTAGCGGTCTCGCAGTTCCAGACTGCAGCGCCTAGAACCGCACGGCCACTTCGGCCGGCCTTATGCTAGCAGCCGTAACCTTTTACGCAACTCTATCACAGATATAATTCACACGGAAACGACCGAAATATTTGAATGGGAAACAGAGTTGGAATGGCGTCTGGAAATATCATTTTCTCAGTTGAAGCTCTATCAGCTAAGGCTATCCGCCAAAAGGGAAAAATCAGACTTGTACACTGTCAGCATTACTCTTCAAGTTCCACGACACTATCGTAAATTTGAAATTTAAGAGCCGGCCGAAGTGGCCGTGCGGTTAAAGGCGCTGCAGTCTGGAACCGCAAGACCGCTACGGTCGCAGGTTCGAATCCTGCCTCGGGCATGGATGTTTGTGATGTCCTTAGGTTAGTTAGGTTCAAGTGGTTCTAAGTTCTAGGGGACTGATGACCTCAGCAGTTGAGTCCCATAGTGCTCAGAGCCATTTTTTGAAATTTAAGAAAACAAATAACAACTCCCTTTTCTTGACGAGACTTTGATCATAGGGAGTTCCTCCACTGTCAATTATTTACCTGCAAGTATGCAGCTGTACGTGAATTTAATTATCTGTTCTATAAACGACCCAGACCACGCCGGAACACTCGTCTTGAATATTAGTTATAGAACTGATAGTAATTTGCCTGCCATTATTTGTTGAACTGGTTAGGTTGCTATTAGACAACATTTTCAGTATTAATTTATGGTATTGCCTATCGGTAGCTCGTATGCATTATTACGAAGTTAGCAAATACCGCTAACTATACTGATACTAATACTGTTACTTGTATTACTCCTCATTCAACAATTATCCAGTCATACATGAAAATATACACTCCTAGATTGTGCATCACTTCAGGAAAGCAACAAATCTATATTCCGTGTTAGCATACAGCCAGGATGCTTTTATTGCCCTCGTCATAGCTGACAAGTCAGTGGACAACACGGCCTTTCAGTGCGGTCAGTATTCCAATACCTGCGGTTATGTTTTCTCCCCAGCGGGGAGCAACCGATGGGGTACAGTGACGTCTGATGAGCATGTCTGTAAGCATACCCAGTCACTGAACTTTGTGGAGGTGGTACAGCGTGGAGCAGTTACAAAGTATTTACGAGTCAACGAACAGCTTGTTTATCAAGATGCGTGGGCGGCTGGGAAAAATAGCATTCGCCGATATTCCGTTCAGAAAAGTATATACTTTGCAAGTGATTAAAACTGGAAAGAAAGAGCTTTTGCATTTTAGTATGCAAAAGGAAACTACTATAAACTACCAACCACGAGCCAGAAATATAGTAACGCTAAGAAATACAAACGTTTCGTTTCTGTGACAGTTTTCTAGTCAGCCAGGAAATCACTAATACATAGATCGAAGTATCAAAATTGCTATTTAAAAATCACTAATTTCGCTGAGATGAAATAATGATAATACAATGAATTAAGACTGGGAAACCAGCCTTGACGTAGCTGCAACGCTGTTACGATAAAATTCTACTTGCAGAATGCTGGTGAGTAAGCTTTCTTGGCCTACTCTCAGAGTACCACAAATTTAATAGTTTAAAGCCGTTAGTCTACTTAACTGTACGAGGAGTAGCCTTAAATCAGCTGTTATAATTTTTTATGTCGTAAATTGTTGATAAAGTGTAAAGATGTGCCTTGGGCGCTAATATTCTAACCTCCCCCCTACGCTCTAATGAATAACAATGGCTATTGGTAAATATGGTCGTGTAATGTCATCAAATGACAGCAGTATAGTGCTCGGTAAAATGACCTACATTGATGTGCTTATTCGACAACGGGCACTCCTACGGTATCTGAAAGTAGGAAGGTTTTGCTTACCGTATGATGAAAATAAGTAAGTGTATACAACATTTCTAGACAAGAGTGTAAACTCTCACATCTAATTCTCCGAACAATTCAATCGTTTCTACCGATGAGTGGTGAAACTCCGCTATAGTTCCTTTGTACACTCGGAGAGGACAGTCATCAACGATATGCTGGACTGACTGTAAGGAGACACCACGGTCACAATTGGCAGAACTAGACTCTTCTCACTTGTGCGTTAGATAACCACATCTGCCTTGTCCGATTCGAATTCTCCGCTGACGTCTGGAAAGATGTAATCATTGTATTTGCATAGAAGGGTTCTCAACTACATGTTTGTTGAGCACAGATGACTGCTTCCACTGGATTTTCCATGAATGTTGGACACTGAAAAAGGACTCAACAAGACTGGTCGTTGTTCTGCGCGACGGTTGTCTTGATTTCAAGCATTGTGGTTCTGCGTATGCAATATGTCGATGAATAGCTGGCTGAGTAGTCTTTCTAAATGTTGTTACAGGCCATCTGGAGAGTATCTAATCTTCTTAGAATTGGAGGTGGGATACTGCCGAGAATAGGAAGCCATAGGGTCTTCAACTTCCAATACATACCAACGTAATTGTTCGCACTGTCTTACTGACTCGCATATCTATCTCCTTCGTGTGAGCGTTATTGATTTAAGTCGAAAAGCAGTATCCAGCAATAAAATGTAAGGTCTGAGGCTGTGGCTCCCGAAACATGCGCATTAGATTCCCATGAGGCACCAGCAAGTTTTTGAAAAATGTTGTTTCTCGTTTTGGCTTAAGCTTTAGCTACATTCGAAAGATGCTACCTGAAAATGTTGTCGTTCTCTCCAGTATTATTCCTAGGTATTTTGATGTACTGGAGTCTAGCAAGCCTTGGCCTACGAATTTGGTTTTTGGTTTTAATTTGCTTGTCTGTTGCGTTGGTGAAATACAGATAAAACGGTTTTTCTGAGGATTTAGACAGAGGCACCATTTCTTGAAATATACATCCAAGCCATCCATGTAAGTGGATAAAGTGATTTCAGCATAACAAAAGTTGGTGCTCTGGGCCACCAAACAATTGACATCATCATAAATTAATTTTCTTGGAGATGATTCCTGTACGTCGTGTGCGTACAGAGTGAACATATGGGGAGCCAGAACTGATCCTTGAGGTAAGCCATTATTTAGTTTAAATACTCTGCCTCTGTCATTGTCACAATAAATCTGGGAGGACGTATTGCTTTAAATTTTGTTAAGTAGGTCTATTAATTTACCATGGATCGAATGAAGCGATCGCATGTTGGAAGGTGAAACTCCGAGAATAACCATCACCAAGGAGAGGATAATATCTCCGTCGATGCTAGGGTGGTAACCAAAACCCTATATTATTTAAATTTCAAAGATTTTTAGAATTTGAACACCCATTAGGGGGATTAAGTTTATTCTGTAACACTTTAATGAGACCAACGTGTCAGAGTAAAAAAAAAAAAAGACATTTGAAAATATATATCTTAAGCCATGCAACCGTGTGGCCTTAAAGTCTTTTATCTTTGCCAGTTTTAGTTATTTATTGAACAGAGGTATCAGCTTGCTTCTTATTATTCCCTACTGGCACCTTTGCTCTTATTGCAGTAGTATTTCTGCTCTTATGATTTTCTCTGTTGCAAGGAGAAAAAAATATTGCAATTTTTAGTGTCAATAATTTTCAGTCATGAAGGTTTCTAATGGAAACTTTGGTGACTTACAGGTTACGCTACGCTGTTCCACCAACGAAAATATTAGCCTCTTTCGATATTCGACTGTGAAACCAACTACAGATGAGCTGATATAATGACGACGAACACAATAAGTCGCTGAGATACCCATCAACTTCACGCTATTAGTAATCGCTCTACGATTTTTCTTTTTATTCTGGAGTGAGACCATTTACATTTATACCATTTGCAGAGTGCTTTTGGCAGTTCTCGCGTGACAGGGTCATAATCTAAAGCAATCCTTCTATCAAACTACTGAAGAGGAAAAAATGCAAATTTAGTTGGGTCACTGTCAGAATTTACATTCCGTGCATTTGCAAGCGGATGCAACCGATACCACACGGGAGTATTTTAACTGGTCTCGCTGGCTTTGCTCCGATGAAGTTTCGATCGATTCCTGTGGTGCACTACCTCCGCATCCGTAATGCTTTCCGCAGGCAATATAATTACCATTGCGTGATACAGGACGGAATCAAAACAGCCCTCGTGGCCTACAAGGGGGATGATTTTAACTATGCATGGCCCCCTCTGAGCTAGAATTCTGGATTAAGAGCTGGAAAGGCAAAGTTCACTGTCATCCAAGGGCACGAAAAAAAGTTCTCGTTGCTCTGCAGTAAGGCAAAATATTAATTTGCACGTCCATAATGAGTCCTTCTAATGCGTGTCCACAGCTTCTAAAATTTCTTTAAATGACGTCATTTTCGGATATTAGGTGTGACTTTTTATTGTTCTATTGCAACTTCGGATTACATGCTATTGTCAAGCATCTGCAGAGGTGTAATAGTACAATGACCCAGAAACATATGGGAACAGTGAGTGTAACAAAATTTGCAGGCTGGTTCCGTTCACCTATTTACAACATTCGAATCGATGTTATGGCAAAAAAAAAAACCTCCCTTGGAGGGATGTGTCAAGTTTAAGCGTACGTTACTCATGTCAAAGGTAACACCCATTTACTGTAGCGTAATTATTCTCGCGGCAGTAACTCCTTAAGGGAAGAAAGGGGGGTGGGAGAGAGAATCCTACGAGTGCGTTGTTTCTTTAAGCTGCGTTTATCCAGTAAGGTGACATGAAATTTTGGAAGTATGTAAATGTTAGCAGAATGCAAATTTTCTTGTACGTTCAGCTATTCTATTATCTTTCGTGGTACTTGTATTATGTGTTTGCAGATGTTAGCAGCACATAGATCGACACTGCAACAGCACAAAGCCAGTTACAGCCAGAAGTGGAAAAAGACGTTAATTTTCATACTGGATGTTATTCAGGAGACACATTGCCCTCAAGGAAACGAATCTTCCCTGCAGACACGTTCCAGTGTTGCATTACAGAACGAAATCATGGTGTCGTCAGCTAGTAGTTGCAACGTCCAGTGGAACGTGTAAACTCCCGGTCGACGTTGAGTACGTAAGAGACGAAGCACATACGCGAATAGGCAGGAAATCGACCGATGTCTGATCAAAGGTATCATCTTAATGTTTGCATTAACTGCTTTAGAAAAAGGCGGAACACCTTAATGTGGATGATCGAAAGGGATTTGGAAACCTCGTACTCCCGGATGCGTGTTTACTATCTATGCCACCCCGCAAGACTGTTGCGTTCAGCTACGGATTGTCAGACTTCATGTACATACGCATGCATTCTTTATGTTCCTAACATACGTTTTTCCATTTTGTTTCACAAGTATTATACAGGCTACCTATAGGTTTTATGCAAGCCGCAATGCCTTCAAAAACCACATGAGAGGTTTTTATATTCTGTCGCTCACTACACTCAAACTATTAATCCTACAGAAAAATGAACTGGACATTTTTGTAGCAAATGCAGGGTGAGTCAGGAGGAAAGGTGTTCGAGATAGACATATGTAATAATATTTTTTTACTTATTTTCTGTGTCATTCGAACATCGTTATTGTTCACAACGTACGACGGTAGTGTAGGAAGCTGAGACGAACAGTTCGATACAGGACACCTGTGTTCCATCAGGTCGGGAAATTACTTCAAATTGGGCAACAAAGAGTATCTAAGCTACAGCGCATGCGCGTCGCGCCACGTTTTCAGTATCCTCGCGCTGCCTTTGGGCAAAGTCCTAGAGAAACATGAGTGTGTTTTTTTTTTTTTTTTTTTTTTGTAAGAAACTGAACGTAATTTTGTACTGCGATGTGGTTTCGCTGGAGGGTGCTGGTTTCGAGTGATACAAGAAATCGTACCAAAGTGGTATTATGTGTGTTCTATCTCGGAAACCATTCGGAACATTGCATTTGCCCATTGGAGTTTCTTTTTTAATTCAGAACCACTAATGCCATCATCCCTCAATGCATGTATCTTTGCTCCTGACTCAGCCTGTATAATGTAGTTAAATTTTGTACAGAGATACAAATCGCTAGAGGCCGTAGCTCCCGAATTATTCAAGAAAAACGTACAATAATAACCTTCAAAGGCTTTTTTCTTCAATAACTCTAAGACTGTGGCCTCCAGCGAACACCTATAGCAGCACAGAATTGTACTACATTAAATTTACTAAAAAAATGTCCTGTTCATTTTTTTCTGTAAGACTAATAGTTTGCGCATAGCGAGCGAGGGAATATGTATATCTCGGGTATGGTTTTTGAAGTCGTCGTGGGTTGCATAAAACCCATAGGTAGCAACAGCTGAAATACCCTGCACGTGGGTACCGGGTAGAACTCTGTTGATGTCTGCTTGGAAATCAATCTATTGTAATATCTTCCTTCACATAGTTACAGAACTCTGAGCATATTCTAAGTTCGAATATAAGAGAGTTCCTTGGGAGGACGGATTTAGGAAGTACCACTAGTGCGAAACAGCATATCCTTTTCCTGCACCATATATTGTGCAACATGGATGGAGGGCAGAAGAGATATTCCATATTCCTACATTACTGGAAAATGTTTTACACCGCGCCACACTACAGACTGTTAAGGAGCATTCAGGTTTACGGAATAGATTCTCAGATATGTGACTGGCTCAACGACTTTTTAAGTAACAGAACCCAGTACGCTGCCCTGATATTTACCTGAGACAAGGGCATCGTTAGGAGTGAAACAGGGAAGGCTGGCAGAACCGTTCTTGTTCTCTAACAATCTGGCGGATAGGGTGAACAGCAACATGCGAGAGATTGCTGATGATGCCGTAGTGTACAGGGAAGTATCGATATTTGGTGACTGCAAAAGGATACAGGATGTCTTGACAGTATTTGTATTCGTAGTTATGATTGGCAGGTTGCTCTAAATGTCGAAAAATGGAAGGTAATGCAGATGAATGGGAAGAACAATCCTGTAATGTTCGAATATAGTATTAGAGGTGTGCTGCTTGACACATTCACATCGATTAAACATCTAGGCATAAGGTTGCAAAGTGATGCTAAGTGGAGCAAGCACTTAAGGTCGGTAGTAGGGAAGGGAAAGGTCGACTTTGGTTTATTGGGAGAATTCTAGGAAAGGGGACGAAAGACACTTCTCTGGCCAATACTTGAGTACTCCTAGAGTGTATGGAATTCTCGGCAGCCCGGAAAGAGCCAATTTGGAGGCCTCCTGCTAGATTTGTTACAAGCAGGTTCAATCAATACGTGAATGTTGTATGTTAACCGGGGACCTTAAACGACGGAGAGGCTCCGTCCCCACCGTAGCCGCAGTGGTCCACAACCCCACGACGACTATCCCAGTCGACTTCACCCTTCCGCCGCCCCACACCGAACCCAGGGTTACTGTGCGGTTCGGCCCCCGGTGGATCCCCCATGGAACTTCTCACACCAAACGAGTGTAAGCCCTATGTTTGCGCGGCAGAGTAATGGTGGTGTACTTGTACGTGGAGAACTTGTTTGCGCAGCAATCGCCGACGTAGTGTAGCTGAGGCGGAATAAGGGGAACCAGCCCGTATTCGCCGAGGCAGATGGAAAACCGCCTAAAAACCATCCACAGACTGGCCGGCTCACCGGACCTCGACCCAAGTCCGCCTGGCGGGTTCGTTCCGTGGACCAGGCGCTCCTTCCCGCTCCGGAAAGCCGTGCGTTAGACCGATCGGCTAACCGGGTGGGCGCACGTGAATATTACAGTAATGCCACGTGAACTTAAATGGGATTTCCCGGAGGGAAGGACACGTTTTCACTGTGCAGTATTCAAAATGTTTAGAGCATCGGTATTTGCAACGAACTGCAAAACGATCCTACTCTCGTCGAAGACCATCTCGCTTAAGGACCGGAAAGACAAGATAAGAAAAATCAGGGCTCGTACGGAAGCATATAGGCGCTAGACAAAGGTTTTTCAGGACTCCACCGTTTCGGGCGGAAAAGAAAAGTGAATGTCTAGCAGTTGTACAGTGTACCGTACGCCATGCATCTTATGGTGCCTTGCGGAGTCTATACTTGTACGTAGATGTAGACATCTAAAAGTTCATCTCTGGATTCTTCGAGGGAGGGGACCATTCTCTGAAACATGTTTGCGCTACAGAATATCTTTCGCCATTATTTGAAGTACCACGGTGCTCAGTTATGGAAGAACCTCATCGTATAATGTTAATAAACTTGCTAAAGAATAGAGTATCAGAATTTCTAGGATGTAGGACGCTATCCCTTCTTATATTCTGTCCAGATACTGAACGGTGGAACATCCCTCGTCGACGACAGGGTGGTGCACAAGCTCGGATTGCGCTACAATCATGGAACTTGTCTTGCCTGGTCTTAAATCTGCATGATTTGCGGGGAATTTTGTTCAGAGTCTTAATGATTCCGAGTGTAAAGTCCTTAAAAACTCTGTCAGTCCAATAACGGGAACACAGCGAACGTGCTCGACCTAGAAAGAACAGTCTCCAAGAACTTCAATGCAACTGGACGTAATAATCCCTTATCTTCTAACAATTGTGCGGATATATTCAGAGTCGCAGTAAATCAGATTCGCCGTTACTATTCACAGTCAATTCATGTGAAAGGGGTAAACTGGTCTTAGCGTTAAGGAATTATTGTAAGCATTGAAGGGAAACCACGAGAAATGTAAATCACGAACTCCGGACTGGAATTTAAACCCTGATCTTCTGAACATCTCCTCCAGCCTCTCATCCAATGTGTCTCATCACTCAATCAATCATACTGAGATTCCCTTCCACACTTTTAGTCCGAAGTAACATTTATTCACAACTTTCTCATTCTAATGTATAATTATCTTCTTTGTGGGAGGTCTCGTACAAGATTCAGAGTAATTTATCGTTGTCAAAATATAATCAGTTTAATTTTGTGAACTTTAAATACTATGCAAGTAAGGTTACTATGTTCGTTCTCCACAATGATTGTTTCCGTACAACCTACAGACGCTTAGGGTCGGAGGGTATGAACCTAAAATCCTCTCCACCCCCGACAACCCGCTTCCCATTGTGACAAACAGAATTTTCACGAACAGTATTATTCCTTGCGCTACAAGCATTTGTCGCAAGTTTGTGGTTCTTTTACGGTTTAACGTGTACGTTGCCATTTTTTATCCATTAAAACCACATACCTCTACCTCGACCCACAGCAGATCTTCTGTATATGCAGGGTATACAAAAAGTAATTTTACAAATATTTGAGAGCGAGTTTCTCATACCAAAACAAGAAAAATTATCATAAAAATAGAAGTATGACAGAATATTTAACAATGTGATAAAAAAAATGTTACAAATTTTCCCCAATCGCTTCTACACATGCGTGCAATCACCATACCCTTCCAAATTCCCCATACGCTATAGAATGGTTTTACAGGATTCCATGAATCTCTGATGAAGCATATTTGCAATTAGAATGCCTGTTATGGATGAACCCACAGACAACAATTAATCCGATGGCTACGTGTGGAAAAGTCGTTGGAACTGCAAATAATGGTGGAAGGTAGGGCAGTCTTCTGTCTCGAAATGTTATGTAATAGACGTACAGCCTGGAGTCCATTACAGTCGTGCGGTCGTAGACAAAAGATCACTCCTGTCTGCTTATAAAATGTATATACCGTGATATTTGTAGCGTGCTCCAGCCAGACAGTTACCACACAGGTAACCGTCGAAAAAGTTCGTAACAGGGTAATGGGAGATCTTGTAACTAATGTGCGCGTGATTTCTAACACCGACACAGTACGGAGTCTGGCTGTGTTTAGCCACAACCCGCAGGAAAATTTTTTGTTTATATTCATGCCGATGAATAAAATTTTGATAATTAGCGCAATTGAAAGTGCAAGTAACGATTACGTCTGAAGTTTCCTCCTTTTTGGCAAGATATACTCTGCTATGAGAATTTGTGACGAATTATAAATGGAGACAGTCCGGAACTCAAGACAGCATCTTTGTCTTTCACGGGCACCAAGATAGCCATTACACTATCGGTCCAAATTTCAGGATACGATGTACGTTTTCTAAATGTCACTTTTTTGCTTCCACACGACCCAAACTCCAAAAATGAAATACTTGGTCGACGACAGGAAACTAATAGCCCCCTGTTGCACTTGATCGCTCGATCATTTGGAAAAAAAGAGTTATTCGAAGAGAAGACAAAAATAGAGAACATAAGATTAGCATACAAGAAGATGCTTTTGTACAAGAGCAACAGCATACGCAGCGGTAGTCTCACTTGCGAAAATTTATCATTTTGTATTCTAATTGGTTCCACATAATTTTCCAGTGCGAGGGCCTTTCCGTAACTTGAAAATTTAGCTTGATGCAAAGAAATTTTCAGTAAATACAAAGAGATGACCTCCGCTAGGAAGCGTCTTTCATTTTTTTTTTTACAAACCACGACCGTGAGCAACTCCCTGTGACTACCGTTCGCATTTGGAATGATACTGTATAGCAGGAAAGCCATAGCACTGCTTGGCAGTCATCTTGAGAACGTACTTTTGTTCCTCTTCGACAGATAGGCATTCAGTCATTTCAAAATGCCCTCCGTGACACTATCCATTCCAATGCCGGCTGTCTCACCATGGAATGTAGATTAATTGATGCAAGCCGTCCCAAACTTTCGTCGTTCTCGTATGAATGAAGAAAACCAACTCTGAAAAAAAAGTGCCACTTACCTGTTTAGTACGCACCTCCGCGATCGTTTTGTGTGTCTTATCGGAACTTATCATGGTACCAACACAACAGTTCCCAACACATCTGTGTTGTCGTCAAGCGAAACGTGCCTCATCAGACAAGAAAGTAGAATACTGAAAGGAACAGCGGTAGCCGCCAAAATACATTTCAGTGCTCGCGTGCAATGTGAAACTTCCCCTTTGCATGTAAAGAATGACAGTGCTGGAAAAACTCTTACGATATTTGACTTCCAAACAGCTGAGCAAAACTGAACGTACTCAAACAGTTCTCTCTTTACTTATTCTGATCATGACTAAACTGACACACAATATTTTCTTAGCGCAACGCAATCTGACTTTCAATAATCCCTACAAAAGAATGACCCTGAATAACAATAACCTATACCTTTCGTGAATCACTTACCTCACAAAAATCTTCGTTACTCGAACCACTGCAATAAAGCGAGCGCCAATATTGCCAGCTAAATAAAAGATTCCAGCTACTGAAGGCACTAACTACTGATAGGCATAGTAAGCAAATGAAATATTTTTATAGAGAACAAACAATGTATTTACCTCAATAGTGTTCGAAAGAGATATATATATATATAAAATCAGTTCATGACATCCGGTCTTACAAATTTCGTTTTTCTGACGGACACACGTCCAGATCGTCCGCTCTCAAAACTCTGCCATCTCTCTCCTCACATCCACTACTGCTGGCGGCCCACCTCTAACTGCGCAAGGCTACGCGCTGTTCACATCCAACTGCCCAGCACTACAATAGCGAATATTCCAACAATGAGCCCAACCAGCCACAGAATGGACACAGCGCCGTCAGCGATTTTCATACAGAGCGCTACGTGGCGTTACCAATATAAAAGCCTAAATAGCCTACTTACAAATGTTAGAACACTTTTGTGCAATGAAAACGTTAAGAATTAGAAAATTAGTACACAATGTTCCAAAGCAGTAAATCCGAACGTGTTCTAGGTGACTTATTACTCGTGACGCTAAATAAGGTCTCATTTGGTACCCTCATCGACTGCTTCACTAAAGGGGGAAGTACTATGTTGCATTAGTATCGGCTTGCTGTGAGGCTCAAAATATCACCACCCGTATCAACGACGTGAATCTAGAAAGTTCACCAATAACCAGTAAAGCAGAAAAAGACACGGAAATAGGCACGGCAAGAAGTATTAACTTACAGTACACGCCAGACTGTTAAACATAGTATAAAACACCGAATTCAGTAACAGCATTACCATGGATTACTAAAGGATCATTTGCCATACATTTCACTCATATAAAGGTAAACCGTTTTGTGTCGGATCTATAAAACACTCCTGGTTATTGATGATCTTTAGGAATTTGTTTAGTTGTTTCTGATAAGTAACAAGAATAAGAACGTAATGCAAGGTAAGAAGAACAGTTATTAACAGGATATTATTAATTTTTTGTATTCATATTAGTTGTAGCAAATGACAACTGTGCATGTGGACCTAGTCCTTGATAGGCGAGTATTGGAAACTTTTCTTTTTCTTTCTCCTTTCTTTTCTTTTCCTTTTTTTTAAAAAAAATGTCGTGGACTCCAGCCTAAGCACGTAGGGTAGACTGACTAACTGATCGATTAGTTGAGAAGTTTTATGGGACCAAACAGCGAGGTCATCAGTCCCGCGATTCCTAAGTGACTCACAGAAGAACGTTAAAAATGGATGAATCCAGTCAGGGGAGCAAGATTATAAAATAATTAAGTTAAAACATACACAGTAAAAGGCATGAAAGGTGAGACCAAACCTAAAAAAACCGGAAAAAAGAGTGGCCTTTCCATGGGGGAGTGGTCATGGGGCCCCAGACCGAGAAGACATAAAGAGAAGTCTCAACCACAACCACAACCACAACCACCCTGCCCCTGCTCCCGGAGGAAAGCAAGACCTTGCATCTGAAAATAAAAACCACTTTCGCGGAGGAAACTGATGACCAGTTCAACAATTCGAGAAAAGTCTGTTAATATTCAAATTAAGGAATCTACAAGACTATACTCAGAACGAAGGCCAAAAGCAGGGTACATTCCACCAATATGTGGGATACTGTCAATCCAACTCCGCAACCAATGTGTGGGGGTGATTCAATACGCAGGAGGAAACAATGGGCGAGCCTAGTATGACCAGTCCGTCAAATAGGCTAGAGGATTTAAAGTGTTATATAGGGACTGGCTTGGCTTTTCAAGCCTTATGATCAGCCATATATACGTGCCTTGTGTATTGCGCGTGAATTGAACGGGGTACCTAGAAACGACGGAGAGGCTTCGTCCCGCCGTAGCCAGCAGTGATACACAACCCCACAGCAGGCCACAGCAGTCAACCCACCCATCGCCGCCCCACACCGAACCCAGGTTTATTGTGCGGCTCGGCCCCACAATAAAGTGCCCGGCACTTCACAATAATTCTGTTATTCCACGCGAACGAACACCTGTATCTTTCCGCGCGAGCTCTGATTTCCCTATATAGGCTGGCGTCAAAAAAATATTTTCGCATTCGGTGGCGATAGAAATTTTGTGAGGAAATTCCGCCGCAACGACAAACGCCCTTGTTTTAATGATGTCCACCCCAAACCCTGTATCGTATCCGTGACACTCGCTATTTCTCGACAATACAAAACGTGCTGTTGTCTTTGAACATTCGCGATGTATTCCGTTAATCGTATCTGCTAAGGGTCCCGTACCGCGCAGCAGTATTCTAAAAGAGGACGGACAGCTGTAGCGTACACAGTCCCTTTAGTAGATCTGTTGGATCTTCTAAGTGTTTTGCCAAAAAAACTCAGTCTTTGATTCGCCTTCCCCACAATAATTTCTGTGCTTTCCAGTCTGTAATTCCTAGGTATTTTATTGAATTTACTTCTTTTAGATTTGATTGATTTATCGTGTAAACGAAGTTTAACGGATTCCTTTTAGCAATCATGTGGATGACTTCACACTTTTCATTATTTAGGGTCAGTTGCCAATTTTCGCACCATAGAGGTATTCTACCTAAATCGTTTTGTACCTGATTTTGAACTTCTGAAGGCTTTACTAGGCGATAAACGACAGCATCGTCTGCCAACAACCTAAGACGGCTGCTCAGTTTCTCTCCTAAATCGTTTATGTAGATAAGCAACAACAGAGAGCCCATAACACTATCTTGTGGAAAGCCAGAAATCACATCTGTTTTACTCGATGACTCTCCGTCAATTATTATGAACTGTGACCGAAATGGTATACAGTCTGGACTGGAAGACTTGCTTTTATTAAGTGATTTCAGTTGCTTCACTACTCCAAGGATATCTGCTGCTAAGTTACTCGTGTTGGCAGTTATTCTGGATTCGAATTCTGGAATATTTCCGTCGTCTACTATGGCGAAGGAATTTCGTAAGGCTGTGCTTAGTAACTCTGTTTTGCCTGCATTGTCGTCTATAGTATTTCCATTGCTATCGCGGAAAGAGGGCGTACTTCACCTACGACCAGAATCTCTTTGGATTATGTGTCAGGTTTCGAGACCAAGTTTCGTTGTGGAAACTATTACAACCATCTCGCACTGAAGGCCGCGCTAAATTTCGAGTATCTGTAAAAGATTGCCAATCTTGGGGATTTTGCGTTCGTCTAAATTTTCTTTTTTCGTCGTTTCTGCAACTGCTTCTGATCCGTTTTGTGTACCACGGGAGATCAGCTCCGACTTTTGTTAATTTATTTGGTATAAATCTCTCAATTGCTGTCGATATTATTTCTTTGAATTAAAGCCGTATCTGGTCTACATTTGCTGTATTTGGAATTGGAGTCAAGTTACCAAGTTACCCACTGTAACTCATAGGAACTATCTACTTCAAAGTTTGCTACAAGAGAAACTAATTCTAACAGCAATAAACACGCCACTGCCAGCTGTATTTAGCCTACCCTTTTTGAACAGCGTTAGGTCCTTCACAAGAATTTCGGCCGAACTTATTTTCCAGCTTTACCCAGCTTTCAGTGCCTTAACGATTTGGGAATCAATAATTTCTATTAGCGCCTGTAGCTCTGGTACTTCACAACACACCTACGACAGTTCGTAATTATTATACTGATGGTTCCTAGATCTACCTTCTTCCTGTGCTTGACCGGCATCCTTTGAGACTGAAACCCTTTCTGTGATTCCCCGAGGTCCTCTAACCTAAATGACCGCACAAAACAAGTCACACAGCCCCCGCTGCCTGTGTAGCCGCCACATGCGTGTAATAGACGCATGACCTCTTTAGTGGAATCCGAAACCCTACCACCCTGTGGCGAAAATCGAAGAATCTGCAGCCTACACGGTCGCAGAACCGTCTGAGCCTCTGATTCAGACACTACCAAAAGTCCGCAACCGGTCGTGTCGACTATGCTGCAAACGCTGAGCTCTTTTTCTTCTTGCAACCAAGATTGGCAGCCTTTACCACTTCTGATAGCCGCTCGAAACCAGAGAGAATCTCTTCCGATTCAAAGTGACACACGACATTGGTACCGACATGAGTCACCACCTGCAGTTGGCTGCACCCTTGCGGCCGGAAGGAACCC
This sequence comes from Schistocerca serialis cubense, assembly GCF_023864345.2. Taxonomy (NCBI): domain Eukaryota; kingdom Metazoa; phylum Arthropoda; class Insecta; order Orthoptera; family Acrididae; genus Schistocerca; species Schistocerca serialis. Next base: position 378,434,944 of record NC_064638.1, on the reverse strand, counting down.
TTCCATATCCGGAATGACTCCACCCGGTATGGACATGCAGCGTACATTGGCTTTCTTCCCCTCCTTGGCAACCATAGCACCTGGAACCTGTTTGTCAGACTAACCAAGAAGTCCTTAAGTTCGCCCCCCTGGGAAATCTTTCGCAGTGCCACGCCACAAGGCGACTTCCGACTTGACCATGGGTGAGTGGTCACCCTCAATGAGAGTACTAATTGGACTGGCCACCGGTGCGGACCGATCGGCGGAATCGTGGGTCGTATTGGACATCTATTGGATCCCCAAGGCCGGTTCACAACAGTGATGCCCACTCACTGCAGTCTCAAGCTGTGTAACCGAAGCCAACGAGCCAGGAGCTCAGAGCAAAGTGTCGCCAATTCATTTCGCATCCGCACACAGCAATCACTATCCTTATCAATACCAAAGACTGTGGAAAACTACGCTACACTACACTACACTACACAGATAAACAAATGACTATCGATACGCGCTACGACACTCTACTGTAGACACTGACGAAGATGCAAGAACTACATTAACACGCAGAGATTAAATAACTAACCTTCCAGTGCACACAGATGAGACGAAGTAATTCGCTCCCGGTTAAGAACTCATAAAATGTCACAAAATCGGTTACTTCCCTTTTGCTGCTCTGTCTTGACCTGCGACTCCTGCCTCACCCACCGATAAAAAAAATCTACATACCCACTACACCGTGTATAATTGATGCATGATTAGTTCAAATTACTATTATCTACTGCATGTGCCCCAGATATTCATTTTAAATCATGCAGTTATTTTCATAGCTATTAAAAACAGATAATCAGATATTTTCAGGACTATATGTATATTATCAGAAACCTGTATGTGGTCAGCAGAAATTATTTCATACTTAGTAGTCCAATTTAAAATCACAGTATACTGAAAATTGGTTCTTATTTAAATTATTATTTTAAAGTGAGTTAATTAAACCTCATCCGATTTTCCAAATCGCCTGTCCGCGTGAGAGATCCTATGTGGCAGGAGGCCCCACAACGTACAACCTTTTCATTCTTCAGCTATTGTGACCTACACTCCGCTTATAACGTGGTGCAACTGAACCTAACAACACATTTCATCCTGAGTAAGTCAATGAATGTTCCTCTCCCTCCGATGCCATGCGCAGAGATAATGCTAAGGTAGAAAAAATTTCTTAATTTTTAAAAACACGACACGGAAGTACCAAAAATTGCATTTCTGAGATTCTCTCAGAAACACCATTTTTCATACTTATGTATTGTACTTATAAAAATTCAACAGTGATGCAATGGGACAACTGAGATTATTTGAACGATTACCGTACTGGCATTCCAGTCATCCTTGTCCTCAGTTCAAGATGTGGTCCCTTGAAACCTCACATCATTTAGATGCAACAGAAATACTATTTTTGTAAGTCACTGTGAAGGAAATACGGAATCGTGTCTTTCAAAAATGGGTCTTCCAAAAGAGTTTACACAACGTTGATAACATTATTTTTGTCACAAGTTTAAATAGTTTATTCTTGACGCGATATTTGTCGAATTCTTTGTGTGTAACTTGCAGCGCTCCTGTAAGAGTGGAAAGATATTTTTCGGGCAGAATGTATTGTATCGAACTCTGAAAGTTCATTATGTGAAGTCTCTCTGACGAATCAGTCACTTGAAAAAAACAGCATTTTCATAGCGGCCAATGGACTGAGAGAATGTCATTGTTACGAAACTCCAGCTGTGCTCGAAACATATCATACAAGTACCAAAACACGTGGATCTGGAGTTTATAGAATTTTAAAAAACGATACAGGCTGTACCTCTGAAATGCTCTTGTATAAAGTACCTTCATATGGCATAGTTAGCCAATTTCGGGACTTGATTGGGATCATCCTAATAAGTCGATTTCATCACTGTCCCAGTCTAAGAGTTAAACGCAGGCAAGCTAATTTCGATGTGTCCCAGGTAAAGTAAAAGGTTTAGCGAACAATGTTCGTTATAAACCTAAATATTTTCGAATGATAGGGTTGTCTTGAACGAAGAGAAACCGATAAAAACTGTACGAAGATACAGCCACATCTTCATAAAATATAGGTAATTGATATCTCGCGAATATCTACTTGGAAAATTGTAAGAATAGATTATCAGGGCAGGAATTACAAAACCTCTTCATCCACCACTCCTACGTCGACCCCAAAGATAGTGTTAAGGTAGAACTATGCTAGTAACTCTAATATTGCTGTTTAAGTCGTTATTCTTGGTACATTCAATCCCTGACTGGAATGAGATGAAACCGAAATTCACAGTACCATACAAAAACTTTTCTCCTCCTTGCTTTACAAGTATGGGTGTGATTCGATAAATTCTGATGGAAATGGAAAAATGTTGCACCATATACACCGTATACAACGTTACCAAATTGATAACCCATCGTTTCTATGCCTGTGAAATATGGTGATCAAAATTCGTCATTATGTGACTATTTTTTGTGCAGAAAAAAGCCATTCCTACAAAAAAATGATTCAAATGGCTCTGAGCATTGAGGTCATCAGTCCCCTAGAACTTAGAACTACTTAAACCTAACTAAGCTAAGGACATCACACACATCCATGCCCGAGGTAGGATTCGAACCTGCGACCGTAGCGGTCGCGTGGTTCCAGACTGAAGCGCCTAGAACCGCTCGGACACACCGGCCGGCGCCATTCCTAAAGATGAAGCGTGGTGTGAGTACATGATAGCTGTTGGACCTGTCTAGTAGTTAATATTCGAACATGTCAGGTAGAGATCGCAACACAACATGCCCTGAGGACGTTCACCTTATAGTCATATTTTGGACTTCGAGAAACGTTGATTCACTGACATAACGGACTCGGGATTACAATTCCATCAGATTAGATGGACAGTCTGTTATGGTGCAATGACTGCAGAACGAGTGGTGACGAAGTGGACTGAAGACAACAGTGCAGCAAGAAGAGTGGCACAGATGCTTCCAGAGGAAATACACCACGAGGTCGTCGTAGGATTGTCCGACTGGCTATGACAAACAGACACATGGCAACAGTTGAAATCTGGAAGAGGTTACAGGCAGAGTGTCAACACGAACCGTCAGAAACGGATTAGTGAAACCTGGGTTGGTATCTCGAGCTGTTATGCTTCCTTTAGCACAGATACTATACCAGAAACAATGGCGAAGAACAAGAGCCAACTGGGGCACTGAATAGCATTCGGTGGTGTTCAATGGTGACACTCTCTTTAGTTTCTGGTGGACAGAACGGCGGTAACTAGTGCTCAGACAACATGGTGAAAGGTCACTGGAAGCAGCGATTGTCGAGACCCATACCCCTGAAACTCCTGGAATCATGCTGTGAGAATTTACTGGATGCGACAACAAGCCTGCTGTGACAGTTGTTGCAAGCAGGCAGAACGCTCACCACTCTGTGGCAAGAATGGTAAATCCTGTTGTCTTACCCCTAACGGATACAACGTCAAATGGCATATTACAGCAGAATTATACAAGACCACACACTGCAGTTCGCACCACGAACGTCTCGAGTGGTGTACGATCCTTGCCTGGCCGGTCTGGTCCCCAGAGAATGTATGTCCACATAGAGAAAGTGCGGGATGCGATGAGCAGACGTATATTCTCATACTAGTCTCCATCCAGCACTCTGCATGAACTGGCATAGGATGTGTTTGTCATGGCATGTACTTATTCCACAGTAGAATGAATGGCTCTGAGCACTATGGGACTTAACTTCTGAGGTCATCAGTCCCCTAGAACTTAGAACTGCTTAAACCTAACTAACCTAAGGACATCACACACATCCATGCCCGAGGCAGGATTCGAACCTGCGACCGTAGCGGTCGCGCGGTTCCAGACTGTAGCGCCTAGAACCGCTCGGCCACTCCGGCCGGTGTAAAATGAATATCCGAGAGTATTGTAAGCATGTGAACATATTGTAAGTAGGCTGTTTAGGTTTTTATGTTGGTAACGCCACGTAGCACCCTGTATGAAAATCACTGACTGTGCTGTGTGCAGTCTGTGGCTGGTTTGCATAGTTGGAATATTTACTATTGTAGTGTTGGGCAGTTGGATGTGAACAGCGCGTAGCGTTGCGCAGTTGGAGGTGAGCCGCCAGCAGTGGTGGATGGGGGAAGAGAGCTGGGAGACTTTTGAGAGCGGTCGATCTGGACGTGTGTCCGTCAGAAAAACGAAATTTGTAAGACTGGATGTCGTGTACTGATATATATATTATGACTTTTGAACACTATTAATGTAAATACATTGTTTGTTCTCCATCAAAACCTTTCATTTGCTAACTATGCCTATCAGTAGTTAGAATCTTTTATTTAGCAGGCAGTATTGGCGCTCGCTATATTGCAGTAGTTCGAGTAACGAAGATTTTTGTGAGGTAAGTGATTCATGAAAGGTATAGGTTATTATTAGTCAGGGCCATTCTTTTGTAGGGATTATTGAAAGTTAGATTGCGTTGCGATAAAAATATTGTGTGTCAGTTTACTGTTGATCAGATTAAGTAAAGAGAGAGATGTCAGAGTACGTTCAGTTTTGCTCAGCTGTTTGAAAAGGGGTTTACCAGCACAGTCATTCTTAATTTTTCTAAGGGGACGTTACAGTATTCGTGCTCATGAGGGTCTCATCTCATAACAATGTTGACCACAGACATCAGTTCCGAATGGAATGTGATGAACGTCTTCAAACGAAGTTGGGCTTCTTGGTGTAACACTTTCCATTTCAGTCGCTTGCAAGCAGATGTTCACTCTGCTATCCTGACAACGATTTGACAATAATTACCACACAATACAAATAACAAAACACATACCACTTCAACGAGAATAATCTCCGTATAAATCTCTACCAGTGTTGTTAATACACAACGAGTGCCTAAGAACACTTGACTAGTGAAATTATGTTCATCTTAAATAATGATTAACTTTATTTACTTTCTGTTTCTTGTTTTTCCTAACCTTTATCCTGTTTCTTCTCGGGGTCCGCTTGCTAATTTTGTGGATTTGGCGATGTTAGTGGTAGATGGTATACGGACGCCCTTCCTGTCGCCACCCGTTCACCATTTGTCTGCGTGTAATGTTAACCCATCTGAAAGTGCGCGAAGTTATCTAAATGTTTGCTAACCGAACTGAGGTCGGACGTGAATACCAGACCGACTTTCACGTAGTCGGATATGGCAATCCGTCTGAAAACAACGAAGCTGGCCGGTGCATTGGCCATCATCGTCAATCCGCTTAGCGGACTCGATTCGGGGCCTGCGCGCCTCCCCTAAACCCCGAAGGGGGCGAGCTAACGTGCGCAGCCATCTGGACGGATATGAAAATTATTTATACTGAAGAGAAAAACTGTTAGTATACAGAACTGCTCTTTTCTCAGTATCAAATGTTTATATCAGGTACGTGTTGGCATTATCAAGAACTATTTGTTCTAATTTTTTCACACACGGGTACTGAGGGTGCGGGAGATGGGTAAGACGATCGGGCAAGGAGAACGGTGACGCATATCTGCGGCACGTTATTGCAGACAATGCAGACACCGCGAGCGACAACAAATCTTCCTCAGCACAGTTGCCCAAGCCTTCCCACGCTTATCGCACGTGTTCCCTTACGACATTAGGTGATAAAGATTACAAGTGCAGCTATAAATCCCTGTCTCGTAAAACCACTAACGAAAGTAGCTACCAGTGTGTCTCTTAGCTACTTATGTTGTAACGCAATCGTGATGTTCATTAAGTTCCCGAGACACGTACTGTGGAACTTCACATGAGGGTCTTATACATGTAGTTTCTTCACGTACTCCTAATAAATCTCGAAATAGATGGTATATCGCGAGGACACATTAGAGTAGTTCAGCAATTGTAGTAATGTATTACCGTGTATGATAGATTGACCCGGGAGGTATCGTCCAAACAAGGCAAGCGCCAGAGAAACCTGCTTCCGAACAGTTGACACGCGCGTACAGTCGTAAGCAAGCCAAGTCAGCTGCTGCAAGCGTATAATGATCTACTGCCCTAAACCAACAACCGTTCAAAAGTACAGAAGAAAAACGTAATGTTATTCCTGTACCCTTATTTTGTAGTTCACAAAAATTTAGAGAAATTTTAACATTTCCAGAACGAATATTCACGTAGCGCTGAAATGAAACTAAAGCACTACCAAAACGTGAATCAAATAATTACGCTAAGCAAGAAATTAATTTTAAGAAATTAAGTAAAAAACGAGAGGAAAAGTAATAATAGTGTGCATTTGTATCCAGAAGAAAATAACTTTTAAAAAAAAAAACAAAAAAAAAAAACAGCTACGCGTAGTGGCTGCGCGGTTAGAGGCGCCATGCCACGAATCGCGTGGCCTCTCCCGCCTGAGATTAGAGCCTCCCTCGGGCGTGTGTGTGTGTGTGTGTGTGTGTGTGTGTGTGTGTGTGTGTGTGTGTGTGTGTGTGTGTGTGTGTTCCTTAATGTAATTTAGTTTAAGTAGGGTGTAAGTCTAGGGACCGATGACCTAAGCAATTTGGTCCCTTAGAAATTCACACATATTTGAACATTTAAACAACATAAAATAGTGTTAATTTCTTTTTGCAGAGCATTTTCAATGCGATACAGTGTTCGAACTTCTTTTAAATGTAGCACGGCTCACGACTCGTCCTCACAGTTCTACTTCAACTAGTACAGCTGCTTCTACTTTCCAAACTTCACGGAAGTTCTCCTGAATGCCCTGCGAGGATACCTGGAATAAAGGATATTGTGGAGAAATGGCTTAGCCATAGCCGAAAGGATAGTTTCCAGAATGAATTTTCACTCTGAAGCGGAATTGAAATTGTGTGCCGGACCGGGACTTTTACAATTTCTCCACAAAATGAATTCTTCCAGGAGTGCTAGGAAGTGCACGTCTAGGAATTCTGGCAGGCAGGAGATGAGGTGCAGGCAGAAGTAAAGCTGTGAGGGGAAGTCATGAGTCGCGTGGATAGATCACAATACAGCACTCGTCCTTGGAAGATCCTCGGTTCGAGTATACGTCGACACCTGCATTCGTACTCGGCCACTTCATGTTGTACCAGTTGATAGAGCTCCTTGCTGTTCCAATAACGTATGGAGCGCGGGAAGAATGACTGTTTAAATGCCTCGGTATAATTAGTCTAATTAGTCTAATCTTTTCTGTAGCTATACGTACGAGGTTCTTTTACATTTTTAGATTTATCATTTAAAGCTCGTTCTTGAGATTTTTTAAGGGCGATGCTTCGTGACACCTTCCGTCCACCTGCAAGACGTTTGCCAATTCTATTTCTTCACTCTCTCCGTGAGTCTCTGCCGTCAGTCACTCAGAACTGTGACTATATGTGATGTTGTTCCTGTTTGGGACGGGTCCCCGACACTTGAGCAGTATTCTAGGCAGGGTGGCACGAGTATTTTGTAAGCGGTCTCCTTTACATGAAAGCTCATTTCGAGACTGATTGCATTTACCCATTATTATACCAATGAAACGTGTCTGCCACCTGTTTTACCTACGAATCCACCTATGCGATCGTTCCTTTTCATATCCACACAAATTTTTACATCTAGGCGTTTATTTGTATGAGTAGGCCCAATTTCAGTTGTGATTTGCTGATATTATAATCACAGGATACTATGTTTTTAAGTATTGCGAAGAGCGCAGTTTTACATTTTTGAGCCTTCTAAGCAAATTGCCAATCTCCGCACCACTTTGAAATTTTATTGAGGTCCGACGGAATGTTTATGCAGCATTTTTCGCACAATTCTTCACTGTAGGTAATTACATACCTGTGAAAAGTAGGAAGCTACTACAGATATACAGTGCATGGTCATTAATATACAACAGGAACAGAGAGGGGCTCAACTCACTTCCATAGGGCACACTTGAACTTATTTCTACATATGTCGAGGACTCTCCACGCGAGATAACATGCCCTCCTACCTACCAAAGGATTCTCAATTCAGTTACAAAGTTCGCTTGATACCCCATACGACCGTACTATATAGTGTATGTAGGTGTGCTACTGAATCAAACGCCTTTTGGAAAATCAATCAATACTGCTTCTATCTGACTGAGCTGATATGTGGTTTTCCCAGCCCGTTACAGTTTTGATTGGCCAGGAAGCAGCACTGTTTATGTGCCAGTGCTGATAACTTCGAAGCAGCGTTGCCGTCGCTAATGTTAATTGATAGCCATTTGTGATATTCAGTGAGACGCGTGTAGCATAAAACGGGGAAAACAGAGTTAACGTCTCACTCGTTCTTCGAATGCTACAGGGCCCCACCAATTCGGTGAGCTACATTTTCCTCCTCTGACACCACGGAGTTCGGCTACAGATGACTCCTAGCGCCATCTTTGTCGAACTGAGACAGTGCTTTAGCTATAATTATCTCAATGTCGACCTAAGTTTTAATTCATCTTTCCCTGACTAACCCACCTTTCCCAAAAAAGAAGTGTATATTACTTAGCAGCTCCCTTTGATGTAATGTTACGATACCTTTCGTATCGGTTTCTCACAATGTAGAAAGATGCAAATGTAAATGAAAACAACTGAGCTTTCTAGCAGAAAATTTTATAATACCGTGCAAGACCGATGACAGGACACATTTACTCAATTGGGCGCTTCGCCACGCAAAGCAATAACCATCCCACAAAAACAAACACATGACGCAGTGGATGGTGTGATGTGACAAATGTCATTTCAAGTCCGTCCACCACGGCAAGATCGTACCACATCGAATGGGAAACACCGTTTTTAATTGTCCTGATGTCAAAAAGCAAAATGACATCGGTCTCAAACTGTCTTGAGACTGGCGCAAGACATTTTCAATATATTGTCCACCCACCGTTTTCTGTCACAATTTGAAATCGAGAACGAGCTTGTTCCGTAAGAAATCGGAATGTCTCGGGGGTCATGCTCCTAATGCGCTGCGCAATACGTGCCTTCCATTCAGCTACTTTCGTAATTGGAGTACTGAACACATCATTTTTCAGATAACCCCACAGCCAGCAGTCCCACAGATTAAGATCAGGTGCTCTGGACGGATAGGCTGTAGGGAGTGTCGGCTGATAATTCTAGCATTACCGAAATGCTTCTGCAGCAGCCGTTTCACTGGTTGTGCAATGTGCGGATGACTGCTATTTTCATATAAATAATACTACCCATCTTGTTGAAGGGTTGGAACGATGTTGGTACGCAAAAGACTCTTGCAGTGTTTACCACTGACGGTACAGGTAAGAGGACTCGCAGGACCAATCTCCTTGAAAACATACGGCTTTACGTAAAAAGATATCAATGCGCACCATACATTCACCTTTGCAGAGTCAAGTGATATTGTTGGACATGCGTGATGTTATCCACATTCTGCAATTCTGCGTATTTACATGTCCTTGGAGATTGAAATGGCCATCGTCTGTCCACAGAATGTTCCAAGACTATTCATTGTCTACTTGCTTGCGAGCACGAAATTCCACAGAGAGCTTTTCTTTGTCGGGAGGTCAGCAGGAAACAACTCCTGAACATGGGTGATTTTGTATGGATAGCAATGTAACTCATTTTGGAGGATTTTATGAATCTTACTTGCAGGTATGCCCAAAGTTCGGGCAATTCCCCGAGCACTTAATGTCTGCACACCGTACTCGGTCCTCCTGCTGTACTGTGGCCACTTCTTTGACAGGCGTCAGATAAATTGCTTTCCTCCCTCTGCCACACCGCACTTCAAACGAACCTATCTCTTCGAATTTCGTTATCGTTTTCTACAGACCCTTAGCAGACATCGGACCGATGCCCTTTTTCATACCCTTGGGTGTCCGGAACTCCTACACGGCTACTTACGCACAGTCACCGTTCCTGTAAAAGAGCTTTGCCAATAGCACGATTCTTCACGAAGGAGGGTCACGTTGACCATCTCGAACGCAAACAGAGGAACAGCCGTGTGCCGAGTGTTTGGTGATGTGTATATTCTGACGCTTACAGCACCGTCTATTGGTATATATTTTCGTTGGTCTTTGTACCCCGTGACGTTTCGCCCTGCGTCGGTAACAGGCTGTTCAATTTTGACATCATTCCGAGCAGTGGTACTCTTTCAACAGCGTTTTGCAACAGGATCTTTATTTATGGGCATCATGCGCATGTAGCTTTACCAGATCAATTTTGTCTTTAATTTAAGGATCTCTTTAACTAGAACAATAACGTGATTCAGGAGCGTTATTGTCAATATATTAAGACCATATAATTTTTATTTTTATTTAGTTAACTCTCTTTTTCGTCGATCATAAGCGACTCTCGTGTTACTGCTGTAAAAGTATGGAGCTACTAATACTCTGTTAAAAAAAAAATAATGCCGCGTGGAGTGGCCGCGCGGCTTGAGGCGCCACGTCGCGAACTCTGCGGCCCCTCCCGCCAGAGGTTCGAGTTCTCCCTCGGGCGTGCGCGTATGTGTGTGTGTGTGTGTGTGTGTGTGTGTGTGTGTGTGTGTGTGTGTGTGTGTGTGTGTGTGTGTGTTTGTTGTTCTAGCATAAGTTATTTTAAGTAGTGAGTAAGTCTAGAGACCGATGACCTCAGCAGTTTGGTCCCTTAGGAATTCACAGACACAAAAATCCGTGAGTGGTCCACTCTCAGGGAACGAATCCAGGTTCGACACAGTTCCAATCTGTCGTGAACTGTCGTCAATATTGTCAACCTCCGTTTCCTACATGAAATAAATGCGTAAAAAGTATAAAAATATAGGAAAAGGAAGGATGTGCTTCGACTTGTCGATTCTCGCACATAGACGAGTTGAAGTAAACTGCAAAATGAAATCAATATTAAGCTGCGGATCAGCCTATCTTTCTTCCAAAAGCGCTCAGTCATGGATTCATTGGCTGGTTGTTTGGGGGAGGGGACCCAACAGCGAGGTCATCGGTCCCTTCGGATTAGGGAAGAGTGGGGAAGGGTGTCGGCTCTACCCTGTCCAAGGGTCTGTCCCCGCATTTGCCTGAAGCGATTTAGGGAAATCACGGAAAACATAAATCACCATGGCCAGAAGCGGGTTTGAACCGTCGTCCTCCCGAATATGAGTCCATTGTGTCAACCACTGCGCCACCTCGCTCGATCATGGATTCATGAACAGTGGCGACATCAGTACGGAGATAATTATCGGTTTCATTGCAAATTAATCCCTGTTCGGTTAACATCCTGCCTGTTTACAAACTTAAGAAATTAAATAACCGCCGGCCGCTGTGGCCGAGCGGTTCTAGGCGCTTCAGTCGGAACCAAGCGGCTGTTACGGTCGCAGGTTCGAATCCTGCCTCGGGCATGGGTGGGTGTGATGTCCTTAGGTTAGTTGGGTTTAAGAAGTTCTACGTCTAGATGACTGATGACCTCAGAAGTTAAGTCCCATAGTGCTTAGAGCCATTTGAACCATTTGAAATTAAGTAACTGCTTAACGCACAATATCTACGATGTTATACTTTTAATCTGTTCAACACATAGAAGACGAGACATAAACACTACGCAAAGGAAAATGATTTAGAATTATCATTTATCTATTTAATTTGAAAAATGGAGAACTGATGTGCTGTTTCTGAATTTGCAGGGAAGTTCACATTGACGTAGAAACGCACTTAGTGCGCATTGCAGATATTACTTGGTTCCGATCCGGCGATACCCTGGCGTCCTTCGGCAAGCATCGGACTTCGATTGACCATTCAAATAAGCGTATCGACCACGTTTTATCTCGGGCTGATATCGGGCGGGAGATATATTCACTTCCGCTGGCAAACAGTGCTGGAGCATAACTTGTGAGAAACGCGACCCCTTGCGCTACAAATTCGATTATGCTATCGTTCAAATATTTCAGACAAACGCTGAACGGTAACTTTTCACCAAAAGCTTTAATGTGTAATGCGAGTAGGCGTACTACTTTCAAACACAGTGTTGGTCTTGGAAATATGTTTCGTCTACGCAACTACAAGGAAAGCTCTTTTGTACCGTATGCTTTTAGCTTCTTTTTTATTCATGAAGCATCCTCACTGGCCTGTAATACATGTTTGTTTTATGCAGATATTAATTAAGCTCTGGAGTGCCCCATTTCCAACGTTTTGGAACACGTTTCACTCCAACATTTCACTTTCTCTGTGTTTGCTGTGTATGTTAATGTATGTAATGGTGCCCACTGTCACTGCGTGCTTTTAGATCGTCATAAGCTAGTGTTGTGGTGCCTGTGAGCAGTTTTGTATTTGTGTGTGTGTGTATATGACGTGGGTGAATGTGTTACTGCATGTGGGGAGACCTGCTGTGGGTAAAGGGCGGAATTTGGAGTGCAAGGAATCGCAGATAACCGTCTCTTCAATGTTTGTCAGACGTGAGGCAGGAACATACCTCAGCAACAATTTTTAAGGCCTCCAGGTTCACAATAAAGTCATGTCGAGCCAAAGTATGACAAGTCTGGCAACTTGCTTTAAGTGTTCAGAAAAGTTAAACTGTGCATTTCAGAAAACGAAAAAGTGTAGTATCCTGAGAGTACAGTACCAATAATTTATCTCTGGAGTTGGTCAACTCATACAAATCCCTGGGAGTAACAGTGCGCAGGAATACGGAATGGAACTGTGACATGGGTTCACAGTCTGTCATAGTTAAAGCAGGTGACAGACTTCAGTTCACTGGTAGAATACGAGGGAAATTTAAGGAGTCCATGAAGGATACTGCTTTCAGTTCCTCTGAAAAACCCATCTCGGAAACTGTGATCATGATCGTTGAAAGATGCATGTGACCTGTTCTCGGTAACGATAGAAGGGTTTATAGCATATTAGTCTGGGCTAAAATTCGTAGTTATGGAAGTATTGACGAAATACGTGCGTAAATCCATTTGCAAATTTTCTCTACGCCGACCCTTTGCATAGCTAAGCCGTTGTAGGTGTGGGAGTTTTTCTATTCTGCGACTCTTTCATATTACAAAAGGCAAGTCCTTCGGACATTCGACTGTATCGCCATGTGCACGACCCTGTACCTTGTTACTCTGTTTACAGACATAAACGCACGTTTTCTATGAAAGGGAAAGAAACTCGCACATGACTAGGGGCCTTACATTTCACGTCATACGCCTAGGCACTTGGTGAAATAAATAAGGATATATATCATCGTTCGCTAGCACTTTGTCTTTTAATTAAAAAATTAATGAAAAAATAAACAAATTTTCCGAAAACAAAAGGATAGAATATAGAATATAAAAAGGAAGCGAAAGGGGGTAACCTATTATCAAGAGGTTGCGTAAAAAGGCAGCATTTAGTGCAGTACAGAAGCTCAGTTTGAAGTGAAGGCTTGGATACTGTTACCAGAAGAGATCTGGTAGTATTTTATTGATTATGTTAAGAGATAGGTTGTTTATAGTTGCTGCTTAGTCAGACTTGGCATAAAAGTTTGTGGTACTGAAAGTGATTTCGATTGCCATGCTCGAATGTCTGGTGAGTAATGTTGTAGGAATGACATGAGAGCTAAGGGGAGTGTTCAAGTAAATTTATTAGTATATTTTAAACTACAACTATTTCTTATTTCTTTACATAATCACCATTCAGCTGTCAACATTTACCATCTGTCTTAACCAGTCGACATGTTCCCTCTGCACAAAACTGTGACCTTGAGACTGCAGCCAACCTGTCAACCAATGAAAGCATATTGAAGTTCTTCGTCGGAGTCGAAACAATGATAGACAAACCAGTTTTTAAGTGCACAAAGAAGGGAAAATCGTGGCACCAGTTCGTAGCTGTAGGATGGATGTTCATATGTCACATTAGGATTGACGCAAGGTTGGTATGTTATCTGCGAAGAATGTGTTAACTGATCCTTCCGTTACTTCTCTGTAGAACATAGCTACAAAAATGCAAAACAAAAACTGTTTATCTTCTGTAGTATTAATTTATCTTGTTAATCGGTTTTCAGAAAGATGGCCATCATCAGACTTTAACTGATTATCATCATCAAAGAGGCTTCTATTCTGGTGAACAACATCGAAAAAAATGATACACCAAGTTAGGTGCAAAAACAATATATATGTCATCTTTCACGAAACTGAAGACAATGTGTGTGTGTGTGTGTGTGTGTGTGTGTGTGTGTGTGTGTGTTTGTGTGTGTTGGGCGCAGGGGTGGGGGGGAGGACGGGCGTTTGAACCACGCGTGCGTGCGAAAATGAAGTAGAAGGGGAGAGGATTACATTAGCAAACAACCAGACTCAAGTGGGAAGAGAATATACATTGTGCAACAAAATTAAAGAGTTACTTTTTTGAAACCCCTCAATTGTCTTCCATTGTGACATTTAAGTTTAAAATTTGGCTGAAGTGTGCCTACAGCCTTCCTCTGTAATAGTGGAAACCCTGCGATGTCACTTAGGATCTCGGTGACACTTCGAACAGAAAGGTGTCGACACATGAAGTTCATGTGAGCTGTAAGGTGGGTTAATCATGTCACATTGGCACCAGATTTTACCACAATACTGCCCAATGCCACCGAGGACATGTCAGACGATGCAGTGTCTCTTTCACACATTTCATCCCTAATTTTGAAGACTCTGCTATGGAGGTGAGAAACGCGACACACAACGTTCAAATCACGCTGTTTTCTTATAGGTGGCCAAGGAAAACGTTTCAGACTCACCGCCGCTCAGAAACTACATGGAAAGGCCTCAGGGGGTAGCTTAAAGGGTGTCAGTGGGACCACCCCTTCCACTGAGGATTTGAATCCCACACATTTCTAGGTCGGAAACGACCGTTCGCAGTGCGATGAACAACAGGATGATGTTCTTGAAAACATTCAACACCCATACCAACTCCTGCGCGTTTCAACTGCACTCTAAGAACGTCAAAGGGCTGCAACCACCTTGAGCTTGATCTGACCCCTTTTGGAACGTACAGCGACTGCTATTTTTGCTCCGATATTTGGGTCGGAGCCACTAGGAACCGTCCAAAACCATTACACAAAATCTGAATGTGATCCGCCGGCCGCTGTGGCCGAGCAGTTCTAGCCGCTTCAGTCCGGAACCGCGCTGCTGCTACGGTCGCAGGTTCGAGTCCTGCCTCGGGCATGGATCTGTGTGATGTCATTAGATTAGTCAGGTTTAAGTATTTCTAATTCTATGGGACTGATGACCTCAGATGTTAAGTCCCGTAGTGCTCAGAGCCATTTGAACCATCTGAACGTGATCAGAAGCAGAAAAGTGTTTTTACCCGTTAGAAATGTCGACATACATTCAGGAGGTCGCGAAAAAGGAAGGATGAAAAAGCTTACAAACGCTTGCCTGCTTCGTATTACGTTCAGATTTCGTCTATTGCGCTTGAACGGTCCCTAGTGTTACATGCAGTGTACTGTAGCAAAAGCTGCGGTCGCGCTACGCTCCAAAGGGATCAGATAACGTTCAATGGGGTTGTATCCCACGATGTCCTTAGAGGAGGGCTGAAAAGGCCAGGGTTTGGTGGAAGCGTTGAACATAGTCATGAACGTCGTCCAGTTGTCATAGCGCTGCGAACTGTCGTTTTAGCCCGCAAAACGGGTGAGAATCAAAGCCTCAAGAAGAGAGTGGTTTCATTTAAGCCCTGAGGCCTTTACATCTAGATTCTGAGCGCCGATGTGTCTGAAATGTTTTCCATGGCCGCCTATATTAAAACAGTGTGATTTCAGCGCTGGGTGTCACGGTTGTGTCCTCCACCGCAGAGACGACGAAAGAAGGGGGTGAAATGTGGGTAAGAGCGGGTGTGACGTCTTTCGCATCGTGTAACTCGTCCTCGCTAGCACTGAGCAGTATTGTGATAAAATCCGCTGCTATGTGACATCATAAACCCACCTTACGGCTGTGGCCATTTTTTCTTTTTCTCCCGTCTTTCAACACCTTGGTGTCCGAAGCACCGCCGAGCCCTAGGTTAATACCACTGGGCGCCATGCTTTTGCATCGTTACAGAGGAAGGTTGTAGGCACCTTTGAGTCAAATTTCAAACTTATACGCCGGAATGGAAGGCAATTCAGTGGTTTCGAAAAGCGATCCTTTAATTTTGTTCCGCTGTGTACATACCGTAAAACAGCCTAACATCCTGTATGATTATTTAAATAAAATTAACAATGAAATAAAATTATTGCAGGACAAGCGTATTAAAGAATAGCTTGAAGAGGTGTTGCATGTGGAAGATGATGCAGAAACAGAGTAAACTACATCTATTACACCTACATATATATACTCCACAAGCCACCTTGCGGTTTGTGGCGGCAGGTACTGTATGTATCACTTCCATTTCTCCCTGTTCCTGCTCCAGTCACAAATGGTTCGTGAGAAGAACGATTGCCAGTAAGCCTCCGTGTGGACTCGAATCTTTTTAATTTTACATTCACGCTTATTCGCTAGATATACGTAGAAGGAAGCAATATGTTGGTTTTCTCTTCTAGAAATGTACGGTCTCGGAACTGTAACAGTAAACTACGGCGTGATGCAGAACGCCTCTCTTGCAGCGTCTGCCGCTGGAAGTGGTTAATCATGTATGTAACGATTTCGTGCGTAGTATACGAACCTATAGCGAAACGCGTTGCTCTCCTTTGGATCTTCTCTATTTCCCCTGTCAGTCCACCTGGTACAGATTCCAGACTGATAAGCAATATTCCAGAATCTGTCGAACTTGGTTTTTGTAAACTAACTCCTTTGTGGATGGAATACATTTCCTGAAGATTCTTTGAATGACTCTCAGTCTGCTGTCTGCTTTACTTGCGAGTAATTTTATGTGGTCGTTCCACTTCGCACCGCACACTCCTAGATATTTTATGAAAGTAACTGCTTCTAGTCATTGTTCTGCAAATGTGTAATCATAAAATAAAGGGTCTTTCTATTTAGGGACAATACGTTACAACTGTTTATGTTGAGTGTCTATTGCCACTGCTTGCACTAAGCGTCGACCGTCTGCAGGTCTTCCCGCAATTCGCAACAATTTTCTAGAGTCGCTATTTGTCTGTATACAACATCATCCGTGAAAGGCCTCGTGGAACTTCCGACGCAATGCATTAGGTCATTTATACACATGTGTTTCCGTAAGAACATGCAAAAATTTAACAGCAAATAGACAATGCTCCACCGACTTACTGTGATATTTATTTACGTGTACATCCTTTATGTGCTGTAAGGCAAATAGGACGACGAGCCTGATTACTACGAAGTCATGATGCAGGTTTTGGTCACTTTATTGCCCGTAAGATGGCTCTGTTGTACCGTATTTACATTCCTGAATGAGATTTTCACTCTGCAGCGGAGTGTGCGCTGATATGAAACTTGAGTCGTGCTTCGGTAGCTCAGATGGTAGAGCACTTGCCGCGAAAGGCAAAGGTCCCGAGTTCGAGTCTCGGTCGGGCACACAGTTTTAATCTGCCAGGAAGTTTCATATCAGCGCACACTCCGCTGCAGAGTGAAAATCTCATTCTGGAAACATCCCCCAGGCTGTGGCTAAGCCATGTCTCCGCAATATCCTTTCTTTCAGGAGTGCTAGTTCTGCAAGGTTCGCAGAAGAGCTTCTGTAAAGTTTGGAAGGTAGGAGACGAGGTACTGACAGAAGTAAAGCTGTGAGTACCGGGCGTGAGTTGTGCTTCGGTAGCTCAGATGGTAGAGCACTTGCCCGCGAAAGGCAAAGGTCCCGAGTTCGAGTCTCGGTCGGGCACACAGTTTTAATCTGCCATGAAGTTTCATATCAGCGCACACTCCGCTGCAGAGTGAAAATCTCATTCTGGAAACATCCCCCAGGCTGTGGCTAAGCCATGTCTCCGCAATATCCTTTCTTTCAGGAGTGCTAGTTCTGCAAGGTTCGCAGAAGAGCTTCTGTAAAGTTTGGAAGGTAGGAGACGAGGTACTGACAGAAGTAAAGCTGTGAGTACCGGGCGTGAGTTGTGCTTCGGTAGCTCAGGTGGTAGAGCACTTGCCCGCGAAAGGCAAAGGTCCCGAGTTCGAGTCTCGGTCGGGCACACAGTTTTAATCTGCCAGGAAGTTTCGTATTTACATTGTCCCATGACAGAACGTGCTATGAATGAACGTCAGACCCATTTTTTACTCAGTGCTATTCAGAGACGTACAGTACAATACTATGGAGCAGCAGCGGTAAAGATTTGGAGAACTCACAGATGTGTGTCTTGTGTATGTGGAAGTACGTCGCTTTGCTCTGGCTGCTGAAAGGCTGTACAGGGAACGAATTTCTAACAGGCATCATCCGTTACGACGAGTTTTTATTTCTCTCTATAGACGAATGCGGGAGATTGGTTCATTTGAAAGAAGAAACGAGGGACCTAGCTACACGAGGACCACTCGAACACTTGATTTCGAATAGGTGGTGCTGGAACGTGTTGCAGCGGACCCTATTACAGGTACTCGTCTTACTGCACGTGAAATGGACGCTGCACATACTACCGTGTGGCGAGTACTCCACGAACAACAATTACTCCCGTATCACCCACAGCGAGTCCACGTAATGCTTGTGACTGACTTTGCACCAAGGGTGGCATTGTGTCAGTGGCTGCTCCAACAATGGACTGATCCACCAGATTTCCTCCAAATCGTGCTGTTTACTGACGATGCCTCGTTTGATCTTGATGGTATTTCTAACAGCAGGAATAGCCATAGGTGGGTTAAGGAAAACCCCCACGCTGTAGTAGAATCATGCCGTCAAGTACGTTTTGCTGTGAATATCTGGGTCTTCCACCTGGCCGTCTAAAAAGAGTTCGTGCAAAGAGTCCCACCTGAGTTGTTGGAAAACTTACTCTTCGCTGTTCGTGAGAGGATGTGGATAAAACGTTACGGTTCACCGCCTCACTTCAGTGAGGATGTTCGCAACCATCTCAATGATTTATTTCCTGGTCGCTGGATTGAAAGGGGAGATACTGTTCCATGGCCTGCGAGTTTACCTGACATGGATCCCATTAATTATTTCCTATGGGGATATGTAAAGTCAGTCATGTATGAGGCCGCAGTGGATACGGAGGTGGAATTAGTTGCCAGAATTGATGCTGCCTGTGATGTGATTCGAAACATGCCAGCGATATTTCTCACGGTGCGTCTGAATCTTGTTCGTCGATGTCATTCTTGCGGTTGATGGCCACCAGTTTCAGTACATTTTGTACAGTACAAATGGTTCAAATGGCTCTGAGCACTATAGGACTCAACTTCTGAGGTCAACAGTCCCCTAGAACTTAGAACTACTTAAACCTAACTAGCCTAAGGACATTACACACATCCATGCCCGAGGCAGAATTCGAACCTGCGACCGTAGCGGTCACGTGGTTCGAGACTGAAGCGCCTAGAACCGCTCGGCCACACTGGCCGGCGATGGAGCACAAATGGTAAGTTCATTGTGTCAGTGGTGGTATTTGTAGATAACTGTAACTAATGCAAATAAAGGAGTACGCAGTAATGTGATTTTATTTCTATTATCTCCTTAAGCTGGCATCTACCCCAAGTGTACTACCTCAACTTGCTCTGTGGAACATCCTCTATGTCCTGTTAAATTTTTGCACGTTTTTACGGAGACACCCTGTGCATTGTGAAAAATAATGGTCCCGTAACACTCCCCAGGGACACGCCTGAAGTTACTTTTCCATCTGAATACCCCCCCCCCCCCTCTCTCTCTCTCTCTCTCTCTCTCTCTCTCTCTCTCTCTCTCTCTCTTCGGGAACACATGTGGTGTTTGTTTTGCTAGGCACTATTCAGTCGAGTAACACAGTTGATCTGCTATCGCATACGCTCTTTTTGTAATGAGGCGGCAGCACGGAACTGTATTGAATGCCTTCCGGTTCAAATGGCTCTGAGCACTATGGGACTTAACAGCTGAGGTCATCAGTCCCCTAGAACTTAGAACTAGTTAAACCTAACTAACCTAAGGACATCACACACATCCATGCCTGAGGCAGGATTCGAACCTGCGAGCGTAGCGGTCGCGCGGTTCTAGACTGTAGCGCCTAGAACCGCTCGGCCACTCCGGCCGGCAGTCGTCAACAGTTATTGTTTTGAGTTCTCTGATTGTTAAAGAACAATGAGCACCATAGAGTTTCTCTCTTTCTGACAGAATATGAAGAGGAGCCAACACTGTCTCACACTTGTGTCCAAGGTAAATAAAGTACCTAATTGTGCAAACAGTAACGAATGATAGAGGATATTTTGCGCGTGTTCGAATATAGAGAGGAGCAAGCGCTGTTTCGCATTTGCCTACTAGAATTTATCTGACTGCAGAGATCGCCACAAGCAACAGTTAAAATTTTCTCTCTGTCAGAATAAAAGGAGGAACACATGCTGACTCGCACTTCGCTCCTACCGCAGTTAAAATTTTTGACTCTGGCACGAGTTGCAAGCAGCGCGGTATCTCTAAAAGCGGCAGGTAGAATTGAGCAACTGGGAGTTGTTGGAAAGGCCTTAAGATACAGAGTAGCAGGTAGCAGGGTGTAGTCATTGATGTGCGAAGATATACAGCCAGTGTAAAACACCTATCCGAATAATACTCAACTACTGGGAAAATAAATTGTTCTTAAATTACGTCATTCGCTGTTTTCTCTCTTACTTAATTTCTATGAATCACAACTTCCCTCTCCGTTGCAAAATCACCTATCCGAAGCATCCTAGAAGACTTTCTCCTCCTCACTCCGTTAAAGATAACTCAGCAGACCTCATCTGTATCTATATCTACAAGGATACTTTCAAAAATCTCATTTAAGTGCCTGGCAGAGTGTTCATCGAATCACTTTAATAATAATAATTCTCTATTAAATCTCGTAGAGCGCGCGGAAAAAACGAACACCTATACCTCTCCGTGCGACTCTGTTTCCCTTATTTTATTAAGATGATCATTTCTCCCTATGTAGGTCAGCGCTAACAAAATATTTTCGCATACGGAGGAGAAAATTGGTGATTGAAATTACGTGAGAAGAATCTGCCACAACGAAAAATGCCTTTGTTTTAATGATGTCCACCCCAAATCCTGAATCATTTCAGTGACACTCTCTCCCCAATTTCACGACAATACAAAACGTGCTACCCTTCTCCGAATTTTCTCGATGTACTCCATCAGTCCTATCTGGTAAGGGTCCCACACCGCGCAGCAGTATTCTAAAAGAGGACGGACAAGTGTCGTGTACGCAGTCTCTTTAGTAGATCTCTTAATTGATGTTAGTTCATGAGCCCTCTCGAAGCGTAAATGGTGGCGAAAGCACACTTGACCTCTTAGCAACAACTAATCCTGGACAAAATGTATCATGACGAATACAGGGATTAGCGACCATAAGGAGTTGCTGTTAGGCTGAATACCGTAACATCTACAACCATCCAAAAATAATGCAAAGCACATCTATTTAAAAAATCTTATAAAAATGCTCTTAACGCCTTTTTAAGAGTCAGTCTTCACTCCTTCCGATCTGATCTTGTAAGCATAGAAAAGTTGTGGAATGATTGCAAAGAGGTAGTATCGACAGCAATTGAGAGATATATACCACATAAATTAATAAGTCATGCTACTGATCCCCCATGGTGCACAAAACGGGTCAGATCGCTGTTTACAGAGGCAGCGAAAAAAAAGCATACCAAATTTAAAAGAACGCAAAATCCCCAAGACAGGCAAAGTTTTGCAGAAGTTCGAAATATAGCGCGTACTTCAATGCGAGATGCTTTTAATAATTTTCACAACGAAACTTTGTCTCGAAATCTGGCAGAAAATCCTAAGAGATTCTGGTCATACATAAAGCACACCAGTGGCAAGACGCAATCAATACCTTCACTGTGCGATAACAACTGTTCTCCGAAACTCCTTCACCAAAGAAGACGAAGTAAATATTCCTGAATTCCAATCAAGAACAACTGCCAAGATGAGAAACATGGAAGTAGATATCCTCGGTGTAACAAAGCAGTTTAAATCAATTAAGGCAAGGCCTCCTGTCCAGATTGTATGCCAGTCAGGTTCCTCTCAGACTATGCTGATACAATAGCTCCATATTTAGTAATTATATACGACCGCTCACTCACAGAGAGATCCGTACCTAAAGAGTGGAAAATTGCTCAAATCACGGCAATACGAAAAAAGGGAAGTAAGAGTAATCCGCTGAACTACAGACCCATATCACTAACGACGATTTTCAGTAGTTTCAAACATATATTGTATTCGAACATTATGAATTACCTTGAAGAAAACGATTTATTGACACACAGTCAGCACGGATTCAGAAAACACTGTTCTTGTGAAACACAACTAGTTCTTTATACTCATGAAGTAAGGAGTGCTATCGACAGGGGATGTCTTTCGACACCGTTCCTCACAAGCTTCTTCTAACCTAACTACGTGCCTCTGGAATATCGACTCGGTTGTGCGACTGGATCTGAGATTTCCTGTCAGAAAGGCCACAGTTCGTGGTAACAGACCGAAAGCCAGAGTAAAACAGAAGTAATCAAATGACCAAAACAAATTGCAAAATGATTTAGATAAGGTACCCGTATGGTGCGAAAAGTGGCAATTGACTCTGAATGAAGAAAAGTGTGAAGTTATTCACATGAACACTAAAAGAAATACGTTAAAATTCGATTACGCGATATGTCACACAAATCTGAAAAAAAATGGCTCTGAGCACTATGGGACTTAACTACTGTGGTTATCAGTCCCCTAGAACTTACAACTACTTAAACCTAACTAACCTAAGGACATCGCACACATCCATGCCCGAGGCAGGATTCGAACCTGCGACCGTAGCAGTCGCGCGGTTCCGGACTGCGCGCCTAGAACCGCTAGACCACCGCGGCCGACGCTACACAAATCTGAAGGCTGTAAATTTTACTAAATACTTAAGGAATATAATGGGGTGTTTGGAAACTTTTGATCGGATAGTGTATACCCTTCAAGCAGCAGATATCATTTGGGAGCCACTCTAGTCCATGACCAGCGTATTCAATTACCTAAGCATGCAATACTATGAGGCTGTACCTCAAAAACGGCGGAAAAAACTCAACTGAAGTGAGACTTTAGCGTATTCTTTTGGAGTAGCTGGTTTTGTTAACCTAATCCATCTCCTAAAGCAATGGCTGAACATGTTGACTACAGTGGGCAACATTGCATCTACGTTTTTTGTTATAATGAAAATGCTGATATCGTCCCAGTGCAGCTAATTTGGTTCCCCACCAGCGATGATTCCCGTGACATGTGTGGAACGTTGAGGAATAATGTCTCAATACTTTTTCCACATCCTTTTATGTCGGAAATTTTACCATTATTTACATGTGAGTCTATCACACTTAACGTTGTTTGCTTTATCGATAAGATTTGGACTTCTGCTGTGGGCCTGCAGAGACAGTGCTCAAAAAGCAAGGCAATCCACGTCTTTGACTCCCCGTGCCAATCCGCGGACGTGCCATTCTACACGTCAGCAATGTTTACCCGTGCCTACCGAAACAAGCAGCACAGAGGCTGTTTACTGAAGGGGAGCTGTCCGCGGGTGTCGTAAATCAGTGCAGCTGAACACTCCAACCACAATAAACTATGTTCCGTGTGACACGTGCGATTTACTGACGAGCCATAAAGCTTCTGTTATTACCGAAAGGTAATCAATCCGTGTTTGCACAATTGCTAAGCAGACACCATCCTGAACTTTAAAAGCAAGCATGAGATTTTAATGGCACAGCCGTTGCCTTCGACGACACATATAACTGCGGTACGGCAAAGCTAGAATTACATTATTCCAGACGTTGTTGTTTCCAGGACATGTTACAGAAATGATAATTTAAATATGAGAATTTTCATCTGTACAAGGATTTGTTAATGTGAAAGACACCAAACTGCACAATTGTTCGGATTCCACGTTGGACTGTAGATCTTGTAGCTGGCTCCGTAAGTCTTTTTAAAGGTCGAAGGTAGGCAAGACCATACAAGCTCAAACAGAACCCCGCTCAGTAAAGCATTGCTGTATTCACGCCAACATTCGCGCTGAGCACAGTCACCTTCATTTTTTTTTTTCGGTAATTCGAGTCACATCCTGTGGTAAAGTTGGATTGGCTGGTTAGCTTTATACGCTGCTCACTTGTTCGGGTTAATAAGACAGACAAGTAGGATTATGATCTACATTTTCCAAAGATTTTTGTGGTATAATGCGTCACCCTTGTAATAATCTTCGTTTCATAAAAATGTCACGTGCAGTAGTGGTTCAGATTTCACGTTAATCAGCAGGGTACAACCACTCCCTATTTTAGTGAGGCTAATCTGCTTCTCGCGTACGACGAAGGACTGATCACACTATTACCATTGGTTCATCTCTACTAAGGAAACATATCGGTAGATCAGTACAGGTCTGAATTTATTTCAGCTTTATATCTACACTTCATCCAGTTCACATATCTGTGCAAAATTTATAAAAATATTAAACACATATTAACTGTTGAGGAAGTCGCAATTCCGAGAATGGGAAGACCCAAATAAATCCAAGGCAAAGAAAGAAAAAAATAGATAAAAACCAATAACCGAAAGTGATGAAGATAGGAGAGCGAAAATATCCACACACAATCGGTACCACCCTCCCTTTAATAGCAGAGTAGCCATTAAACGAGGTTGAAACTGTTATTCAGTTTCGAGAGCACTTCTTCGACGTAAATATCAGCATGTCACATAAATATCATTAACACAGGTGTGATGCACAGTGGGAGAAGAAGCATTAATGGGGGTAAATGGGTATTTGGTGGCATTGCTTTGGCGGTAGTGGGACTTGTTAGGGGTCATTTAATGTTTCTGAACTGCTGAGTTCGAAAACAACAATTAGATCTATATCTGAGGAAGTGTTTCAACATTCCGCGTGGTTTGGCTATCATGGAGCATGCTGCAACAACAGTGTTGTTTGGGCGGAGCCAGTGGGTAGACTGTGTAGCGTGACCATAGTAAGGCGTGTCATACCGAAACGGAACATAAAGCTTCGCACATAGATTTGTTTCGACACCAGAGCATAGCAAACCGTGTGGACATGAATTAGACGCAGGTCTGACATGTCTGTTCCGTCATGGATTGACAAATCGCTTCCCCTTATCCAGCAAAGCAAAGCATCTTGAATAAAAATTTGCACATCCTATCTTCACCATTTGGATGAACGCCAAAATATGGTGAGTTTGCCGAGTCGCATTTCAATTTGTCCTACAATGGTGACCAAGTGTGAATTAGGAATATCACTATCCGGCAGCAGTCACGGACTGCCATGGGCAAACGCCATTGTGATGGTTGGAAGTACCACTGTCTACAGCACTTGATTTCTATGACATGTACATGATACCTGAAATATAATGCAGTATCGTAAATGGT
The DNA here is from genome assembly GCF_023864345.2 of Schistocerca serialis cubense. Classification (NCBI taxonomy): domain Eukaryota; kingdom Metazoa; phylum Arthropoda; class Insecta; order Orthoptera; family Acrididae; genus Schistocerca; species Schistocerca serialis. Next base: position 378,409,634 of record NC_064638.1, on the reverse strand, counting down.
CCCTATGTCCGGAAGTTTTTCTAACAGAAAAAATATGTGATGGACATAGCAGAGGTAGAACTTAACGTCCTCTGATGCCATTTTTAGCAACGCTACAGGCTTAAACGTGGGAATCCACCAACATAAGCAACTTTGACAAGGAGTAGAATCTGATGGCCCAGTGCCTTGCAATGAGCACTTTGGACACGAAGAAACTGTTCGTCATCCGGATGAACGCAGGCTGTTAAGAGGGAAGGGGGGGGGGGCGGCAGAGGGATAGCATTATGATACTGGGGACATTTACATCAGCTCCCATGGGACTTATGGTACCACCACGGAGCTGTGGACTAAGTGAACGCTATAGTGGCCCACCTTCATCCCTTCATGCCTGACGTCTTCCTCAATGACGTTGACATTTTCCAGCAGGATATCTGGCCGTGTCACAAGGCCAGAACCGTCCTACAGAGGTCTGAGAAGCATGATAGCGACCTCACTTTGATGTCCTGGCCACAAACATGCGTAAACATCGAACCTCTAGAAACCTAAGAATGATTTGTCAAATACATACTACACCGAGTCGCTGCAGTATTGCGTTCCACAGGCGTACCAGCACACTGTTAAGCAGGTGGTCATAATGTTTTGGCTCACCAGTGGAAAAGTAGTAGTTATTCACTCTGAATGTTGCTCTCTGCTATTAACCATCTTATTTAGAAGTATACTTAAAATACGTCTTGAAGTTAAATTTTATCTGCCTTTTTAAAATGGCATTTTCTTAAATACTGGCCAACACTTTGATATATGAGGGGCGTTCAGTAAGTAATGCAACAGATTTCCTTTCTTGGCCAGTTTCTGTTACAAAAATGTGGAATATTCTCGCTTCAGCCACTACCGTTTCATGAAGCCACATGTAGCCTTCGAAATGGCATCTGTAACGAATGTGCGTTACAACAAGAGATCTGTCACTGAGATTCTATTAGCGGAAAACCAGTGCATAGCAGATATTCGTTGGCGCTTGCAGGATGTCTACTGACACCTGGCAGTGAACAAAAGCACGGTGAGTCAATGGGCGAGGGGTCTGTCATCATCGCAACACGATCGAGCAAACCCGTCCCATCCTCCGTGTGCCGGCCGCACGCAACTGTGAAATTTAAGTAATGGCTTCACCGTATTCGTCACCACAAAAATACAAACGAACTTCTCCTTCTTCATGACAACGTAAGGCCTCACACTGGTCCGCACACCCGCGAACAGCTCACAAAATTTCATTAGACTGTTCTTCCTCATCCACCCTACAACCCGGGCCTTGCACCTTCCGAGTTCTGTATGCTCGGCCCAACGAAGAATGCACTCCGCGGGAATTAGTACGTGGAGGATGGGCAAATTATTGATGCAGCAAGACGTTGGCTCCGACGTAGACTAGTAGAGTGGTACCGTGCGGTCCTCCAACTAGGGTGGCGTAAGTCTGCCACATTGGACAAGATTATTTTGAATAATACACGTTTGTGGCCAAAATAGTGGGGAACAGTGCGGTGCATTGGAATCCTGAATAAAACCAACCTGTTTTCAGAAAACATTACCTTTCTTATTGAATGCCCCTCCTACATTCTCTACAAATTAAAAATATTTTTACGATTATTTAACTATTATCATAATAATAACACGACTTTCCATATTGCAAAATGTAAAAACGGCAAAAATGGAGTGAATATGATGTATGTTATAAATTAGGCAATAGGAGTAAAGGCAGCAACGTATAAACAAAATAAATAATCTCGACTTCCGTGTACTGAGGGAAACTGAACATTAACAGCTGCATCAGAGATGTTTTAGAGTCTAACGTACTGATCGTTCTTAGGCCTTTCCGCGTGACTTATTTTACCAGCGCTATGCACGACCATCTTTAGTGAGCAATGCGCAAGCTCAAATAGTCCAAATGGCTCTGAGCACTATGGGACTTAACATCTGAAGTCATCAGTGCCCTATAACTTAGAACTACGTAAACCTAACTAACCTAAGGACATCACACACATCCACGCCCGAGGCAGGATTCGAACCTGCGACCGTAGCGGTCGCGCGGTTCCAGACTGAAGCGCCTAGAACCGCTCGGCCACACCGGCCGGCAATGCGCAAGCCTTTCTCGAGGAATGAACAGTATCACTTGTTTATTGGCCTATTAGTTAATCCAGCAAAAGACGTATGATGACAATTAGATGGAATGATAATATAAGGAACTGCGAGGTTCTGCACATCATTGTCGAGTGGCATTTGGAAAACATCGGCAGAAGAAGGGACAGCATGATAGGGCCTGTGTTCAGGTCTCAAGAGATAAATTGGCCGGAACCTAAGGGAGCTGGTAAGGACAGGAACTGTAGGTGAAGACAGAAATGGGAACATGTCCAATGTGTAACTGAGGACGTTGCGTGTAAGTGCTAGTCTAAGATGAAGATGCTGGCCCAGGAAAGAAATTCGTGGCGGGCCGCAACAAACTAGACAGATGGCTGATTGATGCCCAGGGCCCCCCTCTAATTACACTCCATGACGGTTAATGGCTCTCTTTGTAACGCATGGACATCTGCGTCATACTGAATACCCAAAGGCTAGATCAAGATTATATCTGTTATCAAAACAATATGTGTATCATCATACGCTAATTCGGCGGTGTGAAGTTCCTGTCGGTCTCATGTAAATTTCTGCATATTTTGATGAAAAAGAATATTGTTACAGCGCTCAAATTAGCTACTATGCAACCGTTGAGTACAGGCCATCATTAACTGCAGAAAAATAAACGTGGCCTTGGTATATGAGGCACCGGAGTCTAATGACTGTCAAGTTTCATATAAATTTTTCAGCAGTGGCGCTTGGGAAAGTATAGATGACTACATGAATTTGCTATGTACGAATTCGACACCAGCTATGTTTATCAGTTCAAATGGTTCAAATGGCTCTGAGCACTATGGGACTCAACTGCTGAGGTCATTAGTCCCCTAGAACTTAGAACTAGTTAAACCTAACTAACCTAAGGACATCACAAACATCCATGCCCGAGGCAGGATTCGAACCTGCGACCGTAGCGGTCTTGCGGTTCCAGACTGCAGCGCCTTTAACCGCACGGCCACTTCGGCCGGCCGTTTATCAGTATCTTTCCTTTTACTGGTTATCTTCAGGTGTACTCACATTTACTGAATACTTTCTATTCACTGTTTTACCCTATGCATACACAATGAAAAAAATCTAAAATTTAAGAAATGTATTCCATGTTTTCTCAGTCCACGGAATTGCGAAAGTAATGGGTATAATATTATCAGATTGACGTTGACACATCTGGTGGAGGGTGACTATAGCCAGTCTTCAAATATTGCGAAGTGAGAGTTAATTTAGTACGGACTAAGAGGTTCGAAATTTCGTTTTATGGACAACGATATGAACTTTTCAGTTAGTATAGAACACACGGTATTCAGAACAAAAATTTCACTAGTCAGCGAACCAAACGGATAACATTTTGCGTTCTATACAGAAACGAACACGCCGATTGCTGTTCTTGTGTGGTTTTATATCATTAAAAATACCGAATCTAAGATCGTTAGGCCTCACGAACTCCAAAAGCACGTACTCTAGCTTACCATATTTAGCTTGAGCGAGCTCGTTCATTACACTGTGATTAATCGCTTTATCTTTCCTTAACACTCAATTTCTTATTAAACATCACAGATTCGTTGCAACGGTGACTGGAAAAGATCATAATAATTTGAAAACTTTTAGAAGTTATTTCATCCTTTCAAGGAAAAATTATTTGTGCTTGTAATTTATTTACATCGAACATATGATCATGAATACAGGTTTGCGTTACACTTCTGTCGACATTTCCGCGAGTGACAAAGTTTAATGTTGAATAAAATTTCCACATCTTCCATTGCGCTGTTTTCCTTATTTAACTAGTCATCATTATAAAACGCACTAATAAAATACTTGGACGCACATACAATTGTCTGGCGATAAGGTTACCGATCTAAGATGGCTTTTCTGTCCGCCCTGTCGTCTTCAACAGCTCCGAACACTGTACATTATTTCAGTTTCAGTACAACTGACTTTCAGGCTAACTTTCAAATTACGTTCTTCCTGTTCTTTGTTAATGTTTATCTGCACTAAACGCAAAGAAACGTCGGTTATTCAGATGTGTTCGACTGTCACGTATTCCTTCACTTTCCCAGTTTAAGGATCTGAAAAATTCCTCCAAGGCTGCTGAAAGCATTTTTAGTGTATATTTTGTACATTATGGAAAGGATACTAAGAAAATTATTATTTTCATAATAGGTTTTATGGTTTGTCTGTTCCCTTTCTTGTGAAGGACAGTAGTAACTAAGGTGTTGTTGCAGTTGTGGTGAATGATCTTGTTTCGCACACATTATATATATAATACTGCGAGTTCTTTTTGTACTTTTCCTCTGACTTTAAGTTGTATTCCACTGAAAATCTTCCAGTCCTCCCCGTAATACGTGGGGCAGCTATTCACATACCAAGTTGTTACTACTTCTGGTATCCCAATAATGACAGACATTTTGAGAAACATGGCTGCAGTAGAGTTATAATGACTGCAGCTCGAATACAGCAATCAGCCAATAGCTTGGTATAAAAAGGTTTTTCGTTTTAACCATTACCGGTTTCGGATGTTCAAAAATCCGTCGTCAGATCATTCTTATAACCTCGCACGACGGGGACTCGCTTTGTGCTCGTTAATTGCTTAGTGCTACGGTGTATGTCCCTGAGCGACGATGTCGTAGAATATTTCTGTAGTACTTTCAAAAACACAGAGAAACAGCTGCTAGTTAACTGTGAATAATGTGGAATTCTGATTAATCTGTTTAACCACACAATTTAAAAAAATCGTGGATTTTCGGGTTTTCAGTTCCGTCTGTTATGGTCAATCCCAAAACCATGTTTCAGCATCTTTGTGCCTTTATCTATGGTTACTTTTATTCAGTTCTTATTTATCAGTGTTAGGTTCTGTAGGTCCGTCTTTATATTACTGTACAGCTTGTTTCTGTCCTCATCTATATCTAATATATTGTGGGGGGAATACACGCAGAAACACGGAACATATTTTTCAAGTTCTCTACTACAAGCTACGCCTTTTAACATCACAAAACATAATGGTTATGTCGCTATTCCGTATTTTGCAAAATATAGCATCAGGAGTTGGAGAATTTCGTAGTTACTTGCCGAACGTTCTAATAAAGCGTCGACGTCCGCCAACTTACAATCAACGTCTACTTCTTGGAAGTACGATATTCAGCAGCCTAGAACACTAAACTTACTAAACGGGATTAGACAGTGGATTAGCTTTGATCGTACTGGTGAGGATCCTATGAGCAATAGCCCTTTACAGTTGGAAGTGAAATAGTGAATTTTGGAGGAACACTCATATTACCTTCGAGAACTGAAGAAACGTAATTTGCCCTTAAGTCCACCAGAAGTTTGTTTAAAACGTGACAGTTATCGGGAAATAATGTTCATAATGACGAAAAGTAATCGAACACGAAAGGTCATTGCACCGTCATTGTGTGTAGGTTATATTATCGACGATTTTTCCAATACACATTGGATGTGACACTGACGTTAATAAGCAATAAGCTTTTCCTGTGTTGATTTCCGTTGTACCATTCCCATCAAGTTGCTGATGAAGGCAAATGTTTTGTATGGAATCGGCTAGCGTAATTCCGGGAAACCAGTAGTATTCCGGATGCTCGCGTCGTTGAGGGCCACCCGTGGGAGACAAGGTCGTAAACCATGTCCAAGAGAGAACTCGGCAGCCAGTCAAAGGCCGCGTTCCCGCTTACAAGCAATATGGAACAGCACTTCGAGCAAGCAATAGCAGTATCAAGTATTCTCTGCGATACACTACACACCCCATAGCGGACTTACATATACCAATGGCGTTCAGTAAGTACCCAACACTTTTTTTCGCGGGCAATTTCGGTTGAAAAGAGCGGAATTTGTTGTGGCACATCGTGGAATTTCCCACACCTGTGACTCGTGCAATGCAAAGTGTGGACACACTCATTTGAGGTGATTGACGAATCAAAACCAAACACCTCACTGCTCAAATGAACGTCTCTGCTGATAGTGCTGACAAACTCCTCACCAGCTAGAGTACTCAAAGGTTTGGTCCACTCAGTTACTCGCCGCCTAGCAGAAGAGTATAAAGGCAATGAAGTACCGTCTGTGCTTGCACATAACGAGGCTGATCCTCCAACTTTTTTGTGGAACATAGGTTCATCACTTCGAACCAGAAACAAACCGGAAATCCATGGAGTGGCGCCATACCACCTCTTACTTGAAGAAAAAGTTCAAAGCTGCATCCTTAGTCAGTAAACTCAGGGCAACTATCTTCTGAGTCACTGAAGAGGTTATTCTGTTTGATGCCCTCCCTCAAGGTGCAATGATTAACTCTGAGATGTATTGCGTACGCTCTGCAAATTCAAGAAACAGTACGAAAGTGCAAACGAACTTCGATATCAACGAAGGCCTCACGTAGGTCTGCGCACCGGAGAGAAACTCACAAAGCTTCAATGTACTGCTATTCTTCATGCATCATCTAGCCCGTATCTCCCACCTTCCGACTTCCAGCTGTTTGGCCCAATGAAAGATGCACTCTGCAGGGATCAGTACGTTGATGATAGGACGTTACTGATTCAGTAAGAAATTGGCTCCGACATCCACCAGGAGAGTGCTACCATGTGGGCATACAGGCCCTCGCATTAAGGAAGCGTAAGGCTGTCGCAGTGAACGGAGATTATGTTGAAAAATAGGGTTTGTAGCCAAAAGAGTGGGGAATAACATGGTTTATTGGAATTCTGAATGAAACCAACCTTCTTTCAGAAAAATGTGTTGCATTATTTATTGAACGCCCCTCATGCGTACACTACTGGCCATTAAAACTGCTACACCAAGACGAAATGCAGATGATAAACGGGTATTCATTGGACAGATATATTTTACTAGAACTGACATGTGATTACATTTTCACGCAATTTGTGTGCATAGATCCTGAGAAATCAGTACCCAGAACAACCACCTCTGGCCGTAATAACGGCCTTGATACGCCTGGGCATTGAATCAAACAGAGCTTAGATGGCGTGTACAGGTACAGCTGCCCATACAGCTTCAACACGATACCACAGTTCATCAAGAGTAGTGACTGGCGTATTGTGACGAGCCAGTTGCTCGGCCACCATTGACCAGACGCTTTCAGTTGGTGAGAGATCTGGAGAATGTGCTCGCCAGGGCAGCAGTAGAACATTTTCTGTATCCAGAAAGGCCCGTACAGGACCTGCAACATGAAGTCGTGAACTATCCTGCTGAAATGTAGGGTTTCGCAGGGATCGAATGAAGGGTAGAGCCACGGGTCGTAACACATCTGAACTGTAACGTCCACAATTCAAACTGCCGTCAGTGCGAACAAGAGGTGACCGAGACGTGTAAACCAATGGCACCCCCATACCATGACGCCGGGTGATACGCCAGTATGGCGATGACGAATACACGCTTCCAATGTGCGTTCATCGCGATGTCGCCGAACACGGATGCGACCATCATGATGCAGTAAACAGAACCTGGATTCATACGAAAAAATGACGTTTTGCCATTCGTGCACCCAGGTTCGTCGTTGAGTACACCATCGCAGGCGCTCCTGTCTGTGATGCAGCGTGAAGGGTAACCGCAGCCAGGGTCTCCGAGCTTATAGCCCATGCTGCTGCAAACGTCGTCGAACTGTTCGTGCAGGTGGTTGTTGTCTTTCAAACGTCCCCACCTGCTGACTCAAGGATCCGGAGTGGCCGAGCGGTTCTAGACGCTACGGTCTGGAACCGCGCGACCGCTATGGTCGCAGGTTCCAATCCTGCATCGGGCATGGATGTGTGTGATTTCCTTAGGTTAGTTAGGTTTAAGTAGTTCTAAGTTCTAGGGGACTGATGACCTCAAAAGTTAAGTCCAATAGTGCTCAGAGGCATTTGAACCATTTGATTCAAGGGTCGAGACGTGGCTGCACGATCCGCTACAGCCACGCGGATAAGATGCCTGTCATCTCGACTGCTAGTGATACGAGGCCGTTGGGATCCAGCACGGCGTTGCATATTACCCTCCTGAACCCACCGATTCCATATTCTGCTAACAGTCATTGGATCTCGACCAACGCGAGCAGCAATGAGGCGATACGATAAACCGCAATCGCGATAGGCTACAATCCGACCTTTATCAAAGTCGGAAACGTGATGGTACGCATTTCTCCTCCTTACACGAGGCATCACAACAACGTTCCACCAGGCAACGCCGGTCAACTGCTGTTTGTGTATGAGAAATCGGTTGGAAACTTTCCCCATGTCATCACGTTGTATGTGTCGCCACCGGCGCCAACCTTGTGCGAATGCTCTGAAAAGCTAATAATTTGCATATCACAGCATCTTCTTCCTGTCGGCTAAATTTCGCGTCTGTAGCATGTCATCTTCGTGGTGTAGCAATTTTAATAGCCAGTAGTGTATATCTACATACTCAAATTTCTGATACTGCTCGAACTGTGATACGTAGTAAAGTTATTCTGTTTTTCGTTATACATTGAAAACAATTATAACGATAATGTTCAATCCTATACTATAAAAAGGAGCTATTTAGTGTCTCAACAATACTAAAAACACTGCTAAGAAATTAACGGATAGCGACCAACGGAATCTTCTGCAACACATCTAGAAAGTCAGATTTCAAAACTCTATAATTATTCCCGTAATTCTAGATGTGCATCTACATCTATACTCTAAAAGCCACTGTCATGTGCAAGGCAAACGATACTGCACATTTTCCACTTACCAGAGCTTCTTCCAGTTCCATTTACGCATGGAGTGCAGGAAGAATAACACCCCTGTGAGCGCTGTAATTAATCTCCATAACTTTCTCCTCGCGATCCCTATGAGAACGATACGGAGAGGTTCGTAGCGTATTTCTAGATTGGTCAGTTAAAGGTGGGTCTTTAAACTTTATATGTAGGCTTCCTCGGGACAGTTCCCGTCTATGTGATCATTTTGTTTCAGTCCCCAGAACCCAGGTGCCCGCATGTGCTGATCGTTCCCACTTGCGGCTGGTTGATATTGTAGTCATACGATACGATGTTTTTATGTTTCCTGAAGCCGGCCGAAGTGGCCGAGCGGTTCTAGGCGCTACAGTCTGGAACCGCGCGACCGCTACGGGCGCAGGCTCGAATCCTACCTCGGGCATGGATGTGTGTGATGTCCTTAGGTTAGTTAGGTTTAAGTAGTTCTAAGTTCTAGGGGACTGATGACCACAGATGTTAAGTCCCATAGTGCTCAGAGCCATTTGAACCATTTTTTTGTTTCCTGAAACGCATAGTTTTACATTTCCGAACATTTAAAACAAGTCACCGATCTAGTACCACTTTGAAATCTTAGTAACATCCGACTGTGAGTGTTCAACCGAAACATGGGCATCGTCAGGAGTGCCCCAGGGGACGTGTGATAGGACCGCTGCTGTTCTCTATATATGTAAATGATTTGGAGGACAGGATGGGCAGCAATCTCCGGTTTATTTTTGATGATGCTGTGGTATACGGGAAGGTGTCGGCGTTGAGTGACTGTAGAAGGATACAAGGTGACTTAGACAAAATTTCTAGTTGCTGTGATAAATGACATCTAGCTCCAAATGTACAAAAATGTAACTTAATGCGGGTGGGTAAGAGAAACAACCCCATAATGTACGGCTACAGTATTAGTAGTGTCCTGCTTGACACAGTCATGTCGTTTAAATATCTGGGCGTAACGTTGCAAAGCAGTATGAAATCGAACGAGCACCTGAGGACTGCAGCACGGAAGGCGAATGGTCGACTTCGGTTTGTTGGGAGAATTTTAGGAAAGTGAGGTTCATCCATAAAGGTGACCGCATATAGGATGCTGGCGCAACCTATTCTTCAGTTCTGCTGGAATGTTTGGGATCTGTACCAAGTCGGGTTAAGGAAAGACATCGAAGCAACTCAGAGGCGGGCTGCTAGATTCGTCACAGGTAGTATTTAACAACGCGCAAATATCACGAAGATGTTTCGGGAATGCAATTGGGAATCCCTGGAGGGAAAGCGACGTTCTTTCCGAGTTACACCACACAGAAAATTTAGAGAACTGACTGCCGAACGCTTCTACTGCCGCCAACGTAATTTGCGCGTAACGAGCACCAAGGTAAGAGAAATCCTGGCTCTCATACAGTGGCATATAAACAGTCGTTTCTTTCTCGCCCTATTTGTAAGTGGAACAGGGTACCCGCCGCCAGGCGCCCTACGGTGATGATTTAGAATGCTTTGGCAGCTTTTCTCAAAGTACTTTATTACAGGTACCTGCATCACTTGCGTAGCCTGAGGTTACTACCAACAACGTCTGCAAGGTCAGTAATATACAAAAGGAATAGCTATGAGCCCATCACACTTCCCTGAGGTACATCCGAAATTAATTCTACATCTGTAATGACATCCCATCCAAGATAACATGCTGGATCACTCTTTCCAAGAAACCCTCAATTCAGACACAAATTTCGCGTGATACCCCATATGAACGAACTTTTGGTTATAAGTATAGGTAGTGTATTAGGTGAAATGCTTTCCAGAAATTAAGAAGTACTCCATCTAGATGACTGCCTTGAACACGGTTTCAGGATGTCGTATGACGAATGTGAGAGTTGGGTTTCACGAGATCGATGTTTTCGAAATCCATGCTGATTGACAAAAAAAATGGTTCAAATGGCTCTGAGCACTATGGGACTTAACTTCTGAGGTCATCAGTCCTCTAGAACTGAGTTCTGAGGTCATCAGTCCTCTAGAACTGAGAACTACTTAAACCTAACTAACCTAAGGACATCACGCACATCCATGCCCGAGGCAGGATTCGAACCTGCGACCGTAGCAGTCGCGCGGTTGCAAACTGTAGCGCCTAGAACCGCTCGGCCACCCCGGCCGGACAAGCTGGTTGACACGGAGATTATTAGGTTTTAGACACTTCACCACGTTTGCGCTCAATATATGTTATTAGATTCCTCAAGACATTGATGTCGAGAACAGTGTAGGGTAGTTTATCACTCCGGCGATCATTCTTGTAGGCAGATGTGTCCTGTTCTTCCTTCATACTACAGGGTATGGTGTTTTGTTCGAGAGATCTACAGTAGATTACAGTTAATAGGGAGTTCAACTACGTCCCAAAGTTGAACATTTGAAAACTGAGTTCAGCATTTCTGTTCTTCTTTTGTTATTTATCTGTCAAAATGTTAAACATGGCTGCAAAATAGCAACTGTGTAAATCTGAAGATGTTGAAAAATCAGCCAACCAGTTGCAAATAAAGGTTTATTAGCCCTTGGCCATGGTCCCGATATTTGAAAAAATATCTTCTTCAGAAGAGTGGACTTATTACATCTCATGATGGCACAATAGATTAGATGAAGCCGAGCGGTTCTTGTCATAAACGAAATTGATGAAACATGAATTACTGCAAGCCAAGGCTTTAGATAGCACCAGATTACATATATCGTAGTCCAGAATGATTACTCATTAGTAAATGCCCAAAGGTAGAGGCTCTTGTCAACATAAAATTTTAAAAGGTGTCACAAGATAAAATATTTACGTAAGTTACATGCACCTTGTGCTTGACACCACGGCCAACTGCAATTGCAACTGCGGCATAAAGTATATGTAACTTATGCACTGTGACGCCTATTACAATTTTATGTCGATAAGAGCCTCTTCCTACGGGAATTTATTAATGAGTATTCATTAGTATGGTGTACCTTGTGAATGCGGCAGGATATATATACGTCAGACAATTCACAGAGCTGCAAAGCGCTGTACCGAGCGCAAGTGACATATCAAGCAAAGTGAGCTTGACAAGTCGGCAATAGTTGAGCGCTGCCTGGAAAACGGGCACAAAATACTGCTTGAAAACACCAGAGTCGTGCATTTAATTTGTGAAATGTAAAAGTATAATTTGGTAGCATACCCAGTCTTCAGTTACTGCTCAGTGGAGTATGGCAAACGCCCAAAGCCATGTTTCTCTAATTCTTTTGATCAGTTGTTTGACAGGGAAGAATAGAAAACATAAAAGAGTAGCGTAGGTATCGTAACATATGCGTCAGAAGCAAAGTAATTTACAGCCACGGGTGTATGACATACGATACGCAACGGGACAAGGTGACCGGTATGCTACAGAGCGTGCGTTCCCTACACTACTCTGGGTTGTCGGAGTGGACCTAATTCTCTGGGAGCGCCGAGTGATTAGACACGTTAGTGCTCCGCTGTGATGTAGGGCTGGAGCCTGTGTGTTCTCGCATAGTGGCACAGTTGGACAGAGCCGGTCGTGTAATCGGGCCCGGCTATGGCTGGAGCTGGACTACTGGAGCGCTGCAAATGGAGAGCCGCGCCGTCGCTGTCGGCGCATAGTTCCCTTCCCGCGGTCGCTGCCGGCATTCCGTGTCCCCGCCTCATAGGACAAAGCGGTGAGGGGGGAAGCACTGGGGCGAGGTAGAGCGCCACCGGCTCTATTGCTGTTTCCTGCTTTCCTCTCGCACTCTCTCCAGATTACCTGTACGTATTACAATGACACAGAAAATGCGAGGCAATATCACATAATTTCTGACTCTCCCCTTTCTCAATGTCTTACATAATGTAACCTCCCAAATACACTGAAGCGCTGGTACAGGCATGAGTATTCAAATACAGAGATATGTAAACGGGAAGAATACGGCGCTGCGGTCGGCAACAACTACATAACACAAGTGTCTGGTGCTGTTGTTAGATCCGTTACTGCTGCTACAGTGGCAGGTTATCAAGACTAAAGTAAGTGCGAACGTGGTGTTATAGTCAGCGCACGAGCGACGAGACACAGCATTTCCGAGGTAGCGATGAAGTGGGGTTTTCCCGTACGACCATTTCACGAGTGTACCGTGAATATCAGAAATCCGGTAAATCTCCGACATCGCTGCGGCCGGGAAAATATCCTGCTAGAACGGGACCAACGACGACTGAAGAGAATCGTTCAGGGTGACGGAAGTGCAACCCTTCCGTAGATTGCTGCAGATTTCAATGCTGGGCCATCAACAAGTGTCAGTATGTGAACCATTCAACGAAACATCATCGATATGAGCTTTCGGGGCCGAAGGCCCACTCGTGTACTCTTGATGACTGCACGATTCAAGGCTTTATGCCTCGCCTGGGGCCGTCAACACCGATATTGGACTGTTGATGACTGGAAACATGTTGCCTTGTCGGACGAGTCTCGTTTCAAATTGTATAGACCGGATGGACGTGTACGGGTATGGAGATAAGCGCATGAATCCATAGAACCTGCATGTCAGCAGGGGACTGTTCAAGCTGGTGGAGGCTCGGTAATGGTACGAGACGTGTGCAGTTGGAGGGATATGGGACCGCTGATATGTCTAGAGTACGAAAGAGTGGCTCCAGAAACACTCTGCTGATTTTAAACACTTCCGCTGAACATTCTGGACAGTTCTAGTGAACGATTTGGCCACCCAGATCGCCCGACATGAATACCATCGAACATTTATGGTACATAATCAAGAAGTCAGTTCCCGAACAAAATCCTGCACCGGCAACACATTCCAATTATGGACGACTAAAGAGGAAGGCAGCACGGCTCGGTATTTCTGCAGGGGACTTTCAACGACTTGTTGATTCCATACCACGTCCAGCTGCTGCACTACGCCTCAAAAGAAGGTCCAACGCGATATTATGAGGTATTCCAGGATTTTAGTCACCTCACCGAATATGACGTACGAATCATATTGTGTAATCCTGTAGTGTGTCATATACTTGTACATGGTTATTGTACAGTAGACAGTTTAGATATTATGTGAACATCTTTATTCTTGTCCGCGAGACTAGCACACATGGATATATTTTGAGTTTACCTCCTTTTTGGAAAATACAAACTTCGGGACATTAATTAAATTCAGAATTGTGGATTGGGCAAGGACGGAAATTACAGTGCTGCCATCGGGAAGTTATGACGCTGATTGTCCACGGTACGTTCCAGCCAATCTGAAAGCATTTCGATAGCGCGTTCTGTGTGCGGGAGAGCTTTCCGCGCATAGGTCTTGACGAATAGTGATTCGGCTATGGCAGTGTGAGTGCATACTGCTCGGTACTCTAGTAATTTTATAATAGTGATTTAATTTTCTTTTCGAGGGAAGCTGAGTAATTCGAGAACTGGTATGATTTCACGTAAACAATGTTTCTGACACGGTTGAGATTTCTGAAGAAAATTCTGACTTCCTTCTGGGAGGCTAAAAAATTCCGTGTGGCATAATATGCAATCTTATTTCAGGAACTTCAGATTATTGTATAATGGTGCATTTTACATGACTGAGTGAGCGTACAAAATTAAAATAAATATCGTGTTAAATTACTGACTGGTTGAAGCTGCTGTTGCTATTCTTTGAACAGCAGGTCGCGAGTTCTTTTCTTATGCTGGCTACTATTGACAAGACGTGCCAAGTGAAAGAACGATATGGAATGAACGTCAGTTTCTTGAGTCATCAGTCTTCTGACTGGTTTGATACGGCCCGCGACGAATTCCTCTCCGGCCCCAATCTCTTCATCTCAGAGTAGCACTTGCAACATACATCCTCAATTACTTCCTTGATACATTCCAATCTCTGTCTTCCTCTACAGCTTTTACCCTCTACCTCTCTATCTATTACCATGGAAGTTATTGCCTGACATCTTAACAAGTGCCTTGTCATCCTGTCCCTCCTCCTTGGCAGCGGTTACTATATAGTCCTTTCATCGCCGATTCTGCGGAGAACCTCCTCATTCCTACCTTGTCAGTCCCCCAGATGTTCGTGATTATTCTGTAGTGCCGCATCTCAAATGTGTGTATTCTCTTGTGTTCCTGCTTTCCCGCAGTCCATGTCTCACTAACATACAACGCTGTGTTCCAAACGTGCATTCTCAGAAATTTCTTCCTCAGATTTAAGATCTACGTTTGATACTAGTAGACTTATCTTGACCAGGAATGGCCTTTTTGCCAGTGCTTGTCTGCTTTTTATGTCGTCCTTGCTCGGTCCATCATAGGGTTGTTTTGTTTCCTATGTAGTAGAATTCCTGAACTTCATCTACTTCGTGATCACATATTATTTTAAGTTTCTCACTTTTCTTTTCCGCTACTTCTCATTACTTCTGTCTTTCTTAGATTTACTCCCAGTCCGCATTCTATCCTCATTAGGCTCGTCATTCCATTCAATAGCTACTGTAATTCTTCACTTTCACTGAGGATAACAGTATCATTGGAGACCAAACAGCGAGGTCCGTCACATCGGAGAGATGTTTTGTGGCTGCAGCCAGCTCAGTACAGTCCTCGTAGGACTGCCTTCTGACTTAGCAGTCGCTATTTGCAAAGAACTTTAACTAACCTGTAGTGTCTCCAATATCACATTCAGTTAAAGTTGCAGGATAGAAGACTGCCAAGAGACAGCGAACTTGTATTAGGTACCATTGTACTGTATTAGTACATCAAATGTCTCACAACAAACTGTACCAAAGTACCATTTAGTAACATACATTTAGATTTATTACATTCATTAAATTTGTTTTAGTGCCTCCCTATCAAACAAGAAGCAAGCATGCATACGGTACCTCCTTGGGGTTTGTGTTGGATTAATAGTAGTAGTCAGTTACTACATTCACTTCATTTCAAGCCAGGGCGTGGCTATTCACTGAGGTAAGCGAATCAAAAGAAAGAGACACTGCCCTCACAATGACTTTCACGTGTAAGTGCATAAAGAAGATGTTTTTAACACCTTGGGATCGTTCGGACAAAAGGCAGTGCGACTGTAACACCATCCAGTTGGGAGCTTTTGAAGCTTGTCAAAGTAATTTGATTGATCAGTCGTAATATCATAGAAGAAAAGTTACCTTTTCATTGAGCAAGTGATTAATCACATATTTAGTTTTCTCTCTTAAAAAAAAAAAAAAAAAAAAAAAAAACAGTGTAAGAAAGCTGCACTTGAAAGTTCAAATAATAATAGCGGAACGTAGTATCATCTGCATGATCAGAAATTGTAAAATGCGTCCCAAAGAATTCCATCAAGCGTCTATTGCTACGTTTGCTGTATGTTAACGATTTATTGTTAGATCTCAATCAGGACGCAGTGTTAGTATTTTTGCAGTTGTTGCAGATCCAGCTGCGAAGCCGAGCAGGAAACCATCCACATGGATTTTTGTACACTAAGTTCCTATTTTAAAATTAGGAACTGACTGAACACGTAAGGACAGGCTTTGAATTTCGAAAAACGTAATTCATCGAGTACCGCATCGTCAAAAATACTGCATTCTTATTACTTTTAAGCAATAATAATAAATACTAGATAGGGCAGAACGCTCTAATCAGAGATGAAAACGGGATGTAATAAGAGTAACTGCTAATTCTGAGGGTATAGAATGGTGTTTCCAAAAACTGGGCTAATTGCCCCGTCAAGGGTAAAATGTAATTTTCTGAGGGGTAAAAACAAAAATGTTCGATTGTGTTTCGGTCATGACAAATTATTTTTAGAAGCTCAGTACTATTATAACCACTTCGTACGACTATAATAGCGATCACAGGTAAGTTACAAGTAAAAACATTTTTTTTTCAGAGAATGTATGAACATCTTCCTTGCATAGTCCACCAGTTACGTACATACTTTGTACCATGTATGTATGGCAGTACAATTAGGACATATTGATGGCACATCTTCATTATCTTCTGGAAGCGCCTTCTGCGATTTTTATGCAGTCCCCGCAATAGATCAGAAATTGTTTAATTATTCACTTCGCCGTAATAAACAAAGAAATTGACAGCACACCACAACAGTAACTACGTAAAGGCTGCTACAGTCTATGGGGTCTACCCTGTCTTATTATTATTATTATTATTATTATTATTATTATTAGTGCTCAAGCACAAAGTGTTGGTATCCTGAAGTCGAACAGTTTCTGGTAATTCAGAAACAAGGATTCCAGGAGTCAAGTGATTTATGAACAATAATTATTGTGCACACATTTTACCTTGATTGGTTTTAAGTGGGACTGCAGGGTGTGGGTGAAGCAGGTGTCTATATGCAGAGGAATAATGCGGTGAAAGAATATCTTTTAACAAATGTCTACCCTCAGTACCGATAGTTAAGCTTTTTTTTTTCTAAGGAGGAGTTTTAGGTAATTCTCGCAATGCACTGAGAATTGCTTCATATTCTATAAATAAGGTTGTTAGAAACAAACAGTACTGATTGTCACAATGACTCATCAGTCCATGGTTTAACAAAACACCTGAACAAGTAATTATCAGTTATCTTTCTTCAAGTTGACAATTTTCAGCTAATGTTATTGATAGGGAGGAGGGAACAGAGGGAGGTACTAGGCAATATGTGATTGGACTCAGGGGTAATGGTCCAAGAAAGGTTGGGAACCACTATTCTACACCTTCTTCCGCCTTCGTTATGGAGCGCTTGCTTCCTATGCTGACCAGTTGTTGATTATGAGCTGGTGGTAGAGAGATTATTTCCTGATGAAGTCAGGTGGACGCATGACCAGCTGCGCTCTTCGAGGCCCACGAGAAAGGCAGGCCGCGGCGCGTACGTCACGAAGGTAGGCCTCAGCTCGCTCGCTCGATCAGCTCAGCTGACAAAATAAGCTTCTACACCTGTAACTAGGTGTGTACGTACAAACGAGAATTGCGTCTTTTACTGGTATCTGCTATTATGGAGTCTCACTGTTATTAGTCACAGAATGATCGGAAGTCCTTAGGCCTACTGAAACGTCTCTGTGAAGTCGTTTCACAAGACGCTTGTCGAATTCGGTACAACCTATTCATTTTACTACCTAATTTAAGCTCAATTCATGAACTCTTCCAGAAAGACTGAGCACTCAAATCGCCTATTGAATATTGATATTATATGTGTGTTTTAATGTGGGGTTTCAGTTTTGTTTTGTGGTAAACGCTGAGTTGGTCATCATCTGCTGGGAGCAGACGATGTTGCTTCTCGTCCGAAGGAGAGCACAGGATGACCAACTTCGATTTCCAATACCTGAACAGAGAGGTTTACCCATCTTAGTCGTAGGCTGTGTCGAAGGCTGTTTTTGTGTGTGAGGTTAGTAGCTTCCGCTGCATGGGGAGCTAGGTAATCTGGAGAGAGGAAGGGGCACTCTTCGGTGAACGCTTGGTGAGTACGGATCGTAGCTACTAAGGGGGGGGTTTCAGGTGATAGGAAGCAGGTTGAGTTAGGACTTCGTTATGTTTATCTGGTGAAATACTTAAGAACTTCAGCTTAACTGAAGCGTGTGAAGCGAGTTATTTTTTTAATGATTTTTAATCTTATATTTTGTGGAAATTGTTTTGGTCTTTTTGTGTCGATTTTGTGCCACGTGTTTGGTAATCAATGACCCTTCTGGTCCACCACGGCACCGCAATAGGCTTTATTTTAACCGTTTGCTTGTTTAATGAGCTACAATTTCTGCAAGAATATCTGTTCTTACGTGCGCTTTCTACAAAGCAGCACAACAGTTTGAGTCAGAATGCACCACGTGCTCTAGTTCGGCCGTTTGCAAGCAGCAGACGCAGTTAGTATGTTGAATAATTATCGCACAACTTCGTGGAATGGTTAAACCTCTGTCCAGAATAGCGCATGCAAAGAATCGTAATGCGAATCTAACTGAGATATTTTTATGGTATGAATGCAAAGAAGATGATAGTATCATTGTCTCCCACCCCCGTTTTTTTGTGTTTCTTCTTGCTGTAGTCAATTTGTGCTCTGTTACATTCTCACGTAATTCTTACTTAAATATTTCTAGTCAGGCACCAGTTATGTGTAGGTAGGATGTGCAACCAAATACTTAGATACAATAAATAATCTACGTGAAAGATAAATTCTGTGGTGTCGATCTTACCCCCTTACTCCGATTTCCAATCCTGAATGGATCAAGTTGCTTCATGCACGACATGGAGTGCTATTTATCTGGCTGCTTAAAGAAATCTACGTACTTTTAAGTAAATTATTAAAGTAATTAAATCAATAATTTTACAGCTCCGTTTGTTTCTAAATTGTTAGGAAGGGCTTGAGCTGGTGGCGACCCTGAATTTCTGAATTTTTATCATTATGCGTGTGAGGGAAGCAGCTAGAAACGCGAGATAACGTATATGGCTCGATGAGAAACGTCGTAAAGATAGTAATACGTTACACTACCTATGATTTGTTACGGCTGTACTGGGGTACAATGAAATTAAAATAATTCCAAAATGATTATCACTTGCATAAGGCACCACTTCTTGTATGAAATAAGGACTGTTAAGCAAAAGAGACTAAATGCTATAAACAAGACGTTATACCATTTATATCGGTTACTGATCTTCAATTAAATTTTATTGTAGCACTGTTAATCAGTAATACTTCATAATAGCAGATTCTAGGAGAAGATGCAATTCTCGTTAGTACGTACATGCCCAGCTGCGAGTTAACAAATTTAGAAATGCATTTTGTCAGCTGAGGTGAGTGAGGCCTACCCCCGTGATGTACGCACTGCGGCCTGCCTTTCTCGTGGGCCTCGACGCTCTTCATGTGACGTTTCAGGCCCCACCTGCCACAGAAAACCGTTTAGAACTATCATTCGTCGTCTTACCTCTCTAAGATACTATTTTAGCGTTGTAAGAAGTCTCTCTCGTGCGATATAACTTTCCATAATATTGGAGTATTCTATCCTCTTAAGAACGTGTTGTGGTGTTACCGTTTACTGTTGACCAAAAAACCAGGAAATTTTTTGTCAGTACTTCTAAAAATGGTGCTGTTATCAATCTATCGGACTTCATTTACCCCTCGCAGGTTCCTCCATCAGTTTAATGGCGAGTGCAAGAAGAACAACAACAATACGAATTTCAGACTCAAAATGATTTTTTCAAACCAACTTTGTGAATTCTGTTTTTCAGCAATGTCGCATTACAAGGTAATGTTTAGGATACGGTTGAATTTGTTGATCGTAACACCCTTGAATGTTAAGTTTCCTGTATACGGATCTAATCCCATACTGTTTTTAACCCAGCAGGCCGAGACACTTTCTTATCGCGTTTTTTAAATTCTTCTGACTGGGAACAAACATCTAGCGGCCAGAGGCTATCAGCTTTTGCGTGGAAATAGTACTCTGGCTAGTCCTTGATTTGCAGTCTCTGAGAATTTTAGGAGACACAGTATCTCTGGAGAAACAAGAAGCATGAGCATTTACAACATTTTGGACATTGTGTTTTCGTTAACTGAAGTGCATCAGTCATTACCCAAATGTTGGTCTGAATACTGTAATACTCCACAGCGGGCACATACAGTGAAGGGGATACTGAACTCTCTTTTCCGCTCTGAGAACAGTGAAGATAGAAATGGGGGAGAGAGGGGGGGGGGGGGTTGGCATAGAAAATGATGTGGACTGCGATTTTAAATCAAACACACAAAATGCAGGCGAAAGCTGGAGCCTCTGAAAGTGCTCGCCTGAATTTGAATCTGATTTTAAGCTACTAACATGACAAACACCTTAGCTACCACATCAAAGGGCTGCTCAATGCATTTGCGAAACACGAATATTTTTCATTATTCTTTGTTTAAGTAGTGTCTACTGCTCGATGCATTATACGTTTGTTATTGCTGAGAATATATCGATATTATTGTCATCTCTTTCAGGCGTATGCAATGAACGGGTATCTTTGCTTTATGGCGTCTTTGCTTGCTATCAGAGCATCCATGACACGTGATGATAATGTAATATCCCTTTGTTCCATGTACAAGTGCAAATGGTGACCCCCATTAGCTCTGTGCATTCGTGATTATGATTAATAAATACGCAACGTTGTGATACCGATATGTTTATTCAATGCAGTAAATCGTGTTACATAGAAAAAGTGCAAACCTGCAAAACAAGCAGGACACATTCACTGTAACTACATGGGCTATTGGTGTATAATACGATTCCACATTGAATTTATCCTCAAGTTTCATTTCCTGATCGAAAATTTGGCAGTTTGAAATGTTTTCACTGGATGACATTCAAAGTATCAAGAGCTGGTTATAAGTTCGTCCTATAAATACAAGGCAGGTAAAATATTGGAAACCGTTAAGGAAATAAAAAGTACAGAATGTTAAAGCAAAATGTCATCGTGTTAGTGGCTGGTAGCTGCCTTTATAAAATATTCTCTGTTTATTTCTTGCTAGGACCTAATATACAGCCGACAGCGTCGTCAATAGGCTCGAAGCACTTGACGCTGCATATGTGAAAAGACGACGGGAACGGTCTTCCTATTCTTTGAGGAAATAACTTAAAATTCTGTGGGTATGATATAGGGAAACTTCTAAAAATGAAAACCAGAAGTTTCGTATCGCGATTTCAATCAGCTCATTACTATTATCATATTACGGTGTACTGATGGTTTTTTTCTTTACGGACCGTCTGATTACAACTGAATGGAACACAATTTTAGTGCCATACGCGTTTCGCCTATATTTTCTGCAAGGCATCTTCAGTGGCCTGGAATTTGTACATATTTTTGCTATTTAGTTTACATTTTGGTCAATGTACCTATTGGTTGGTGTTTGCTATTTTGTAGTAATATTTTGAACTGTACTTACAGGTTGCGTGGACGATTTTCTACATATTATGCTCCTGTTGCTTTTTTGGTGTTATTCCTCTTCTTACAAATGCCAATTTGCGGTATTTTCCCCACATTTAACAGCTCTGGGAACAGAACACTTGTTTTGATGCAACGTTTTGGTTTGTTTTGCCGACTGTCACATGTTACTGCCAAAGATCGAATGATATTCCTAACTTTCGAGTTTGTGTATGCATTTTTTTTTGTGGTTGTGTGTGTGTGTGTGTGTGTGTGTGTGTGTGTGTGTGTGTGTGTGTGTGTGTGTCCAGAAGGCGAAGGGGGCGGCGAGATTTTTTTTTATGGTTGTGTGAGGAACGATTTTTATCTACATCTACATTTAGATGATTACTCTGCAATTCACATTTAAGTGCTTGGCAGAGGGTTCATCGAACCACAATCATACTATCTCTCTACCATTCCACACCTAAACCTTTCTGTTCGAGCTCTTATTTTATTTTCATGATCATTCCCACCTATGTAGGTTGGGCTCAACAAAATATTTTCGCATTCGGAAGAGAAAGTTGGTGGCAAATTTCGTAAATAGATGTCGCCGCGACGAAAAACGTCTTTGCTTTAATGACTTCCATCCCAATTCGCGTATCATATCTGCCACACTATCTCCCCTATTACGTGATAATACAAAACGAGCTGCCCTTTTCTGCACCCTTTCGATGTCCTCCGTCAAGCCCACCTGGTTAAGTGTAGTAGGGAGCCTGTGCTAATGTGTGTAATATTACACGCAACTGAGGAAGACAGGACTACAAAAATTGAAAACTACTATCATACTTGAAATGTTCGAAATCAGACGTACCGGGATCTGAATTTGCCACTAACAAGGGTAACTGATTGAACTAAACACACACGCTCAGTATTTCTAAAACGTATTGCTGTATTACAGGACCTTCTCTGAAAAAAGTTGAATAAAATTTTATGAACAGTTCGTATATTGTTTCAAACTGAGATAACAGAAAACCGAAAACAGGGCCATAGGACTGAGAGCAGAAATTGTTTCTCTGCATGGCTGTACTGAGCTTGAAACACGGTCGAAAGTAACGTAGCTCCCAATAATTGACATACGGAATAAAATGTACACCCGTGCCCATGTCTCAACGTCAACCCATTGCCATTCACACTCCAAATCTCTCCTTTCCACCCATGCACTGTTCAATGGCGTCGCTCTTTACAGAGCCTCAAGCCTTGCTTACAAGAGAAACTACTCATCGCACCCTCAACCCCCCCCCCCCCCCCCCCCCCCCGCCCGTCAGACATAGTGGTCAGAACTGAACAGATTAAGCATGAAAAGAGGAAGAAGTGTACAGGGCTGTGAAAAAAGAGCAAAATAGAAACAATGAACGCTGCAAGGACAAGAAGTGTAATATACTCATAGAGCAGCCGCGCAGAGAAATAATGTCGTCGTGGAGTGATCACGGTGTTTGACTTCAAAATGGGTGAACCGTGTTCAAAAAAATGTTCAAATGTGTGTGAAATCTTACGGGACTTAACTGCTAAGGTCATCAGTCCCTAAGCTTACACACTACTTAACCTAAATTATCCTAAGGACAAACACACACGCCCATGCCCGAGGGAGGACTCGAACCTCCGCCGGGACCAGCCGCACGGCCATGACTGCAGCGCCTGAGACCGCTCGGCTAATCCCGCGCGGCGAACCGTGTTCAAATCTCCTTCGTGCCAATAATTTTTTTCGCTTTTCGCTTTATTCAAATACGTGTCTGTGTCGTGGTGTAACGTTCGTTTGCAACAGCGAGGTGTAAGGTAGTGACCTATAATGACAGTTGATTCTGCACACCCGCTCTATTAGCAGCCGAAAGGAAGTGGCTTTCGAATGGGAGCCGCAGACGTTTGATGACAAGGCGGTAAGTCAACCGAATTCTCCACCGGAGAACATGCCTGGTGTGTCATACTCGGCATTAGTGACAGTACGTGTGTCATGTGATAGAAATCTCTAATCGACGCACCTAATTTGTGCGATTGGTAAGTGAGTGAGATATATGCCTCCTTGCCCAATATAAGTGTTCGTATGAATGCGATCACTCCCAAGGAAATGATTTAAACATAGTAGTTTGTCACATAACAACGCAACAGTTTCACAATCACAGAGTTTCTCTGTGCTCTGTCAAAACATTTAACGTTTTGCAAAGGTCGTTCTTGACTCTTGAATTTTTTTCTTGTAATATAGTTCACACCTTTTTATTTGTTGTTTTCACTTCTGTGAGACGTTTATGTGATACCTCACCAGCTCTCACTATTCGTCACATCTACTTGCACCAGTAACGCATTCTTACCAGATGATATATTCTATAACCATTGTATAGTATGACAACTGCCAAGACTACAGAAAGCGAACAAACATTTCAATGACCGGCCGGCAGTTCAAACGTCATGGGGGAAAAAAATGGCACGTAGGAGATTCGAAAAAGGCTGGCCAGTGTGGCAGTTCAACACCATAAACACTTCACCGCTACGCTGATTCTCTCCTTGGGTGCTCTATATTGCGCTTCTTGTTTTAGGCCGTTCACTGTTACTACTTTCGTATTTTTCACGGTCCTGTACACTTTCTTCCGGTTTTCATGCTTGATCTGTGTTCAGTTTTTAACGGACTATCCACAGAGCCATCTTACCACTAAATCTGAGGGCGGGATGGGGGGGGGGGGGGGGGGGGTGCGATTGGGAGTTTCCCTTGTTAGCATTAACTGCAGAAGTGTGTAGCTTATGACGACGAGCTGCTCGACCATAGCATGCAAGTCTTTTGAACTCCCTTCTCACATTCATTGTGCTAGATCGACTGCTGGTAGCATTTCGGAAATCACGATCAAGCGAGGTGGCGCAGTGGTTAGCATACTGGACTCACATTCGGGAGGACGGTTCAATCCCGCGTCCGGCAATCCTGATTTCGGTTTTCCGTGATTTCCTTAAATCACTTCAGGCAAATGCCGGGATGGTTCCTTTGAAAGGGCACGGCCGACTTCCTTCCCTATTATTCCTTAATCCGATGGGACCGATGACCTCGCTGTTTGGTCGCTTCCCCCGAATCAACAACAACAATCGGAAATCACGAGTGATTTCATGTGCTCTTTTACAACCGCACTGCTCAAAGATAGACAGTAATTTCCGTCAGTGAATGAGGTTTGCCTGCTGTTGGCTTAACTGTGGTTGTACCTTCGCGTTTCCGTCTCGGCACATCACACACAGTCGACTTGGGCAACTTTATAAGGATTGAAATGTCCCTGGTGGATTTGTTACTCAGGTGACATCCGATGACTAGACGACTTCCATGGTCATCGAGCTCTCCTAACCAATCTATTTTACTGTCACTGCTTCTCTACTAACAATACTCCCCCCTCCATTTATAGTGGCGAGTCCGCCTTTCGTAATAACTAGTGCTCATTTCGTATTACATTTGTGTGTCCAGATACTGTTACCAGATGTGTATTTTCGTGGGAAAAATGGAGAGATTAAGACGTTCATCTGCTGACAAGTATGCATTATCCGAAACGGCAGAGCAGGCCCAAGGAATTAAGCGTCAATATTTCGATACTGCCTAGTTTCTCTGCCAGCACACTACCCAGGAAGCACATAGTTACAACTGGTCCTGGAACAGTGCCATCTATTTCCACTCATTACAGGACGATTTTCATGGAAACCAACGCGTTTCCTGTCGCTAAATATCGCTCGCACTAGTCTTGCATTTTGGAAGCAGTATTAAATGTTCAAAAAATGAAAAAGAAAAGAATGTGAATTTGACAAAGGACCAGGAAAGCCACGCAAGTGTCACCCAGAAACAGACAGCAGGAGAACGGCAATGACACCCAGGCGTTTTGCTGCAGTTGGTACCAGAACAGCTGACAGCTGGAGCATGTCACCATACTGAGGCTGAGAAACTGCTTTTGCGCTCGTCTTTCCTCTATTCGGAAATTGCTTAGGCTATGGACACAGTAATACCGACATCCGAACATTCCGACGACGACCGACATCGGCCGAAAATGGTCCATCTTTTCAAATCAGCAATTCAGTACGTGTGCGGTCGCAGTGCTGCCAATCTTACCACAAGAACGTGCAGACCTGGAACGACGGAATCAGTTTGCTTTCTTCGGTAGTTTTTTGGTTTTGCTAAATGGGCACTAGCCGTCTGCGAATTATTATTGCTGCTTACTGGTGTTTTTATGCCGTCAAGGTGGTGAGTCTATTATATGAGGTGGTGCTGTGTGTGTTTCCATTTGTCAGCGCTTTAGGTGTTCAGAGCACGCCGGCCGGTGTGGCCATGCGGTTAAAGGCGCTTCAGTCTGGAACCGCGTGACCGCCACGGTCGCAGGTTCGAATCCTGCCTCGGGCATGGATGTGTGTGATGTCCTTAGGTTAGTTAGGTTTAATTAGTTCTAAGTTCTCGGCGACTGATGACCTCAGAAGTTGAGTCGCATAGTGCTCAGAGCCATTTGAACCATTTTTTTGTTAAGAGCACCTTACAGTACAATTTATAGTTGTCTTTCACACAAATGCTGAGTGACAGTCACTGAAGGTTATTTAACGTTTGTCTATTTTGCTGAATGGTTGTGAACTTGTGCAGTTTTTATTTTTTTATCTAGCTTTTCAGTGTCTTCACGAATCACATTGAGTATGTGACAGATCGTCTCCATCTTCATCTTATTTACTAATGAGACTTGTCTGGTTATTGGAGGAACTGAGGAAAGAGTGTACATTACGCACGACATTAGAACAGATTCCAAGCTTCTTCATAGAATCTATTCTAACTTCCCTGATCCTGCCAAAAACTGGCGACTGAGATCGAACGCAGCGTGACCAATTTGTCGCCCAATGTTACCGGGCTGTTTCTAGTCATCGTTGTCGGAGCCACTGTAAACGCATCCCTGAAAACCTGTATTTCCGTATAAAATGTCACACATTGCTGAGACAACCTATACTGCTACCAGGCTAAACCGCCATCCAATCGTAATTGCAGGTTGTCCCTCTAACGGTATCGATGGGCAATAAAAATTTGATTTTCAGTATTTTATATAATTAACGACCGAGTCTCACGCGCAAATTACCCAGACTATATTCATCCAGTATATAATTTCAAAACACTTCGAAAAATCTGTCCCCCATCCCCCCCCTCCCCCACACACACACACACAAAATAATCAAAGGAAAGACGTTTATCGCACAGCACGTTATCGCTAACCATGCTACAAAACTTTAGCATCAGACACGACTCTATTAGCAACACATTTTGCAGTTAGTATCCATATACACCACTGAATGAACCTAGAATGTATGTCATTGTACAAGGCATAATTCAGGTGATATGAGGTTATGAACATTCAGATGAGTGATAAACAAGCCGATTTATACATCGGAGTCTTCAAAGAAACAAGGGTGGGGAGGTTACTGGTAAGTAAATGATACAGACGGTAAATAGCCATAACTGAATGTGTTTCTGCACCTATTATTTTGGTAGAGTACCATAAAGAAAGAGTGAGTACAGTCGGCACTAACAGGACGTTCGTGTTGTGGAACACAGAGCTTTAATTGTTTTGCACAGTGACTGAATAGCGAATAACCTAGCATAAACGCCGATGACGGCAGTAGAGGTGAGAAGCAAATCGTTCTGACGTGCGTACGATTATTCAGCAGCACGCGAAACCAGATACACAGAATTCAGCGGAAGTGGAAGGAAATCAGACGTCACAGAGAATGGAAGACGTCGTCTCAATGGAATGCACGATGGCAGAATACCTGCCTACGTCTCTCTCTCTCTCTCTCTCACACACACACACACACACACACACACACACACACACACACACACCTCCACCGCTGCTTTCACCAATGGCAGACAGATCTAATTAAACAATCTTTCACGTAGCGTAACTTGATGGGCGTTGCTATAAGTAAGCCAGTCATCAGACGATATCGTTCCTACTCGCATTTGTTGTTCTGCCTTGAAGATGCTCTTGTATGTGCGCATCCTTCCTTAATTTTTAATATTCTGCCTACCATCCACACAACTAATACTACAATTAAGACTTCTGGGTAGCTTCTCGACATTGGTAACTAGCTTTGCATTTTCAGAAAGTGTAATTCGAACTGCAGGCAGGAACAATTCTGAACGTTGTTTATGGGACTAAATCCAGCTGATAGAATGAAAGGCATCTTGATCATTTTATAAACGAAGTCATTTAAGATACTTCTTAGGTTATCTTAAACACCAGTCTGTAAAATCGAATCACATTGATGCACTTGCCACATCCACATCACGGAGAAAATTTTAAATAATACTAGGAAGTTCGGGCAAAGGTGAAACTTAACGATGATTACACTGAGAAGAATAAGAAGATATGATCACATTACTCTATCAATTTTCCTTTTTGGAAGTTTGCAATCTGAATGTACCTTACTTGACAAAATTTAATATGTTCTTTTAACGCTAATTACTGTAATAGCGAGAACAGTACTTTTTCGAAGTACGCCAAATAGCATCACAACTTTCTCACCGTTTCAGCTCGAGGTTTGTTTCTTGGGGAGCTTACAGTCTTGCTTTTTCTTTAAACACTTTCAAGATCGACTTAGAATTTCTGTTGATCTAATCTCACGAATCGCTATGCTACTGCCGAATTAATTTAGTTTCGTGCTGCACAAATAATTTTGAGAGATATAGTCAGATGAGCCACTAATCCGACTAAAACACGCTCCAAATGCTCTTCTAAAAGGGTGACCTTATCAGTATTTACACTCGACAGCATAAAATTTCCTGGCGAAAAATTGCAGCCAGCGTCTTTGTTCAGTACACCAGTACGCGAATGAAATGGAATTACTTTGAGAAAGCGCAAAAGAGGAAATATCACTACAAATTTTATGCAAACGCGGTCCTGTCTGTATTCCAGACTTGTTCCAAGAAGACATAAAAGCTTTTGTGATTAAAAAACCCGCTGTCTTTGGCAGTAGAGAAGCTATATAAATACTTAACAGGAGAATTTATGCTGATCGTTACTGTAACTGAATGGTCAACCTGTTGGCTTTCTATATGCTACGACAGAGATCCGATTCCATTTTAAGTTGCAATAACTTTTTTTTATCCATTTCTCTCTTACCGTGAAACGCAAGTACTATGAGTATTTGAGAAACATCCCCCCATTCCGATGATACGCAGTTTAATTTTCCATAACAGAGGCACTTGCAGTGGCAAGTATGATAAAACGGACAGCATAATTTGCTGTTAGCCCACCCACATAATAACATTAATACTCCTATGAGAATTCTCCGACTGCTAATAAATGCAAAATCCAGCATAGTAATGTCATTCGCTGTGTTTACTGTTATAGTAAGAACCATAACAACATGAAAGACAATAACAACAACAATTATATTAATAATAATAATAATAATAATAATAATTACATTTTTCCACAGTCTGCCGCAGGGCGAATATTGACAGAAACTAATTATTGAGTCTACACAACACCAATAGCAGCAGCAGCACAAACGTAAAATTTTTTTATTATTATATTATTGGATTCTGGCAAGGAGAGGCTACTAGACAAACCTCCAATTTAGAAGAAAACAGTAAAAGGGAGTTTCTTTCAAAAAAATAATTAATGGTAACGCTTATTGTTCCTCATTATCGTTGCGACACACTCCTCCTAAACATCGGCTTGACAACGCGTTGGGTTATCAATATCATAAAACCATTCTTAACATTCATATCATCGCCCCAACATGTATATTAAAGAAAAGACACTTCGGAACATGGAACTTTCTTTTGCCCAATAGTCGCCACAAAAACCTTACACGTCTGCGTGTAATGAGTTGATGGAGACTGATTGAAAGACTATGAGAAGCAATATGCGTCGTGATTATCTATAACCGCATATTACATTATTATTCTTACTTATATCGTTATACTAGCTTATAATTTTTTACAAAGTACAGTTTCTCTTCAGTTTCATTAAATACTTTTAATTATCTATCTGAAATATACAAAAAACGCAAATCGTAAGGCCGGCCGTGGTGGCCGAGCGGTTCTAGGCGCTACAGTCTGGAACCGCGGGACCGCTACGGTCGCAGGTTCGAATCCTGCCTCGGGCATAGATGTGTGTGATGTCCTTAGGTTAGTTAGGTTTAAGTAGTTGTAAGTTCTAGGAGACTGATGACCTTAGAAGTTAAGTCCCATAGTGCTCAGAGCCATTTGAAAATCGTAGGTACGACCTTGACTACTTTCGAAAACTAACTGCCTACGGACCAAAGCCCTGTGTTGTCACATTTAGAGAGACTAGGTGCTCAACTTCCTTGTAGATCAGCCTTGCCCGAAGGAGGACATCTTTGTGGAGCTGTCACTCTAGACACTATTCCCTCACGTTATAGTAGTATTGTTGTACTGACTCTCTAACACAGTGAATTATGTCTGGCATCTTAGCATTCGTTCTGTAATAGTCATGGACAGTGCGGCATTCTTGAGCGCACAGCGAACGGCGGATAAAACGGTATCGTGATGCTGAAGAAGCCAGTAGGCGCATGCGAACTGTACTGTGGCGTGCAGCACCCCCACTCCACGATAAACATGTAAACACACCACACAAACTCTTTTTCAAACGCGGTGCAGGTGAAACATCACTACTTCGTTTCCAGAGTCACCGGCTGAGAAGCACTGGCACCCGCTTTTGGAGTCTGCTGGTAGCCAGCGTGGTAGCTCAGCACGTTCGGTCAGGGGAGCGGCCATCTTCATCATGCGACATCTGTATAGAACTGCTGAGGAAAGTTAACGGAGAAGCAGACAGATAGGACGAAAAAAAAGGCGTCCTGAAGCGCTTGCCTGGAAACCGAGAGTGGAGCGGGTCAAATCCTGGTCGAACCCCAAAAATTTTCAGTTTTCGTCTAGTCTTAACGTTTCAATGAAATGAGGAGTCGCAATGAACGACACGTGCTTCGGATTCCGTTTTAAACTGTAAGTCCCCTTTGCCCGGTTGGGTAATCGGTATAGATTTCGGACACAATTCGCCGAAGTGACATACAACTGAAAGGCTTGCTTCTGGCTCTTGTGCCACACTAAATTATTATTATTTGTTTATGAAGGCTGGATTACAAAGCAAACGTCCGGTAGTCAAGACGAAATTTCGTGATGACCATCGATTCCACCGATTACCGCCTTCTGAGGGTAACATCAACAGCGACTGGCGGAATGTAATCTTTTCGACAAATCAGTGTTTTCCACAGCGAATGATGGCCTAGATTGAGTATATACGTCGCATGGTGTCCGTTTCTATCCTAGATGTAACCATGTGTCACCCCGCAGAATTGGGAAGGTCCACTAAATAGATGTCCGACTTGACATTGCCCAATAAACTCACATTGTGAGTAATGTTATGATCGTGTTTCCAGTAAGAAACCGATTAAAACACTTTCGTGTTAACCTTTTGTTGTGATTTTACAACACAGAAATCAGTGAGTGCTTTTCCTTTTTCTTTTCACCATTTGTTAGCAACAGAAGACGAATATTACTGCTATTATTCGTAACTCAATGAAGAGACGAGTGCAGCATTGCACCCACATTTGTAGACCACACGTGGAACACCTCCTTTAACAAGAGCGAGTGTTCAGTAGTCGGCCTATGTGGCCGAGCGGTTCTAGGCGCTTCAGTCCGGAACCGCGCGATCGCCACGGTCGCAGGTTCGAATCCTGCCTCGGGCATGGATGCGTGTGATGTCCTTAGGTTAGTTAGGTTTAAGTAGTTCGAAGTGTAGGGGACTGATGACCTCAGATGTTAAGTCTTATAGTGCTCAGAGCCATTTGAACCATTTTGAATGTTCAGTAAATTTTTATATGTAACGCGCTGAGGTAGAATGGCTGCTCGTCACTACAGAAATGCACTACTTCGCAATGTTGTACTTACAGCGGCGTAGGGTATGACAGAATGGAAGACAAGTGATAGCTGCGAGAAAGAAAGCCAAAATAACACGGGACTCACAACCACGCACGTGAAATGTATGCGTCACTGTTACCACCACTACAATACTACTCATATTCTCCTGACAATTATAAATAATATTATACTGTTGTTGAAGTAAGAATGTGACGTTCAAGAATTATTTGCCGTAATTATTTCACGAAATTTGTGTGTTGTTATGGTGACTAATCCCGTAACACGTACTATAATGATTCGCAACACACACTATTTTCTCACTTTTACTTAGCTCAATTGTAATCGAATTACTTAGAGCATCATTTACACGGACAATCCGTGATAATAAAAGATCGACACGCTAATTACTAACGAATCAGTCACACACTGTGCAAATAATATTTGCAACTGAAACTAATGGCACATATGTCGCACATTTTAAAAAAAATATGTTTACAGCAGAATTTTTTTCAAGGAAGATTTATTGTTACGACATTCAATACATATTCTTGGAAGAGTTATCGGAGTGTGCACATATTATAGCTTTTCATTTAAATGAAATGGGACATTCCAGGCGCCACTATTAAAATTAAAATAGTACACATTTGTGTCCTTCCTGTACAATACTTCAGTCATGCTCTGTAACTCCATATTTTAGAGCATGAAGATCAGAGTTTAAATAGCACGTGAAAATAAAATGAGGACCAGGTTCTATCCTCGCAAATTCATCACCTCTGAAATCGATAATAGAAGGTACGCATGCAGAGCACGTGTGTGCCTTCCATGTATTTGTGTTTCTAGACCATACCCGTTCAAGCAACCCGTCGCTGGATTCATTCTTGATTCCAGTCACGCAGATAATAACGTCTCCCCCGCCCTAGGTGCAGATGAAGGCGCGCAGGAAAGGTACAGGTTTTTGTATGTCAGAGGTGGTGCATGAGACATGTTCCGTCTTTGTGATTAGTGTGGATGAAGTCATAGAAATTTGACGTGTATTGCACGATATTGCTGCTTACGATGTGTATGACAACACGTGCTAAGGCAGCATACCTGTTAATATACACAAAGAAAACTCTGATCCTTCGACGTTTAGCCTACGCAAGAAACCTGTTATTAATTAATAAATTATTAATTCATACCAATGTGAACCTCCAACGAAATGATACTGACCATAAAGAAACGTAATGATTTTGTAGGAAGAAGAGATGACTAAGATTTGTTACAGGAAAGACAGAAATAAAATTTGAAATAGAAATAAAGGAAAGTGTCATTAGCTCCATCGACCCTAAGTGCACTAGAAACAGAGCAGTAACTGAGGTGTAAAAGAAATCTGACAAAAAGTCTGATTGTTCGACTGTTTCACTGATCGATCTGCAACAGTCATATCAGCTAATAACTGTTAAGCAAAGTTTGTTAACAGTATAAAGCGTACCAAAAATGGCTCAAATGGCTCTAAGCACTATGGGACTCAACAACTGAGGTCAGCAGTCTCCTAGACTTAGAACTACTTAAACGTAACTAACCTAAGGACATCATACATACCCATGCCCGAGGCAGGATTTGAACCTGCGACCGTAGCGGCCGCGCTAAAGCGTATCACGTAACGTCAATATTTATTGTGGCAAAATTACGTAACAGTGCGCAGTAGGCCACAGTGGAGTAAAAAATGTAAATATAGTGTAGTTCGTAAAATGTGGTTTAGTGAAATAGAATGAATTCTGAAAACGTTCGAGAATACACACAATTTTATGTCAGTGGTCTATTACTTGCAGTGTTTAAATAAAGTGCACAATCTTGCGTAATTATTGTCAGACAGTGTTATTTAACTGGTTCAGGTTAAATTTCCCCCAACAAATCGGCAGATCGGTTTATCGGTGCAGGGCATGAAAGCACAAAGCCGCAGCATGTGCTACAAGGATAAATCACCTCCGATGGTTATTCCATTGCATCACGATGAAAATTCTGTATAAATTAGACGAAATGCTTCTGAATTTCTCGTAAGTAATTTCACTAACGATAGGTTTCTGTTGAATCTGACAAGTCTTCTTCATAAAATAGAACGAATGGTGCTAATTCGCGCATTGTGAAGACTGACGAACAAAACTAAGACACATTTTGTATTTTGCGTATACTACTGCTCTATACTAGTGCTCCTCTGTACAGAAATATGGTACAGTTCTTGCAAGAAAGATTTTAAAACTTTGTATTCCACAAAACACACACACACACACACACACACACACACACACACATGCATGTGGCTCATTATTTGATATGCAGACGAAGATGACATATTTTCTTTATCCAGTGCTGCGAGATATGTCGCGTTGCTAAGAGAGCTGATACCGTTCGTACCCATGAGGATCAAGGTTTGAGTCCTCGCCTGGACACTGTAAATTGTGTGTTCCTTGACGTGCGTAAGGAACTTCAGATGAAGGCCGGGATGGTTTTTTAAGCGAGCCACTGCTTGAATTTTTCTCAGCTTTCTTTTGCAACTTAGTTACTACTCATCTTCTAGTGTACTCAGCGTCGACAGAGCTAATTACATCTTCATTTATTTCCGTTCCAAATTTTATTTCCGTCGTTCATAGCGATCTTGTAACAAAACAAACTCGTAAATAGGTCGGACATGTATTCCTCATCTTTTCTTCTAATAAACTCATGACTTTTTTTTGTGCTCAACACACTTTCGTTGGAGGTTTCACTATTTGTATGAGTAATAACCGACTTCTCGCGTGGTATCGGAATTTCCTGTCTGTATACCAACAGATATGGTGCCTTTGCGCATGTTGCCACACACGTCTAAGCAGCAGTTCAAAGTTCAAGCACAGTGCAAATTTACAGTACGTTCGTCTATAGTGTTTCAATGTGCTTGTAATAAAACCACTGTAGCCCGATTCTGGCCTTATGTCTCAGACAGTTACACTGCTGGAGGGCTGTACTCTCATCAGATCTACCACAGATCGCCGCCTGTCCTGCTTTACAGTACGAGAGCCCACGACCGAAACTATGTCTCATCGTTTTACGACCAAACCCGAGTACAGCCGTTGGAGTACATGACCCTGACACGGCCTATGTGGGCTGTAACGGCTAGAGACGTCGTAGCTTCATGGACGTCGGTTCATGCTGCGTCAAGAAATAAGTACATGGCATTATCACAATACGTCTGATATGAAAGATGTGCGTAGATCCTGACGTTTCATTAGGAAAATGTTTGTTTTCAGACATTTTCGTTGTCATCTTTTCTTCCAAAAACGGGAAGAACGATCCTACGCTTTTAAATATCCTACGTTGAGAACCGCTATCTACTTGTTACGCTCTTCTCCCTCGATTCACATCTCATGAATGCAGCCAAGTTAGACCTTCTAATTTTACTAAATAATTTAAAAACATTAAGCTGAAAGAAGCTCTGGTAAATTTTTTAATTACTAACTAGTCACAACAGGACAGCGTGCAGATGATCGCGAAAAGAAGCATCCTTATTTTTCACGACGTGTACTACGAGTATTGGCCTGGATATGTTACTGCTAATCAAGCAATCAGTGAAGACCTAATTTGTCACGAACACGAGGAGGGAGACAAACTGTTCATAATACTGGTCAAAGTAGTAACAACATCGAGCATTTACTCAATAGTCAACACTGATATTTTAATTGTAACACTTGGGAATATGGGACTTGAAGAAAGTTCCGTAAACATCTGGATGGTATTTGGCACTTCTGATTCCCGCCGTTGCACTGATATTTTGCGCCTGTACGAAACAATCGGATTTTTCTAGCAAAATCCTTGCGTGCTTTTCCTGCTATGACCGTGTGCGATAACGATCTAGTATTCTATCGCAAAGGAAAAGAAAGATAACGGACAACACTGAAGAATTCTACACGCTTCCAAACGGTTTTCAGAGATTTAGGCAGACACGCTTCTGACAGTGGGAATGTATTGAACATCCAAACAATACAACGAAAAAAAAATTAATGCCTCCGATTGTGTTAGATTAAATATTATTACTCAGACCTATAAAATGAAAAACCTCTAAATCTGGCTTTTTGACGCCTGCGATCTACTGCCGTGTGAAACAATTGCAATAGCATTAAAGTATCTTTCGCAGATATGGAGTGACGCTTAAACAGAAAATGTAACTGATGTATGTGCCACAGATTTCGGATCATACGACAACGAGGAACATTACATTTTTTATGGCTCTCCGGTAGCCAATTACCGGAAATGCGCGATTTTATTTTTAACGAGAAATCAACATAACACGAAAGAAATAGCTGACATGAATTTTACTGTAAGATTTTTACAAGAAAATGTGTGATTCCGACTAATTATATTTGTTGTCCAGAAGAAGACACTGAATAAATTGCCGCGCGGGATTAGCCGAGCGGTCTGGGGCGCTGCAGTCATGGACTGTGCGGCTGGTCCCGGCGGAGGTTAAAGTCCTCCCTCGGGCATAGGTGTGTGTGTGTGTGTGTGTGTGTGTGTGTGTGTGTGTGTGTTTGTCCTTAGGATAGCCGGCCGCGGTAGCCGAGCGGTTCTAGGCACTTCAGTCCGGAACCGCGTGACTGCTACGGTCGCATGTTCGAATCCTGCCTCGGGCATGGATGTGTGTGATGTCCTTAGGTTAGTTAGGTTTAAGTAGTTCTAAGTTCTGGGGGACTGATGACCTCAGATGTTAAGTCCCGTAAGATTTCACACACGTTTTGGGCATAGCCAATCTTCAGGTGACTTGGTAAAAAATAATAAAGAGAAGTGCAAATAAATTCATCACTGAAAACAGTTTTACCAAAGAAATGAAGTTACGTAAGTCTCAAATGAAATTAATTGTACACAATTTTTAAGAACCAACTAAAATCGTTGTACTTGTTGGCAAGGACGTTGAATTATATCCGTACGTATGACGTGTAAAATCGAAATATTAATATAAAGTAATAAAAGCTCATAAGCACTAATATGCAAGAAAGTTAGTTGTAAAAAGTCTAATAGAACAAAACATTCAATTTACAACAGCGTCATATAGAACCAGTTTCGGTGTGATATGTCATTGTGGGCCACCATATTCGATATAAAATTAATTAAAGTAGTTATTTCGTTTTTACCAGTTCGGTTGTGCAAGAAAGTCAACATTGGAACACAGTGAATTAGTGCAGATTTCATAAAACAAACATAGGGTTACATATCGTCTTCACGTTTGCAACATGACTTCAGAAAAACAGTTCGCTAATAAAATTACATGGGGTCTGCTGTTTGTATGCGACAGCCCATGTGTACAGATATTATTCAACGTCCTTATCAATGCACATAACGATCTTAAATGATATGTGCTTATGTTCTTCAAAATTCTGTATAATTAATTTCGTTTGAGATTTATATACCCTCTATTCTTTGCCAAAGCTCTATTGTATGATGATATTATTTGCATCTCGTCCGCCCTGGTAGCCGAGTGGTCAGCGCGAAGGAACGTCATACCTACCGACCCGGATTTGATTCCCGGCTGGGTCGGAGATTTTCTCCACTCAAGGACTGGGTGTTGTATTGTGTTGTCCTTATCATCATGATTTCATCCCCATCGACACGCAAGTCGCCGAAGTGGCGTCAAATCGAAAGACTTGCTCCAGACGAACGGTCTCCCGACGGGAGGCCCTAGCCACGCAGCATTTCCATATTCATTTGCTCCTCCATTTACTATTTGTTAACATGTCATCTGATGACGGTCTATGCCAGAAACGTGTTCGACTCATGAGAACGACGGAGAGGATTCAGTACCTTCCACGTCCGTATTATTTTTGCAACTTACCAGCATTTTTAGATTTATTTTCATGGTTAGAAATTTTGGTATAGGATGATCGATTTTATATTGTTTTGCCATATATGGTTTCAGCTGTCTTGCATGATGATGATGATCACATGGCTCGGATGGTGGTTCAAAACTCAAGCTACATAGCACCTGTTACAGCTTAAATTAGTGAAACACAATTTTATTAGAAATTTTGTGCGTAAGTCAAAAATTTTCGTCGTGGGCTTTCGTATTGCTACAGAGCCGGCAAGCCTCCGACCTCCAGGTTCTGCGATGATGCGTGGACGTTCAACGCCTTGTCGCTTAGTGATGGTTTCACCACCGTTCTATGACTTGGGACAGATACGATTGGAGCACGTCGACAGCAAACCAGCTTCGCCCTTTCCGAGACGTTCGTTCCCTAGTGTGCGGTCATATGACTCTGCGCTTTGTCAAAGTCGCTTATCTTGGTGTGTTTCCCCAATTTGTGGCCCGTATCAGCCCTAGACTAGACTTTCTCAACCCATGTATCGTGACATTGTTCCGTGTGGCAACGAACTATGCAGTATGTCACGAATTCTTACTCTATCCAGAGGTCTAAAATTTATAAGTTCATAATTCGACACATTCGACTTTTTAAGGTGGGCTGCAAGGATTTATAATCAATTTCGAGGCCTTCTGCGAAAGTCAGCTCTTGCAGTTCCGTTTCTGCTTGGTGATAATTCGTGTGATAAAGTTACGCAACAGTGGCTACCACACACTATGCGAAAACAAGAGTGAGAGCACCACGGTCACTTGCTGAGTTTCTCTATTTGGACGGCTAAGTATTTTGCGATCCCGAATATTAACTTCATTTCTATGATTTCTCCTTGTATGTAAAGTGTTTCGGTTGTTTTGCTGTCCGCGTGATGTTGATCACATTACTCAGATGATGGTTCTAAAATCAAGCTGCAGAGTACCAGTTAGTGGTTGAATTAGTGAAATAAAATATTATTAAAAGTTTTGTGCGAGTGAAATAATATGTTTTAAAGAATATGAGTGCAAATTGCTGGTTAGGGACCCCGCAGTTGATCAGTGTTGTGGCCCCGCGAAATCTTTAACAGCCCCTGATAACAATTAGAACTTAATATTCGTACAAATGCGTTCAGTGTGATAAAAACGATATTATGTGAGGCTAAACAAAACTGGAACGAGTGAAATAATTAAAATCTTTTTTCTATTGTTTCTTAACACCTTGAGTACTATGCCCGTAACATTGCGTTGCCTTCAGTGGTCGAAATTATGTCATGCCCACAATGCTTTGAGTGGAACGTCTTAGTCACGATTGCCGTATCCGTATTATTTATGGTGTGGCAGTCTTCAGTATGATTCTGTGCTCGAAGTAATACTTGCAAAACATTCTTTCCAAAATTGAAGTCTACGTACCTTTACAGGCATGCCAGTCGAAGTGTTGACAAGTTATACTGCAGTTTTTGTGCGTGTAACTGCAGTAATTTGTTACCCATTCCTCTATGAAACGTCGTATCTACCAACAGATAGGATTTTATATACTGAAAAAGACTAGCTGGGCAAATTGCTAAAGTTAACTGAAATTTTGCAGTTCATGTGATGGCCATTGTGGAGAACTGTATATGTATGATTCTCAGCGTATAATAACAAGAATTTGCTATTTTAATCAAGTGTGGAAATAGCAGTCTAAAGAGAAAAGAAAGTTTTGTTATTTATGTTCACACTGTGATTAAACATGAACTATTTGTCTTACAGAACGATTAATGCATATGTACAGGGTGTTACAAAAAGGTACGGCCAAACTTTCAGGAAACATTCCTCACACAAATAAAGAAAAGATGTTACGTGGACATGTGTCCGGAAACGCTTATTTTCCATGTTAGAGCTCATTTTATTACTTCTCTTCAAATCACATTAATCATGGAATGGAAACACACAGCAACACAACGTACCAGCGTGACTTCAAACACTTTGTTACAGGAAATGTTCAAAATGTCCTCCGTTAGCGAGGATACATGCATCCACCCTCCGTCGCATGGAATCCCTGATGCAGCCCTGGAGAATGGCGTGTTGTATCACAGCCGTCCACAATACGAGCACGAAGAGTCTCTACATTTGGTACGGGGTTGCGTAGACAAGAGCTTTGAAATGCCCCCATAAATGAAAGTCAAGAGGGTTGAGGTCAGGAGAGCGTGGAGGCCATGGAATTCGTCCGCCTCTACCAATCCATCGGACACCGAATCTGATGTTGAGAAGCGTACCAACACTTCGACTGAAACATGCAGGAGCTCCATCGTGCATGAACCACATGTTGTGTCGTACATGTAAAGGCACATGTTCTAGCAACACACGTAGAGTATCCCGTATCAAATCATGATAACGTGCTCCATTGAGCGTAGGTGGAAGAACATGGGGCCCAATCAACACATCACCAACAATGCCTGCCCAAACGTTCACAGAAAATCTGTGTTGTTGATGTGATTGCACAATTGCGTGAGGATTCTTGCTGTGGATTGGCAGGAGACCAACCCACGTAATTTAGAGGAAGCTGAAAGGCACGCGTTTAGCTCACGCAGGCTGGCGTGAAGTCTGGAACAGGACAAGGAAATTAGAACTTAGAGAAACGGACGCAAATGGTGGAATACTTAACTTTAATCCATTAATGTTGAACGTAGCTCTTGTCTGTACATTATTTACAATATCAATAGTAACTGAACATGGCGCCTTGCTAGGTTGTAGCAAATGACGTAGCTGAAGGCTATGCTAACTATCGTCTCCGCAAATGAGAGCGTATTTTGTCAGTGAACCATCGCTAGCAATGTCGGTTGTACAACTGGGGCGAGTGCTAGGAAGTCTCTCCAGACCTGCCGTGTGGCGGCGCTCGGTCTGCAATCACTGATAGTGGCGACACGCGGGTCCGACGTATACAAACGGACCGCGGCCGATTTAAAGGCTACCACCTAGCAAGTGTGGTGTCTAGCGGTGACACCAAATTTCTCGTCAGCCCACACATGTAGATTGTGAAAATTTACAATTTGATCACGTTGGAATGAAGACTCATCCGTAAAGATAACATTTGCATTGAAATGAGGATTGACTCTTTGTTGGATGAACCATTCGCAGAAGTGTACCCGTGGAGGCCAATCAGCCGCTGACAGTGCCTGCACATGCTGTACATGGTACGGAAACAACTGGTTCTCCCGTAGCACTCTCCATACAGTGAGGTGGTCAACGTTACCTTGTACAGCAGCAACTTCTCTGACGCTGGCATTAGGGTTATCGTCAACTGCACGAAAAATTGCCTCGTCCATTGCAGGTGTCCTCGTCGTTCTAGGTCTTCCCCAATCGCGAGTTGTAGGCTGGAACGTTCCGTGCTCCCTAAGACGCCGATCAATTGCTTCGAACGTCTTCTTGTCGGGACACCTTCGTTCTGGAAATCTGTCTCGATAAAAACGTACCGCGCCACGGCTATTGCCCCGTGCTAATCCATACATCAAATGGGCATCTGCCAACTCCGCATTTGTAAACATTGCACTGACTGCAAAACAACGTTCGTGATGAACACTAACCTGTTGATGCTACTTTCAGATGTGCTTGATGCTAGTACTGTAGCGCAATGAGTCGTATGTCAACACAAGCACCGATGTCAACATTACCTTCCTTCAAATGGGCCAACTGGCGGTGAATCGAGGAAGTACAGTACAGTACATACTGACGAAACTAAAATGAGCTCTAACATGAAAATTAAGCGTTTCCGGACACATGTCCACATAACATCTTTTCTTTATTTGTGTGTGAGGAATGTTTCCTGAAAGTTTGGCCGTACCTTTTTGTAACACCCTGTATATATAGAATAACATTCATTATTCGTTATCTTGTGTTTTTTTCCAGAAGTCTTTTTTTTCACGTAACTATCTCAGAAATCGTACCCCATGAGTACGTAAGTGTGAAACAAGGGTCAATACATTTACGCATTTATGGTTCAAATGGCTCTGAGCACTATGGGACTTAACATCTGAGGTCATCAGTCCCCTAGAACTTAGAACTACTTAAACCTAACTAACCTAAGGACATCACACACATCCATGCCAGAGGCAGGATTCGAACCTGCGGCCGTAACAGTCGCGCGGTTCCGGACTACTGCGCCTAGAACCGCATGGCCACCACGGCCGGCACGGATTTATGTATTTGACATTGTCTTCCTAATTATTTGGCGAAGTGGAAAACAAATCATTTATGTTACTGACACTGAACTGTTTCATTATGTCGTAGTATTTCTGACCTGAGACGTTAACTATTTCACGAATGTGTAATTGTGTCATAACGTACCCGGATAAAAGATAAAAGTGTCAGCTGGGTGAAAAGCTATTTATGTCTAGCTACGGTAGCATTCTTATATATGAGGTTCATAGTATTTGTTAAATCTTAGCGAATCCCTTGTGGGTGGGGGAAGGAGGGAGAAGGGGAGACGAGGGAGTAAATTAGTTTATCGATTTTAATTAACTTGTGGCTACTCGTTTAGTGCATGATATAACAGATTAAACCACAGTTTTATCGTCCATGAAACCTCACCACCACAATTTTGCGAAGTGGAATGTTTGTATCTAAATGTTTGCAGTGTACAATCATCTTATAACAATGCCTGCCACCACATCGCTACATTTTCATTTCACGTGTGTGGTGACTGTAAGCGTCAGTTTCTTTTTCTTCTCTTTTTTTTCACTTACACAGTCCCTGAAGGCGATCTACTAACGAAATATTGATTGAAGAGGAACACTGCCTTGTACATATTTGTATTACTTTGGCTTTCATGCCCATCTAGATTTTCGATTTTGTCGTTCTATTCTCAGCCAGCCAGTATGTCGATGGCACTGATGGACTTATGGCCTTCACGGATTGAAGCTCAAGCCAGACACCTCAGTTTGCAGCAGCCGCAGTGAGACCGTCCGGAATTACTGTTACCAATTTTGGGCACTCAAAAAGCATGGTGGTTTACTCTGAGGAACGATATCAGTGCCAAAACGGGGACGGGAAATTACTGGAAGCTCATGAGTAAACTCATGAACTGCCACGGGCAAATCAAACTCCTTGAAATTTTTTTCCGTTTCTTATAAAACTATTTGTAAAATTAACTTCTCTTCTTAACTGAACGGAAATCACTAGCTGTTCTTTCTCCATTTACCTACTCAATTACGAAGAAAACAGTAGCAGGCAGTGTGACTGATCACAATATATACTGCATTCGATGTTTAATTTTTACCTATGGTATACTTAATTGGATTCACTTACCAGACAACATTGTGAGTGAGGTACGTAATTGAGTGAGGTTCTAGAACTTTTTGCTTGGAGTATACAACCATTTTTCTCGTCTGTCAGTTAAATAAATAGATTTTCTTTATTTTCTATGGACCTATCACCTTCTATGAGTTCAGTTACGGTATACCGTATTAAAAATGCTGTGGTCTATGTAGGAAACTATGCCCTGACGATTCGTCTCCGATTCCAGGTGACATCTCCGGAGGTAAAACGACAACCATTTCCAAAAGTGTCTCCCGTAGTGGGAGACGGAAAGTCATGGAATAGTTTTATATACAGCACTGAAGTATTATCGAAGGAACACCGGCCATGAAAAACTATTGTATGAAATATACAGTGTTTGTGTGTTAGTGGTTAACTGATCCATTAGGAATTCACACACATTTTTCCATATCGATTTGATGACTAAAATGCTTACGGGTAGTGGAGAGGTGGAAAACTGTATCCCAGCTTCATCCGATTCATGATATTAGATCGAAGATCAATCTATGCTTTCATAGCTTCACGACGGGAGTGGTTGGTTGTAAGAGTCTTTAGCAACATTTCCGTTAAAAATTAGCTTTTAGTGAAACATCGATCGCTCTGAAGCCGGCCGGTGTGGCCGAGCGGTTCTAGGCGCTACAGTCTGGAACCGCGCGACCGCTACGATCGCAGGTTGGAATCCTGCCTCGGGTATGAATGTGTGTGATGTCCTTAGGTTAGTTAGGTTTAAGTAGTTCTAAGTTCTAGGGGACTGATGACCTCAGATGTTAAGTCCCATAGTGCTCAGAGCCATTTGAACCATTTGGTCGCTCTGATTTCTAATACTACGTTTATATGGGCTCCAGAAACCTTGTTTTTTGTAAACCAATTTCCTGACAGATTGTAGCTCATCTTGTAAACACTCTGATATCGATTCTGGAATGGGGTCGTTGGGCGGCTGGATTTTATCTCCCTTGTAAACACTCTACGGCGTTTGACTTAAGATTAGGTTGTCAGGCTGTTAGTGGCCTTTTAAAAACTTGGTTAATGAGGATGAAACGTCTGTGTTGACTGAAGGGGAAAAAAAGCGCATTTTATTTTTATGAGATGGAAAATGATGCTTTAATGTCGACACATTTGCTGAATTAGAAAAATACATACGCTTGACAACATTCTTACGCCTTGCGTAGCTATGTAACTTAGAAATCTTTATCCTCATTCTCTCATTTAATGGAAAATGTAGTAGTACACAATCACTGGCTGGTAACGAAAAGTACGCTGCCTGTACAGAAACATAAATATACGTTTACCCATTTGGGAATTTTCTAGTCGTTCCGAGTCTCTTAAATGTTGGAATACCACACATATATTCACTGTCCACATTTTTCTACAACGCTTGTGACCTATTTGGCTATAATAAAACAATTTCACTGATACAGATATCGGCGTCCGTGAAGCTTATAATTATTTTTCCCCAAAAATCTACTCCTGTTTATCTTCATCGACACCTTAAGGTAAC
The DNA here is from genome assembly GCF_023864345.2 of Schistocerca serialis cubense. NCBI lineage: Eukaryota > Metazoa > Arthropoda > Insecta > Orthoptera > Acrididae > Schistocerca > Schistocerca serialis. The sequence continues at coordinate 378,365,462 of NC_064638.1, read as the reverse complement.
GATATTCCCTATTTAGTGAAAATCGTGAAAATACTAATAAACTCGCGTTGCCTTACACACTAAACCGAACAGCTGATTTTACAGGCACGATTCGTGTAAACCAGCTGATGCTCTGAAAACCGGCATTTAATCAGACTTGCAAAATCGATGTAAACACGACAGTGAAAATACGTTTCCGAAATTGTAACTTTTGTTGCATTTAAATGTGGTTAAAGAATTTCATTAATGATCAATCCGACCATGATCGATTTATGCCATACAGGTGGACGTAACTTTCCCTCTCCATAGTCCCCTAATCCCCAGCCCCCCCCCCCCCCTCCCCGCCGCACCCTCCACCCACGACTCCTGCTGCTTCGATGGTGCCAAATCTACAAATCAACATTGACGGGAAAAAAATTGCACCTTCAAAAAATAATTAATGAAGAGAATGAAATTATGGGAATACATCTGCCTAGGTAACCTACCTCAGTGATTAACATTGCAAGATCGCAGGTTAATGTATTCGAGCCGTACGGACTGAGACGCCGTGAACGGGCCTCGCTGCTTTCCCCGTCGGAGGTTCGAGTCTTCCCTCGGGCATGGGTGTGTGTTGACCTCATCGTAAGTTAGATTAAGTAGTGTGTAAGCTTAGGGACCGATGACCTCAGTAGTTTGGTCCCATAAGACCTTACCACAAATCTCCAATTTTGTATTCGAATGATAATCCATTGTACATGTGAATTTCTGGTACATTAATAACTGGTAGGAACACCAGAATGTTGAATGTATCAGGCAAACGTGCATAGAGTGCCATGTCTGTTGCACTTGGTCGGTCAATACAGTGGCTGTTTATGCTGGTTGCAGATGACGCTGGGATTGTCATCCGATGATCCAAATGTGCCCTACTGGAGATAACATCTAGTGATCAAGTAAGCCAATCTAACATGTCTACATTATGTAGAGAATGTTTCGTTACAATAGCGGTGTGTGGGCGAGCGTTGTCCTGTTGGAAAACGCACCCTGGAATCCTGTTCGTGAATGGGAGCATAACAGGCCGAATCACCAGACTGACGTACAGTTTTGCAGTCATGGTGCGTGGGATAACCACGAGAATGCTCCTAGTGTCATACGAAATCGTACCGCAAACGGTAGCTCTAGGTGTACGTCCAATGTGTCTAGCACACAGGTTGGTTGCAGGCCATCAACTGGCCTACTTCTAACTAACACACGGCAATCACTGGCACCGAGACAAATCCAACTTTCATCAGAAAAAAACAACATACCATCATCTGCTCTCCAATGAGGTCTCGCTTGACAGCACTGAAATCGCAAATTGCTGAGGTTTGGATCCAGTGAAATCCACGCTGGTTCAGAGCTATCCTGGAAAGAACCGATTTGTGACTTATTTATGTCACTGCTGGGCCACGTGCTGCTCAAATTGCTGCAGCAGATACGTTGCGATGCGCCAGAGCCACACGCCGAACACGGTGGTCTTCCCTCTCAGTAGTGCGACGTGGCCGTCCAGAGGCCAGTCTTCTGGCGACCGTACATTCTGGAGACCACCACTGCCAGTAATCATGTACAGTGGCTATATTCCTGCATGGTTTTTATGCAGAGGGAACATCCGTTTTCTCGTAGCCCTTTTACACGATCTCGGTCTAAGTGAGGTGGTGTTAAACGCGTGTCGCCTTGGAGTTATTCCTTATGAATATCAACTCGCCATGTCCAATCTCAAAGGTAACTGCATGGGCTGAAAGGACACCTGATATGCATTCTCATTGTGCCGGTACAAGTGCCACTCTTATGCGACTGCCGCGAAATTTGAACAGGTATCTTCTATATATAGAAATTCGCTTACTAACTTTCATTTTTGTCGCACAACTCTTCCTTGGCGTTGCGATTTTTTTCCCGTCAGTGTATATCAATTAAAACCGGCAGTTACTACTCAGTTGTTTCGTTTCTTTATGTTGAACAAAGAAAATTCAAAATTTTTAGCTGTGTACGAAGTATTAGTCCTACCAACGAAACAAGTATCGTTTGATAAATTGCATTAAAGTTATTGACAGTACGGTTGTAACGACTGATAACAGTTTTCTAGCCGACCGCTATGGCCGAGCGGCTCTAGGCGCTTCAGTCCGGAACCGCATGACTGCTACGGTCGCAGGTTCTAATCCTGCCTCTGGCATGGATGTGTGTGATGTCCTTAGGTTAGTTAGTTTTAAGTTCTAGGGAACTGATGACCTCAGATGTTAAGTCTCATAGCGCTCAGAGCCATTTGAACAGTTTGGACAGTTTTCTACTACAAGAAATACACTACTGACCATTAAAATTGCTACACCAAGAAGAAATGCAGACGATACACGGGTATTCACTGGACAAATATATTATACTAGAACTGACATGTGACTACATTTTCAAGCAGTTTGGGTGCATAGATCAAGAGAATTCAGTACCCAGAACAAACACCTCTGGCAGTAATAACGGCCTTGATACGCCTGGGCATTGAGTCAAACAGAGCTTGGATGGTGTGTAAGGGTACAGCTGCCCACGCAGCTTCAACACGTTACCACAGTTCATCAAGAGTAGTGGCTGGCGTATGTGACGAGCCAGTTGCTGGGCCACCATTGGCCAGACGTTTTCAATTGGTGAGAGATCTGGAGAACGTGCTGGCCAGGGCAGCTGTCGAACATTTTCTGTATCCAGAAAGGCCTGTACAGGGCTTGCAACATGCGGTTGTGCATTATCCTGCTGAAATGTAGGGTTTCGCGGGGATCGAATGAAGGGTAGAGTCATGGGCCGTAACACATCTGAAATGTAATGTCCACTGTTCAAAGCACCGTCAATGCGAACAAGAGGTGACCGAGACGCGTAACCAATGACGCCCCATACCATTACTAGGGATGATACGCCAGTACGGGGATGACGAATACACGCTTCCAATGTGCGTTCACCCCGATGTCGCCCAACACGGATGTGACCATCATGATGCTGTAAACAGAACCTGGAGTTATCCGAAAAAATGACGTTTTGCCATTCGTGCACACAGGTTCGTCGTTGAGTACACCATTGCAGGTGCTCCTGTCCGTGATGCAGCGTCAAGGGTAACCGCAGCCATGGTCTCCGTGCTGATAGTCCATGCTGCTGCAAACGTCGTCGAACTGTTCGTGCAGATGGTTGTTGTCTTGCAAACTTCCCCATCTGTTGACTCAGGGATAGAGACGTGGCTGCACGATACATTAACACAGCCATGCGGATAAGATGCCTGTCATCTCGACTGCTAATGATGCGAGGCCGTTGGGATTCAGCACGGCGTTCCGTATTACCCTCCTGAACCCACTGATTCCATATTCAGTTAACAGTCATTGGATCTCACCAACGCGAGCAGCAATGTCGCGATACGATAAACGGCAATCGCGTTAGGCTACAATCCGACCTTACTAAAGTCGGAAACGTGATGGTACGCATTTCTCCTTACACGAGGCATCACAACAACGTTTCACCAGGCAACGCCAGTCAACTGCCGTTTGTGTATGAGAAATCGGTTGGAAACTTTCCTCATGTCAGCACGTTGTAGGTGTCGCCACCGGCGCCAACCTTGTGTGAATGCTCTCAAAAGCTAATCATTTGCATATCACAGCATCTTCTTCCTGTAGGTTAAATTTCGCGTCTGTAGCACGTCATCTTCGTGGTGTAGCAAGTTTAATGGCCAGTAGCGTAGAATTGTCTTTATTCAGGCGCAGACACACAGGCAACATTAAGAAAGAACAGTTATTATAAGAAAGAATTACGTTAATATGGAAATAAAGCATGTAACAACTTGTAAACTCTACTCATGACACCTATCATAAACTGAAAATAAACAATTTGACATAGCTTTTTTGTGAGCAGGCATTTGATTTTTGCAGTAAATTTAGGATATCGCATCTTCTATAAATTTCATACGCAAACTTCGAACTTTTTGTTCATATAAGCACCAAGTACTCAGCGCGTAATAATTGTAAACGCGTAGTTGCAGTTTCTTTGTAATTTCTTTCCATACGTCATAGTCGCAAAAATTAATGTCAGTCTAATTTCGATTATCTCTATTTGACAAATTGCTCAAAATATGAATGTAGTCCCTTAAAATGGAGACTGAGGTTCTATACTCAATGGAAATAATAAAACAAAATCAGAAATATTGTGACTACAAAGGTTTTATCATGATCGTTGTCACCACCATCATCTTCGTAATTATAACTAGCTTAGTGCCTGCTGCTTCACTCGCGTCGACTGTAAGGTCTGCGCAAATTTTGCTCCTTTTTTTGTTTTTCGTTTTTCTTGAATCGAAGTTTTAGTGTTTTCCACAAATTGCAGCACCTCAACTTTTAGCGGTCATTGCTGAATGTAGTTCTGACCAAAAAAGGAATCCTGGTAGCTGGACCCACGGTTTTTGTTTGTCATGTCTTCTGCGTTCTTGTGGTAGTATTTCCATAGCAACTTCATCCCCTAACTCATATTTCTTTGTATCTAATCGAGAAGTGAAACACTAATTTTCATGGGTTTGCCTTTAATACATTTTTTAACGTAAAGAAACGTTTTCTTATAAATTTTTATTCCTTATTTTACCTCCACATGGGTTAAATTTCAAAAAATGTTGAAACACACACTTCTTTATTTCTGACCTATAAACCATAGATCGATTTTCGTAGATGTTAATAAAAAATTGGGTCAAATGGCTCTGAGCACTATGGGACTTAACATCTTAGGTCATCAGTCCCCTAGAACTTAGAACTACTTAAACCTAACTAACCTAAGGACATCACACACGTCCATGGCCGTGGCAGGATTCGAACCTGCGACCGTAGCGGTCGCGCCGTTCCAGACTGTAGCGCCTAGAACCGCTCTGTCACAGCGGCGGGCACAAGATCAACATCCTCTGGAAATTTCAATTATCTATTCTTAGTGAGTGAGGGAGTGAGTGAGTGAGTGAGTGAGTGAGTGAGTGAGTGAGGGAGTGAGGGAGTCAGTCAGTCGGGACATGCCGTATACAGATTTTATCTACAACATTCCTGATAATCAGTTATGATATTTGAATACGTTGTAATGACGGTTTAAAGAGGGGAGCTCGTGATATTATTAATGGAGGGAAAAGCCACACAGCGTTCGGTGAAAGGATTTGGACGAAGTACTTATTTCCTACGAATCTTCTGAAATGCGTCAATTAATATTTTTCTTCCGTCAGGAATCCTACTCCAGTACTAATGATCTTAGAAACTGATAAAGAAAGTTAAGTATTTTAAGAAGGAAATCGTCACGGAACTGATCGAACAAGCTATGAAATATCAAATTCGTGTGTTACATCAAAGTCCACTTATAAAACTGCGATAATCTGTACTAGCAGAAGTTGTTAGGAAACTTTCAGTCTATATGTGGCTGGAGTACCAACAATCGACCTATAATGAGAAATACGCGTCAGAGAAGCCAACAGACTGATCGCTTATCTTCAATATTCATCGTTAACAAAAGAGAAAGGCGGAAAATCAATACTAATGTACTCTACCATGCACTGCTGAGTGATTTGTGAAATACCAATGTAGATGTCGATCAAAAAATTGAGAATATGACGTGAAAATTAGTAACAAGAAAGGATTATAGAATCGTTATTCGAATGAAGATAATCATCTTACGTATGTATAAACGTCTAACCAATGGCACTACGAAAAGGAAATTATTTGCTTAATGGCAATAGGAATACCACGTTCGTTACAGAATTAGCGCGCGCGCATGTGCGTTGCGTGCGTGCGTGCGTGTTCATCCACCTAAGTTGGAAACAGCGGGAGCAATCGTAAAAGCATCCAGCATGCAAATTTTGTATTATACATGGTAAATAGTTCACCGGAGTGGGGAAATACTGCAGACAATACGGTGACCAATTTTTGCAATATTAACGCAACAATTTACCAGCTGCCTAAATATAAATGTATGCATTAAATACTAAGCGTCAGTGAAACATTCGCGACAAATATCAGTCAATGAGGTGTTTTAAAACTCATTTAGTTTCTCACCTACATAAAAAACGTAAAATTACGTTATGTCTGGAGTGTTATAAAAGCTGTCACACATAACCTGACAGTGTATCATCCATTGCTATGACAGTAACTGTTCGCGCTGTTTCCTTAATTACTGACAAGGGAACCTCCCCATCGCACCCCCCTCAGATTTAGTTATAAGTTGGCACAGTGGATAGGCCTTGAAAAACCGAACACAGATCAAGCGAGAAAACAGGAAGAAGTTGTGTGGAACTATGAAAAAAGAAGCAAAATATGCAAACTGAGTAGTTCGTGCGCAACATAGGCAACATCAAGGAGAGTGCGAGCTCAGGAGCACCGTAGTCCCGTGGTCAGCGTGAGCAACTGCGGAAGGAGAGGTCCTTGGTTCAAGTCTTCCCCCCAGTGAAAAGTTTACTTTCTTTCTTTTCGCATTAAGTTATGATCTGTCCGTTCGTTCATTGACGTCTCTGTTCACTGTAATAAGTTTAGTGTCTGTTTTGCGACCGCATCGCAAAACCGTGAGATTGGTAGAGGAAAGGAAGTGCCTCTCCAATGGGAACCGAAAACATATTACCCACGGAATACATCTCACGTATTCAATGCACTCTCGTCCAAAGTAGCAAACAGTCAATTGCCAGCCAGGGAGCCTCGTTAGCAGGAATACTCTCTCTTCGTGCGCTGTAGTCGACTGACATCGTGCGTTTCGATGTTTGTTTAGGTGTAGCGTCCCCATACTACGGCGCAGTTACCTCGCATCGGACGGACAGATAATAATTGTCTGAAAATAAAAAATTGAACTTTTCACTCGAGGGAAGACTTGAACGAAGGACCTCTCGTTCCGGAGTTGCTCACGCTAACCACGGGACCACAGCGCTCCTGAGCTCAGACTGTCCTTGATGTTGCTTATCTTGCTCATGGACTACTGAGTTTGTATATTTTGCTTATTTTTTTTCATAGTTCCACACAACTTCTTCCTGTTTTCTCGATTGATCTGTGCTCAGTTTTTCAAGGCCTATCCACAGTGCCAAGTAATAACTAAATCTGGGGGGGGGGGGGGGGGGGGGGGGGTGCGATGGGGAGGTTCCCTTGTGAGAGGAATGTAACAAGGTTGGTTGGTTGGTTTGTTTGGTGTATAAAGGAACCAAACTACAGGGTCATCAGTCCCTTTTTCCTCATGCAAACAAGGCTCAGAAATGTACAAAGTTTAGAACTGATCTGTTCGTATAGTTTACTGGTAGCGCCCTTGTTTCCAAGATAAGGGCGTGAATAGACCACATTCTAATCTTCACATCGAATTAGCGGCCATTCTTCTGATAAACGTACCTTAACAACTGAACAATTTCTTTTTAAGATTTCAGAGAAAAAATATTGGACCATACAGTAAAAACTGAGACAATCAGTAGAACTGTAAACTATGACTTACTGATAATTTAATAACTTTAAAGACGTGCTCATTTTGTTCGCGTATGCTAATGATCACTGGATTTTGCAGCTTATAACTATTACGGCTTTGACAGTTATCATTCAAACTTCACTATTTTCTTCATTTTGTCTTTGTACTGGTGTCTACCGTTATCGCTTATCTTCTCGCGCGAGACAACGTGTTTAGAAAGTCCTGCAGACACTACCCTTTTCCCGAGAAAGTAGTCACACAGCGACACCACTGTTAACAATACCCAAAATACATACCGTGTATTATTAATACAACTTGTACTTACTGAAATGCAAAAGCGTTTCCGTTCTTATGTCAGACGTGTAAACGTACCTGAAACAAAATAAAATAAAATCTTTAGAATAAATTACTGGTAAACATCTGAACAAAATTTATTATTTTGCAATGTAACAGTAGGTGGCAGAAGTGGAAACAGCGAAGGAAACCGGTATTTTTCCTTGTTTTCATAAATTCGTTCTTGTTTGCTAGAATTACTGAGAGAAATGGCTCAGAAATGTAACAAGTTTAGAACTGTTGTTCGTATAGTTTAGTGGTAGCGCCCTTGTTTGCAAGATAAGGGGTGAATTAGCGGCCATTCGTCTAGTAAACGTACATTAGCAACAGAACAATTCGTTTTTAAGATTTCAGAGAAGAAGTATTGGACCATACACTAAAAACTGAGACAATTAGCCGAACTGTGAACTATGAGTCACTGGCAATTTAACGATATAACTCTACAGATATTTATGCTATACGAAATAACGAGAAGTAGGAGACTGACAAAATGTGTGACGTAAAATGGAAGTTACAATATCTGTAGCTGAAGACGAGGCTACCATTAATGAATATCAGTTTCATTAACATCAATTGCTTTTACAAATGCGGCCATAAATGAATTACAGTTTAGGCACTGAACGTATGCATCTTATCTCATTCGCTATCTACTGAAATGTTCCCCCTAGCTGCCGTAGCGATGGTGGCGCCAAGCACTCGACAGTCGGTAAGGGGGCTTTCTGCGGATTCGGTATGCTAGTGCCACCTCGTAGCGCTTTATCGAACTATCACAACACCGACGTCCAGGGTTGCTCGAACTTCGTTTGGGCAGCACAGCGCAACACAGACACAGTAGAGAACACAATCAGTTCCTGGTCTTCCGACTAACAACACAGTGGAAAGCGGCTGTTCGCAAACCGAGGAGTAGTTTTTTTTTGTTTTGTTTTTTCAGGAACATCCGACATCTAAGCAGCAACAAGCTAAACACCGGCATCTTAAACAAAATGTTGACGTAACCACTCACCTCAAATAAATAAGTAAATTAATAAACGGTTTTGTGTATTCTACTGCTGACTGTATATTAATGTGAGAGATAATGTCGACTCCTACGATTTTAAATTCCCTTTATTAGCGACGAAAGTGGTGCGGTGACGAGTATCTTAAGATTCTTCGTTTGAAACGTGTTTTCATTTACGAATACTAAAATAACATATTACCCTTTTAAAAAACAGAGAAATGACAAAACATAAACGCTATTTTTACTTGGATCACAAAGACTAAATTTTCCGCAATATAAGGAACTGCTGGCTGAACCATACTCGACTACGTACTTAGCCAAACTTCGTTTTCACCTGCGACTTCAGTGGCTTCTTTTTCTAATTTCCAAATTTCTTCACCTACTTTAAACCTGTGTACTGTCGGAGCAGATTTAATGCGAAACAAGAAATACATTTGGTATGTAGTTTGTGTCAAGAACAAAATACTGCAAAAGGAGTCATGGATTTCCATCAGTAGTTCGTGAAGAGGCGTACAGCGCCTTAAGAGACGGTCCGTTGTCTCCCACAATTACAAAGACAGTCCTTTGTCTTTATAAACAAAGTACTTGAACGAAACGTACCCTTTTTGTAAACATGGATTGCATTATATCTTTTGCTACTTCAGTTTGCATCGTTGCCAGTGGGACGGAACTCCACGCTTTATGGACTGAACGATTCGCATCAAGAGCAGCAGCAAGTCTAAGAAATACTATGAAAAAAATTATTTCAGCGTAAAGGAAGACTCACAGAACCAGCAAAACTTCTCCAAAACCATGTGTTCTTAATCTACTCGTGCATGTGAAACAGAACTTCGTTGCTCCAAAAACGAACTTTCCAATTTCCGTAAATGAAAAAAAAATTGCAAGTGATATTAATGTAGCTGATTTCTGAATTACTGTAAGGTAGTATGAAAAGTGGAATATATGTCGCAGATTAACACAGGCAGATAGAACATTCCTCGCTTAAAGAAGTCTATTATTATCGAACATTGGTCTGAATTTGAGGAAGAAATTTCTGAGAATGTGCGTTTGGAGCACAACATCGCGTGGAAGTGAACCGTCGACCGTGAAAAACCAAGAAATACGATACTACAGAAAAATGCTGAAAATTAAGAGGATTGACAAGAAATGATGACGTTCTTCGCAGATTCGGTGCGGAAATGAATATGTGAAAAAGTGTGACAGGATGATAGGACATGAGGCATCAGGTTGTAACTTCTGCTGGATGCACAACGCTTCGTTCTATGATGGACGACAACACACACAAACTTTGTGGATGAAAGCCACAGAGCCAAAGGTGAAAAGCTTTGAATTGACGTGCACTAACGCTGATTATACGCAAACAGCTTTTAAGCTGATTTCTCGGTTTATCGGAAAACACCGCGGTACATTTTAAAGAAAGCGACTAGTTTAAATTTGTTTGCTTTTTTCGTAATGAAGATTATAGCAGCGGACAGTCATTCGTAAAACATGGCAGCGCTTTCGCAATGCGACATAAAAACAGAATGAAAGAAAAATCAATATTCTTTCGCCTTTTCACTTAGAATGTTCTGGAATATATCTCTACCAAAAAAGAAACGACAGTGTATCTGTCACCTTTATTGTTACAGTTGCCACCTGGTCGCTGGACAGGTCACTTCTATTTAACTACAAACAAAATTTATTACAAATCTCTCCACATAGAAATTGCGGTACTTTTCGATAAGCTGTCTACAACTGTTAACAAATACCGCGATTCGTTGGTCATCAAAAAGCCATCTGGTCCGTTCGCTGACGTATTTTCTGACACATGTAGTAATATTTATAGTTTTCGGTGGCTCATATCTGAGATGATTCTTCATACACAACCACCGAGCATTATTCAGCGGAGCTTGGTTAACATGACCACCGATACGGCCCATACTGGACGTCGATGCGTTTCTACACGAGATGCGTGGCGAACAGGCAGGCAAGCTGACTAGAGATGTGTGTCCGATGGCGGACCTTTTCTATGTGTGACCCTTACACTACGAGTGATATGGTAAACACCGAGCGAACTATGCGCTATACATAGACAGAAATCTAGCTAGATACGCTAACAATTTAAATCTATGCTGGAACAGAGAGAGAGGTCTGCGCCAAAAGTAAGCTCAGTTTTACTGTAGTAGCTCAGCAATTGTAAATATTGCTCGATACGAAATAGCTCATGCGACTGACTCTTTTGGCAAAATTTGCATGCTGTCTTAGCGGTAATGGCTCCACAATGCGGTTAATAATGTTTTTCGATCATTAACTGAAATTCAACGTCGCGAAATTAAGTTAAGAACTTACGACGTTCAGTTTGATCACTACACCCATTATGATATGTTTTTTCATTCACACTTCGACATTTTATTAAAGTGCATTGATGTACACGGTTGGTTTTGCAAGCGTTTTAAATTTCTTTGAAATTGTGGAGAACTTTGAGAAATAGCATGACTGCTTGTAAATGTGATCCTTGTAGAGGTTGTTACCAAGCGTGAATCGTGTGTCAGGCAGTCAAAAGCTAACAGGTGTACGATGTGGTCATTGCGACAGCGAGTGTGGAAAATGAGTTTCGTCTGAAGATTTGGACAGGTGGACGGATCGAAACTGAACCATACGAAGTTCTTGAGGACTCTGGACCAGCAATGAAAAATCATCTGCTTTTGGACTGTTGATGTCCCAGTCGAAAGAGTACACAATATCTTCAACTAAAAAGTTCTCAACAGAAAAACAGTGCGAGACGGATGCTGCGATTGCTGAAAAGACGGATGCTGCGATTGCTGAAATCCGATCAGAAACAACGTGAGGTTATTTCAGTGACACATTTGGTGATCTTTAACCGCAATAACAGGATTTATTTTCGACGCTGTGGATGACACTTTGATCCATCACTATGCTCAGTAGTTGAAACGTGAGTCAAAACAATGGACGAAAGTGTTTGTATAGAACAAAATTCTCTTTATTAGGTGGCAAGATGATGACCACTTCTTTTTCTTTTAATACCCAGGGCATAATACCATTAGATAACGTGGAAATATTATTATTCACTTGTGGATTGTTATGAAAATGCGTTACCAAGATCGCCATTCAACAAGCTACTTTTCACCAATAGTGTACAAACTTCTCACTGCATCAACAGTTCAAATGGCTCTGTGGACTATGGGACTTAACTTCTGATGTCATCAGTCCCCTGAAACTTAGAACTAAGTAAACCTAACTAACCTAAGGACATCACTCACATCCAATCCCGAGGCAGGATTCGAACCTGCGACCGTAGCGGTCGCGCGGTTCCAGACTGTTGCGCCTAGAACCGCTCGGCCACTTCAGCCGGCCTCACGGCATCACTTGAAATATCGAAATAGCATGAGTTGAGCTTCAAACTGTTCCCTCATCGAATCTGTTCTCCAGATTTACTTCCAAGTGCCTTTTTCGCCATTCTCACGCACTGAAAATCCGGACTGGCAAGGAGAAATGTGGTTCAAATGAGGAAATGAGGAATTTGCATTATTTTATAAACATTTTTCGAATGAAATGGAAAAAACAAACTGGACCAAATGCACAGACATGTTGAGGAAGGAAACATTTTATTTGCGACTTTTTCCATTCAAATAAAACGACTCTCTTTCGATCAAATTTTGCAAACACGTGATACACAGAAGTATACGCTGCGAGCAATTCACTATGCACACTATTTGATGTGTGTAATGGACTATTCTACGTTTTCACCTGCATACACGGCTATACGGCGTGTGTCGTTATCTTCGTAGTCCTTACGCGAAATGTACGTTGGCGGCAGCAGAACCGCTCTCTACTTACCCTCAAATTCTGATTCTCTAAATTTTCTTAATAGAGCTCCTCGAAAAGAACGTCGCCTTACCTCCGGTGATAATCTTTGCAGTTCGTGAAGCATCTGCGTAATACTTGCGTGTCGTTCGAACCTACTGGCTATGAATCTAGCGTCCCGCCTCTGTATTGCTTCGATGCCTTCCTTTAATCCGACCTGGTGACGATACTAAACACTAACATTACTCGACAACGGGTCGCACTAGTATCCTCTATGCTGACTGCGTTACACATGAACCACTCTTTCGTAAGCTTACCGCATTAAATCGAAGTCGACAGTTCGCCTTCCCTACTGCAGTCCTTGCGTGCTCATTCTATTTCGTACTGCTTTACGACGTTACGCCTGGGTATTTAATTGATGTTACTGTGTCGAGAAGAACACTACCAATGCTGTATTAAAGCATTACATGTTTGTTTATCCTACTCACTCGCATTAACTTACATTTTTCTACATTCAAAGCTAGCTGTGATTCATCACACAAACTAGAAATTTTGTCTATGTCATGTTGTATCCTCCCACAGTCACCCAACGCCGACACCTTCCCGTACACCACATCATCAGTGAACAACCACACATTCCTACTGTATGACTGATCACATATGTACAAAGAAAATAACAGCGGTCCTATCACACTTCCCTGGTCACTCCTGACGATATCCTCGTCTCTTATGACAGTCGCTACCGAGGACAACATACTGGATTCTCTATTGCACAGTCCCAAAAGGGACGGTCAGTACTCCGGGAGGGGACAAATATTGCCATCTGAACTGAAAAAGCTTTGAGAGAGACATGTTTCCTACGTAGGTTAAATGTCATGTACTTTTTATTCTCGTTAGAATCGTGCGTTTTGTATCTTGCTCACTTATTCTATTTATTTTTTTGTTTTCGAACGTCTGACCCCTGAATATCTTTGCTGCCGTGATGCTGTATGTTTGAATATGCAGTTAACTGCATTTTTTGTGATTGTAAGGAAACACGTATTATGAACAAATTCTCTTCAGAGAAAATTGGTATAGATATACTTTTCTTCCCCTCCATAAAGAGCTACGATTGTTTCTATTACCATGATGTGTTATACAATCAGCTATTATGAGCTCTCAACATTCTTAAATCTGTTTTAAATTATTAACTGTACCACATATGCGGTAAAGTGTTGGCTACCTGATATGTACGGTAAATACGAATATTTTTTAAAGTTGAAAAAAGTGCAAAACAGCGGGTATATTAAAGTGAAGTTTGATGTACGAGTTTCATTCTACAAATGCTCTCTAAAAATGACATTAGTTTTTATTGTTTCTGAATATTGATTTATCATATACAATGAAGTTGCAGGTATTTCGAAACGCTACCAATGCCGGACGATCTAAATATTTTAACATATTGCGTGGCAGCGAATGGCTGCAAAGTGCAGAAAATTTAACACGGCAACATCGTTCGTCGCCTCAGAACATCGCACTTCATAAGCAGAAACCTTGCATTTATTTCACCTAAAGTGTGCGTAGCACTGCGGACAGTATTATCGTCAAAGAATAAATAGTGACGTGCTTCCGCTAGTTTTATTTACTGGTGAACTCATTTTTACACACGGAGGAATCAGTAACAAACGTAATAATCATGGAGGGTCACAGGACGCCCCAATGCTACAACAGAAATAAATTTCCTAGTCGCATTTCTGAAGTTGGTGTGTCCGCGGCATGATGATCTCTGACACGTCTATCGATGCGGTAATTTGGTTAAGAGAGTGGCAGAACAAAAGTGTCGTTTTTGAGAAAATACTTTAGTTGACCATCAAAAACCGACTTCGTAATGTTAGTTGCAGGAAAAGCAGATGCATGGCTGAGTTTCATGGGAAGAATCTTGAGGAACTGTAAAGCACAGTTTACATGGAGACACTGATTTGCGAAACATGGAAACTTCAGTGTCACAATTTTATGAGTACCGAAACAGTATTATCGTCTCGGGAATGAAAGTTGTGGCAGTTGACATTGATATAGGTACTGACGGAGTTTAGGTTTGTCAGCTTGAGGACAACGTAGAGAAAAAAGAACGGAAGTGTTTGGTTTCGTAACAAGATGAAAAAGGTGTCAGCTCGGATGCTCAGCGACGAAATTTTTGTGGAACATTCCAGAAGCCGCTATAGCCACTTAAGAACGATGCCAGAATAATCCACGGATCATAACGCAATTCAAGATGCTGTATGGAAAGAAAATACGCTAATGTGCGCAGCACTATCTTCGTAAATGAAACTTAAGAACACATGGCGTTATTTTAGAAAAATTACCATAATACCAATAGTACCAATAACGCCTTTTCAATTCTAAGTTGCCAAATTTGCTCCGAGTACTTGTAATTCCACCTAGTGGAGAAATATCTTATCTCTTATTTTCGGATATCAAGTTTTACTCTTCATGAATGATAATTTTTCTACTTCCAACGCTAGCTCAGCATTGTACTCTATTGGTAGCTTCCTCATTTGTGTTTTTACTGAAGTTGGTCTCTTCAGGATGGCTTCGTAATGATATAATGTTATCTGCAGAAATTTGCAAATGCAGAAACAGAGCCTCATGAATCTTAGATATTGTAAGCCGTCACCTGCTTTAATAAGAAATGTATGTCTGCGTGAACCTTAAATTGCTGCTGTATCCATGTACCACCACGATAAAATAAAAACAGCGGACTATTTGAGTGGGTACGATTGAGAATAGTGGGGTATTTAAGTTTACAAAATAATGGCAAGTTTTATAAATCGTTTTGTGACAACAACTAGCTGATAGATTTCATACAGACATGACGAACGCTGATCAGGTAAGGAATGGTGTTTGATAGGAAAAGCATACACTGGAGTGGAAGCTATACAAATTCTCGCCTGAATTAATTCCTTTTGCAACGCGTTCTGTGAGGTCCATATCTATTCAAATGGAATCAACTACAGGCAAGTATACCACAAACTATGGTTCACCAGAGAACAGGGAGCTGTGAATATCATTTAACAATCCTACGTCGGTGCAGTAGTACTTTCCCCTTTCCACCTTGATTCAGGCAGCGGCATGAAACGGCAGGCTGTGGGCGAGTTGTGCTGCGCCAACTCTAACGTTCTGGCGCATCCACGAAAATTTGATAACTACGCGGTCTGGCGTTGTGATTATCATAACGCTGGAAACTTCCCTATCAAAGCTCTGAAATCCTGGTAGGTTTCAAAGTGAGGTGCACCCGTTTGCTAGTCTGGCCAAGTCAATTTGACTCATAGGCACATCGATGTCTATTGGAATTGTCAAACGTTAGTCGGCCGACTGAGGACGAATAAGTTCACCCTCGTGACACACAATATGTCCACTGTCGGCACAGTTGCAAACTGTCACTGGCTCTTAGCCCACCCCAGGTTACAGACCACAAGTTACAGACCACAAGTTACAGACCACAAGTTACAGACCACAAGTTACAGACCACAAGTTACAGACCACAATTTACATCCACCAGGGAATGACCCGAAGTTCTCCATCAGCGGAAGACCTGAAGGCGAAAAAAGCAAAGCATCACCGCCACTTTCCACCAAGACACGGTACAGGAGCCGAATTAGCAAAAACTAAACTGCCTCCACATCGTACAAACCAAATGAACTATCTTCTACTAATTGAATCTCCCCTCTTGAATGTTCCGTTGGCCTGTTAGTCAATCAAGACACAGCACCATGGTTTCCACACTATGGGAGCAAGCCTCCACTTTGAATATCCTTAGAGGAGCCAACCAGCGACTCCAAATCTCTCTTGTCTGAAGAAAGTAGATTTTGGGCTAGACGTAGTTCTCACGGTGACCGTGGCCATGTTTTTAGCAAAAAGCATCTATCTAGACAAGACCACAGTCCTTTGTTTATGGAGGGATCTAATTTTTGGGGCTGATCATTTTCAATTACTGGAAGAAGGCTGTCAAGCTTTCCAGACAGTCATGCCCATGACATACATATGTTTTTTTTTGCTACTTTCAAAGAGAACTTGGCGACTTCCTGGCGTCGGGGGAGTTACAGCCTTGCCTGCACCAAATACATTCACCAGCTGCTCTGTACATATCATTCGAGCTTCTAACATGAGAATGCACGGAGTTCTATGATCTCCCTACCATTTGCACAAAGGCTCAGATTACGGAAGTCTCTCTTAAATGACTTCCTCCACCCACTTTCCACCAATTGGCCACCTCTGTGATGGACTGCCACGTGGCCCAAGTAAAATGTTTTGTGAACCAGCACCCTCCTGTCTAACCCTGAGTAGAAGGTGAGTGCTACGGCTAGAAGTCCCTCTGCAGATACAATCCACTGAATGCTGGTTCCCAGAATC
Source organism: Schistocerca serialis cubense (assembly GCF_023864345.2). NCBI lineage: Eukaryota > Metazoa > Arthropoda > Insecta > Orthoptera > Acrididae > Schistocerca > Schistocerca serialis. The sequence goes on along the minus strand of NC_064638.1, from coordinate 378,348,538 downwards.
ACTCAAACAGCCTGGTCGCTGCACTAAAAATTTATGGCCCCCAATCTCTCTCTCTCTCTCTGTTCTCCATCACCTCCACTACGGCTCCTTAAGTACAACTTCTCTACAGGTGACATATGCAGTTATAAGAACATTCTACCCACAATTTTCTCACTTAAAATAGTCATACCACGCATACCAAATGTAGCATTGGGGAACACCGAGATCATGCTCTAAGATATGAACTTTAATCTGACTGACAATCTTATTAAAATGAGCGAGTGGCATGCCACCTCTCAACACCTTATTATCTCTTTCAGAAAACATGTATGGAACTCCTACGTCACCAATCCTTCTATATTTGTATCATAAAGAATATTCTGAAAGTGCAAAATCGCGCAGGAGCTTGTTCTTATAATTATTATCATCATAGTCGCACAAGCACATAAGCATACCGTAACTACACACAAACCAACAATTTTGCTAGTTCTCCACTCCAAGTAAATATTTCTGGAACGCCACCGAATCTAAAAACACAGGAAACTGACAGTTTCGTGTCGTTTAAATTTGACTACTCCGAAACTTAATAATTTCACCATCAACTTTCGCTATTGCGGGCAGTGCATTAATGTTTGAAACTTAGTTTCGCAACTTAATCTCTACGTGTAAACTGGGCTTAATTGTAAAAGGAAACCGAAAATATTGTAACTGCCAAATCACACATTTGCCAGGAGAAGCAAAAACAGTGCACCTCTCTTCGTACATAACTTTTATGTAACCAAAAATTTGGGGTGGTACTGTGATACCACAGAACTGTGCTGATCAACTCATCACAGCAAAAAATACTGAGATTAATTAGAAAATAAGTCATTTACGAAGAACATTCAACTGCCATACCAGGAAACTGGTTCTATGTGCCCATATGAAAGTTTTTGTTTCAAGTGGCATTAAAACAGAAATACTGAGGTAATAATTTTTCTAGTAGAATTGTAGTCAACAAAAAATATGTCCCGTATCTCTTAAATGTACCACAAGAGAATAAAAGAATTAATTTCAAGAAAAGGTCTCTCAATACTGACCTCTATTTCGTACCTACTTCTGTTGGCATCAGATGGAGCTAAGTTTGATGCTAAACTCCCTGTGCATCTGTTGAAAAAATGGCAACATCGTAGACAAGTCTTTCTGTTTTGCAACTGATAAACATGGCTGGTTTTTCAGATGAAGTACTGCATGGCACATGTTAGCCATGGTTTTTCCATTTCTTTTGAATAAAATGACGCATTTCCATTCTCCTGTTTCAGGTTAAGAATTTTTAATATCTATTTCAGATGGATGAATATGATGCGCTTTGACCATACCTTATTTGGCGATTTTATAAGACTGCGTTAACAACGATGTTTCAGCAGCATCTTTAAAATAACAGAAGTCGGTTGTACGCGTTAAAACTACATGGAATGAGATCTTAGTTTTTGCTCACTCAACAATTCTGTATAAGTCTTGCGAGACGACTTGGTTACCTTTCTTTGTTTCTTTGTACTGCAAAATTTCTGTCGTAGTTCCCAAAGCTGTGCCCAGTCATAGAAAACATGTACCTTAGCTCTTCAAACCACCGCAGGCTAAATGGAGGAGACCTTCCCGTATGGCACTAGGAACTTCGGAAGACAGCACTACTTGGTACGTAGACCACGCGCCTTCCATTAACGCAGGTTTGAAACACTTTCACTATAACTTGATACCTGTATCAAGTGTAGGGACATCCATCGAAGTACGGAGAAGACAACAGCACTAATTTGTAAAAAACAGCTCTTAGAACGTTTGACTCTTCTACTTTTCACTTCACCCACGAAACAAGTATCTTAAAAAACTCTTGTTCCACCTATTGTTGAGCACTGCTGATGAGTCTCGAACCTTCACTAGGTACGATTAAAAGAGTGTATCAAAAGATGAACTGCCCGTTTCGTAACTAGTTCTTTCAGTAAGCTCGAGTGCGTCGCAGACATGCTCATCAAATTCCAATGATGGATGCTGCAAGAGAGGCATCGTGTATCGCAGAACGGTCCGCTGCTCAAATTCCGAGAGCGTACATTCCAAGAAGTCAGGCAACATATTATTAGCTCCCATAAATTCGGTTAATACGCTCTCATATTGAGACTTACAGACAGTTCTTGTTATTAGACTGAACCCGAAATGGTCTGTTTACGGTAAATTTTGAGACGAGATGAGTGTTGATACCATGGGGCCTATGTGTGTGTCTCTAATGCTGAACTTTTTTGGGACTTAAAACAGACAACGAAGGCCTGAAACGAGTATAGCCTTCAATTAAAACGGTGTAACTGGACGTAGCAGGTGTGTGACTATTGAACGATCGTCTTGTGTGCTTCATAATGCAATCCACCCCGCAAATACAGCTTCCTGTCACACCCACGTATAACGTGACTCAGATGCCTACGATTTTAATAAGAAAAGTGATAAAATAAATAAAACGCTTAATATAACAGTAAATTGTTTAATTACAATAAATTGTACAAAAGTTTGAATATGATAATCATCTCAGAACAGTTCTTAGCATATCGATTTAACGTAATTTTTTTCAGAAAAATACTGCATTTGAGAAGTATTTGTCCGAAATTCGAGAGGTACATTTGTTATTCAAATGGTTTAAGAGATGTAACAGCAACAAACAAGACATCGATGAAGTCATAATTTAGTGCAAGATATGAAGGCCAATCAAAAGAGAACCTAACATCGATCACAACGGCACCACGGAACGGTTCCTTTCGAAAGTAATCACCACACGCTTTAAGACATTTATCCTACTGGGGAACGCGAGGATCAATTCCGTTTCGTAGAAAGCGGTTGGCTGCTGACTGGTCCACAGCCACACCCACTCTTAAACTTCCTCGACGGACTGAAATCGACCTCCACATATGTATTCCTTCAGACCGCCAAAGATGTCTTGACGTTAGTTTCAGTGCGACGAAGAAACCTAACAGTGGGTGCAGATGTGGATCCGTCAGCGGCCGACCGCGTTGTGCGAAAAAGAAATTGATCGTCTTCTCTCCCAATGTAATAAATATCGTAACACTTACGGTGATTACTTTTCAATGTAACCATTTCATGCTCCTATTTTGGCGGAGTTCGGTTTTCATTTGACTGCTCCTTATAGAATCGAAGTATGCACTCACCATTGTCAGTATCTCTCCAACGATATGACTGTAAACATAGGTCTGCAGGTTATTGCTAGGAAAACTGTTTCTTTCAGTCGTTTCCGCCTACGTTCGGGGAATCAGTCCTTTTTTTTTCTTCTTATCTTAGAGGGGGAAGGTGTCTTCGCCTTTGACGGCCGGAGTGGCCGAGCGGTTCTAGGGGCTACAGTCTGGAACCGCGCGACCGCTCCATCGCAGGTTCGAATCCTGCCTCGGGCATGGATGTGTGTGTTGTCCTTAGGTTAGTTAGGTTTAAGTAGTTCTAAGTCTAGGGGACTGATGACCTCAGAAGTTAAGTCCCATAGTGCTCAGAGCCATTTGAACCATTTGTCTTCGCCTTTCTGCTTTGCCTTACTGAGTTTCCTGTGGTACGGTGAGCCAGTGAATGGGCTCCTTTCCCTGACTGGAATGTTCTCTACATGTGATGATACCATGAAGTTGTCCACTGTGAAATATCCGCTGTTTGTAATTTCTAAGTACTCAGTTTCTAGACCCTTAGGTTTAATGCTTCGTTATTATGCAAAAGTTTGCTGAGAGATTTGGAAATTGACATACGCAAAAGTAAATAGGTCTAAGCTTTTAGTAAAATGCTTCTTGGGGAAGCTCATGTTGTTTATCATCAAATCATGTAATTCACTGGGACGTCTGTTAACAAAACCGGGAGCAACTTGTAGTGAACTTCAAAGCAAATAATTGGAACCATGGATTGCAACGATAACGATAATAAGAACACCAATGTCATATTTTGAATGTAAATGGCATTTGCAAGGCTCTGGGAACCTATAACTTTGCATTTAGAGGCGTTTATAAAGAACGAAGGGAAGAGAGTGTTGAGAGAAAGAAGGTGCAAGGTGCAGAACAGCTGCGTCATGAAGACAAGCAGCGACAGGTTGGCGACCGTGACAAGATAAGCCTGCCAGCGGACAAAGTGCGCGTGGCGTGCAAGGCGCCCAGCGAGGGCCGGGCTCCGACCAGCCAATAGGCGCACAGCTGCCGGCTGACGTCACGCGCCCTGTCACGCAGCGTCAGCCCTGATAACGTAAGACACACAACGCTGCGCTGTGCTGCAGCAGGAATACCTCTCGGCTTTCGCTGACGGACTAACTACATCTCCGCGGACACCGGATGTGGTTTAGGCCCTTCGAAGTCTTCACAGAGATACCGGCCAGCTTCCATTGCGCTCAAGTGATAGGCAACGTTTGCAGCTTAGATATATACTTTTAAGCCAGTATGCAGAACACAATACTTCGTCTCAATATTAGGCATTCATTGCTCTATTCCATTGGGGTTTGAAACGAGGAAAAAAATTACTGTATTTACACTCTGAACTTGCTTTCACTCACTGCCCATACCACATATGATGGGTACTGCACACTTGCTGCACTGTTCACACTCCCCCCCCCCCCTCCCCCCACCGACTTGTTGCGGTGTCTTGAACGCCTCAACCATACAGTCGTGTTTACAGAGGGCACGCGGCTATAGTATATGGCTAAATGCTGAAAGCAACCTCTAGAGTAAAATTTCTGGAGATAAACGTCTCCATTTCGGTTTCCAGAGCAGGGAATAATAAGACGGATGTTTTCGTCAGAAAAAAACGCAACTGACGTTCCACGGGACGGAGTGTGTTATGTTTTATCTCTAAGGAGGGTAGGTAGGCGAGAGAATCGCATAGGTTGAAGTTAAGTGTTGTGGGAATTAGTGAATTGCGGTGGCGTGACTAAAAATACTTTTGGGCGGGAGAGTACCGAATTATCAGCACAAAATCAAATGATGTGTGCTTATTGTACGTCTAACAATTCAGAGAAAATGCTAATGTGGGTAATCTAATTTGATCAGCATTTTAATAGCCAGGATTACATACAAAGCCAACGCCTCTCACAGCAGCAGCCCTGCACGTCTATGTAACTACTAGGCTAGCAAGTAATGAAGAGATTGAAACATATGACGAGGAAAGAAAATTATTCCGGTAGTTAACTGAGAGGAAAAATTAATGGCGACCGGAGTCATTCGGTAATTGGAAGAAGCAAGGAAAAATAGCAAGATAACAGGGACGGGGGAATTGATGCAAAGAGAAGCATTAGTAGCATTTTGTACTGATCACAACCTCTCATTGCTAACACTTGTTTTAAGACTGATGAAAGAAGGTTATATACGTGGAAGAGGCCTAAAGACACATGAAGGTTTCAGACAGATTACGTAATGGTGACGCAACTTTCCAAACCGGATTTCAAACTGCTAAACGTTTCCTGGGGCAAATGTAGACTCGCCTCACAATTTTTTGGTTACGAACTGCCGATTAAAATAGAATAAACTGCAGAAAATTCATAAATTAAGGAGATGAGACCAGAGGTTTTTAAGAATTTCAAAGGGAGTATTAGGCGACGATAGATTATAACAGGGGAAAGAACTAAAATAGAAGACGAGTAAATAGCCTTGAGAGATGAAATAGTGAAGGCTTCAAATAGGCAACACGACAAGACCTAATAGAAACATGAGCAATTAGAATTTAAAAAATCAAAACAGGCAATGAGGCAGGCAAAAGGAATATAGAAACATCTTCGGGGAAGATCAGTTTCAGTTCCATAGAAATGCAGATACACGCAAGGCAATACTGACACTGTCCTAGAAGATAGGCAACCCTAAGTTTATACCATTTGTAGATGTAGAATAAGCTTTTGACTATGTCGACAGAATATACTCTTCAAAATTTTGAAGGCAACAGCGTTATAATACAGGAAGGAAAATGTTATGTACAACTTGCAGAGAAACGACACTGCAGTTACAGGAAGGAATCCAGCGAAATGGAAGGACACATCAGTTAAGGAGGGAGTGAGACAGGATTGCACCCTCTCCTGTGTGTTGTTCACACTTTACTTTGGACTGGCTGTAGAGGAAAATAAGGAATACTTATAAAGGTAAGAAGACATTGGAAGTCTGACACCCACTTACGAAGTCTTAATTCTGTCAAAACAGCGAAGGACTTCGAAGAGCTGTTGAACAGAGTGGATGGTTCTTTCAAAGGAGATTAAGAGGTGAACATCAACAAAAGTAAAACTAGAGTAATGTAATATAGTCGAACTAAACCTGTAGATGCTGAGGGAATTAGAATACGAAACAAGCAACTAAAAATAGCAAAGTAGGTGGTGATGGTCGAAGTGGAGAGGATGTAAAAGGCGTACTGCTAAATGCCAGAAAATCGTCTATGACAAAAAGAAGTTTATTAAGATCGAATATAAAATTAAATGTTTCGAAATCTTTTCTGACAGTATTTATACACAAGCTTGTACGGCAGCGAAACATCGAAGTTGAACAGCGCAGGAGGGAAGAGAATGGGTTTTGAAATTCATTGGTAAAAGAGAATCCTAAATAGTAGGTGGGTATTTCGGATGCTTTATAAGGAGGTACTGAATCGAAATGCGGTGAAAAGACATTTGTGGCAGATATTGACTGAAAGAGGTGATCGGCTGATGGGACATCCTGACCCCTCCCGGAGTCTTCATTTTGGTACTGAAGAGGAAAGTGTTTGCAAAGGGGGGTGGGAGGTTGGGGGGGGGGGACTAGAGGTAGAACACTGCTTGATCACAGTAAGCAGGTTTCAATGGATGTAGGTGGCAGTAGAAATGCAGATACTAAAGGGGTTTCACATCGTGGAGGTCTCCTCAAATCAGTATTATAAGTGAATACCATAGTAACGGACAATTAGTGCGAAAGTGTATCATTTCTTTCAAGAATTACCATTTAAGTTGCTTCAGCTTCTCTAATAAATAAAATGAACCTATATGATTCTGCAGGGCCGGCCGCTGTAGCCGAGCGGTTCTAGGCGCTTCAGTCTGGAACCGCGCGACCGCTACGGTCGCAGGTTCGAACCTTGCCTCGGGCATGGATGTGTGTGATGTGCTTACGTTAGTTAGGGTTAAGTAGTTCTATGTTCTAGGGGACCTCAGATGTTAAGTCCCATAGTGGTCGGAGTCATTTGAACCATTTTTGGTTCTGGAGACCTTATGAAGTTTCAGAAATCTATGATAAATATGTGCAGATAGAAGCTACGAATGAAATTGTGCACAAAGGCCAGGATTCGAAGCTGAATCCTGCTCACTAGGCAGATGCGCTAACCACTACGCCATCCTTTCTGATGAACTTTCAAATGTGCTGTAACGACCTGAATCACCAACAAAGCTTTTCCGCATTTATTCGATATGCGGTGTGAAATCTCCTTGATAAGGAACCCGAAAACTGCAGCAATTATCTAAAATACGTCACACTGCCGAGATGTACGTATTTTCGTTGAGAGATGTAGTTCCCAGTGTCTAGGCAACAAATCTGTGTGCCATTCATCTTCCACACATCTGATTTCACGTATTCGTTTCGTTCTATATAGCTTTAACGCTTCAGTGTATTGCGTATAGCTATTTAAACGTTCTGATTCACTCCAAAGGCCCGTCATTAACTTTGTACTAAAAAATGGTTCAAATGGCTCTGAGAACTGTGGGACTCAACTGCTGAGGTCATCAGTCGCTTACAACTTAGAACTACGTAAACCTAACTAACGTAAGGACAGCACATACAGCGACGCCCGAGGCAGGATTCGAACCTGCGACCGTAGCGGTCGCACGGGACCAGACTGTAGCGCCTAGAACCGCTCGGCCACCCCGGCCGGCAACTTTGTACTCTTAGTGTAAGTTTATAGTTCAAAAATTCAAGTTACTCTCAAATCCTCTAAGAGACACTCTAATATCGAATTCTGGTTGTCAGTCGATGACGTCCTTTCCGAAATCTAGAATCGCTGGGTCTCTCAGTTCACGTGCATGTGCAAGGTGATTCTCATAAACGTTTCAAAACCTCCGAAGCGACGTAGATGATGCTGAGAGAAGTAATTTCGTATCAGAACCATGTGGCCGTGAACGTCGGGAAATAACCGGAAAGTGGATGACAAATGTTGAACATCTATCGTCACCAATGACGTACTTCGCCACACATGCAGCGGTTGAGCCTACTGGCTGTCGCATTTGATCTTCCAAACCCAAAGACTCACGCTGGTATGGCAATTTTAGCGCATGGGGTTCAGGATTCGAGTCATGCGTCTTACAGACACTACTCTTTTCATTGCTATGGACAATTACGTTTTCACATCGAGGTATTAAATTATTAATTTATTCACCGGTCTTTCGTCTCCACTAGTTTATTGTAAATTACAGTACAAAAAAAAAAGTCAGTATCGCTCCACAAGTGAGTGAGTATAACTTCCAAATTGCGTCATTACTAGCAAGTGACCTACGTTTTCTTTACCATACAACGTCTGTAAACAAAGAAAGCAGGCAGAAACGGACAGAAAAACAAAATAAGAACAAATTTTACTTCGTTACGATGAGGAGAATAATTTTCATCTTCTATTTTTACACAGATCACATTCGCGAAAGGTATTTGAAATTTAAACCGTTGGCTTGAACGCAAGTCTTGCAGCGCTCAGTTTTCCTTCACGCAAGCGCTCGGAAATACGCTCCGTAATCTGAATGCGACGTCACATGTTCGACATTTGTCATCCACTTTTGGGATATTTCGCAACATTTGCGGCCCTATGGTTCTGATATTAAATTAATTGTCTCACCATCAACTACGTCACTACAGAGGTTTTTGAACTCTAATATGAATCACCTTGTGTAGTTTGTAAGATGTCATGAGTCGTAAAAGCAAACTATTTTTCACACGAGGGTTTTTTTCCACTCAAATGCTTTGAGAGGAGATTCATTCCTCCAGGAAAGTTACCATGTTTAATGTTAAATAGCATGCTTGTCTTATCCAGCAACAAGTACTCCTTTCAAGTATTGGTCTATTACTCTGCATTATTTCTGTTACACGCGCGTTATGCGCTGTTTTCCAGTCACGAGGAATAGTTAGCTATGTAAGGGGCCAATAGATTATAAACTGTATACCAACTTCAGAGCCTAAACAGTAATCGCAGATAATTTCCTTTAGGCCGGTGGATCTATTTTTTTTTATTTATTTATTTTATACAGTAGTAATAACTTTAGTGAGGCAGTCAATATTTTTGCGGTTTGTATTGGTATAATATGCAATTAGTCACTTCTTGTACTTGATACGATTTATTTTCTGTACCACAGACTAGCTTTCGAGCCACAGCAGACTCATCACCAGATGCAGGTGTTCCAGGTACATTATGTGACCGACCATCTACAGCTAGGCAGTAGGATCGTAGTGCTGGAGGAAGTAACGGAAATTTGCGATGGCGTGATTAAAAGTAATGCCTTCGAGTTTTTTATGTGGAAACTTTTAGACCATTTTAAATAAAAAAAAACGTTATTAACCTTCTACACCTTCGTTCTTCATGTCAAAATGTCTCAACATAGTCACCCTGGCGACGAACACGTTTCTTCTAACCAGAGACCTGTTTGCTGGACCGTCACCGTAGAACGTTTGACTTTGTTAACTGAGCCATAACCTGGCCGCTGTTTTGCAACGCTTCATTATTATTAAAGAGAAGGTCACAAACATGTTATTTAAGTTTTGGAAACTTGTGACAGTCGAATGGGGCCTAGTCGGGGCTGTATGGAGGATGATCGATGACAGTGAACCCAATGCGTCGAATTGTTGCAGATGCCGCTGAGCTCGTGTGTGGAATGGCATTGTCATGCTAACGGAGAGTGTGCCCCATGTGTGGCCGAACTCTTCGAATTCATGCTTTCAGTTTTCTCGTAGTAATCCGGTATAATTAAGTTACACCCCATGTTACACGCTGTAATTCGGAGCCCTCTAGTGGTAGAGGAATTCAACTTTCGTCAGCGAAGAAGGAAATCTACAGAGTATTATGCTTGGCATGTACACGAGCTAGTCACATTAGTGTGACCACAGCCTGTGTTTGACGTCAACGGGCAATAACCACTCACAGACAGCAGGTGTCATTTACGGTCTTGAAAAGTCGTCATATGATAAAACGAATTAAAAATTATTTAGACAAGATGTCTGCAGGGCGCAAAAAACAGCAACTGACCGTAAATAATGAAATATGTTAAGCCATACACATGAGTACTAGAAGGAATTCGCTACATTCCGTTTACGCGATAATTCACACAAATCCAAGGGCTGTCAACTTACTTAAAAGATTACAATTACAAATAACTTAAACTGGAAAGATCACAGAGATAATGTTGTGGGGAAAGCGAATCAAAGATCTAGGTTTACTGGCAGAACACTTAGAAAATTTAACAGTTTTGCAAAAGAGTCTTCTTATACTACGCTTGTCCGCCCTCTGCTGGAGTTCTGCTGTGCGGTGTGGGATGCACATCCGATAGGTCTGACAGAGAAAATCGCAGAGTTCAAAGAAGCAGGAAAGTGATGGGCACCGATGCGGTGCGCGAATTAGGGTAGTAGTTATTAAAACAAGAGCGTTTTTCGTAGCGGCAATATCTCATCATGAAATTTCGATCACCAACTTTCTCCTCAGAGTGCAAAAATATTTTGTTGGTGACCACTCATGCCGAGAGAAAAGAACATCATCACAAAATAAGAGAAATGATACTCGCACGGAAACATAGACTGGTTCGTTTCCCCGCGGGCTTTTCGAGAGTGAAACGGTAGAGAAATAGCTTGAAGGTGGCTCGGTGAATCCTCTGCGAGGCACTTAACTGTGAATTGCAAAGCAATCTCGTAGATGCAGATATAGAAGCATGTTCCGAAAATGTGGTTATGAACGAATAAGGTACCTGAAAAGAATATCGAATGCTTCTGACTGTATAACTTCACAATTTATCATCTACACACAAAATTTGTATCTGCAGGTCAACAGCCAATGGATAATACTGGTGAAATTTAAATTAATAATTTCTCAGCCATCTCAAACTGTTTCTCCAGGAACGTAGGGAGGACACACATACTGTCCAAAATGTCAGGGATATATTCCAAACGCTATCAGAATATACCTACTCGTATTGAACTATGTCGGAAGATGATTTTAGAGTCCGTATCCGGAAGAAATAAAAAAACTGATAAGGCTAAAGAAATCAACAGCATTCTGATGAGTGAAATAACAACAAAAATATCGAGTATTAACACAAAATAGTTATTCACATTGTCGCATAAACAAGGAAAATAAAAGCAACGGAACTGACAAATCAATATTTTATGCGATTAACATGTAAGATTGGAATGACTGACTATTTTCGCATTAACCATTCAGTACTCTTTCTTTCTTAAGATGCAGACTTTCTAACGTAAGTTAAATCAATGTAACCTGCCGCGAAAATATGACAGAAACGTGTAGTACAGGTATAGTAAATGTTGCTCTCTAAGCAGTCGTCCAATGGGCTGAGCGAGAGAACATCGATTGTTATTCCTGCGCCATAACATTCTTGCCTAAAATAAGACAATGACAAGTGAGAATTGGCTCCCTTATCAGGGTCCCAATCTGTGCTCACTGCATAAAAGCTCGTTGAGACCTACATCGGCAACAAATTACAGTCCAAGGTTGCTGGCAGCTGAGCGTAGGGCTCCGTTTCTCTTCGTCCCGCGCTGTGGAATATTCACGAGGTTTGTTTAACGTTTTTTAAATCAGTTACCATTAGGTTTTCTGATCGCCAAGTATTCAGTTCGGGATTCTCTTAATTTCTGTTTAGTTTTGACTAGGAAAATCAGGTTGTGCTGTTAAGCTTTTTCTGTCTGATAAGCCACCACTAAGCAAAGAAGAGAAGCCGGGAAGGCGGAGGGAATACTCAGGTTTTTATGAAGGAAAGGAACTTTAAGAAAATATTTTGGGAAGGAAGAGGAAGTGGATGAGCAAGACGTGGGAGGTATTGCGGTAAGAGTTAATTAAACACAGCACGGAAAGACCTATTTGCATTTCGGTAAAGCACCTGAGGAACACAACATTCTCTTAGAACTATTATTATCTTTGGGAGTATGAATCTTTATAAAATAATTCCACCTGATACGTGGGATATATGAGACAGGTGGAAAACCCTCCGGCTTTAATGCTACAATTCCGATTCCAAAGAAGCTAGGTGCTGACTATATTACACAAGCATTAGTTTGAAAGGTCATGGATGCCAAGTACCGACACGAATTATTTACAAGAGAATGGAAAAAGTGTTAATAGCCGACCTCGGGTAAGATCAGTTTGGATTCTAGTGAAATGCAGGAAAACAATAAGCTGACTGAACCTACGACTTATCATACAATGAAACCTTTTGCGACCGCTTTTCTTAGTTGCTGGTGAATCTTCCGGGCTATATAGACGTGCCCTATAAAACTTTTTTGCTGTCGCCATTTCGTCTAGAGCTGTGTAGGTCATCTGCGGAGATATTCCAATTTCCATTGAATTTTGCCAACTGATGTGTTGCAATTAGGAGAGCAACATAGATCCCGTGAAAATGAGGTATGATAATCCTTGTCAAAGACAGAACAACTCTCTAACTGTTGACAGTCATGTAACAACAGGGCGAAGGACAAGGACACAAAACAACAGTTTCTATCCATTTTATTAAAAACGTAACTGATCAGGTCGCTCAGATTTTACAGAATATAACATCAGACCGTATTTAAATCAACGAAGAAGATACGTCAAGACCTGACATCAGTGAAGGATAAACACTCTCTTCTGTCGACATACGATTGCATGTATGTTTGGTAAGGTCTGCATTGGCACTAAAAAGAGAAGGGAGAATACACATCTGAAGAAACACAGAAGTCTTTGTTGACTATGGAAAGTAGAAAAATCAGCTTAGCAGAGCATGCTCTGCTTCAGGAAACCATGAACCGAGGTTTTCCGAAACCAAAAATTTTATCTACAATGAGTATTAGACATCGATATTATAAATATGGAGACTATTTTAGCGGAAAAGAAGGCCATGAAACTTAATGATATACAGACAGTAGGTAAACAGAATACAGAGGTAAGTTTTATCTCTGATCGACATTTGTTCGGTAGCTGAGTTTTACATTTGACAAAGATTCCCTTCGTGAGTCACACCTCTTTAATTGTATTTATGTCGCTCTCCGACGTCCCATCCGCGAGTCGCCGAGATTTCAAAAGCACTACTGAAGATGTCAAACGTGGCTCTCGGCAAAATGTTGGGAATAAAAGTTCCATGGAATGACGACTACACAACCTGGAAGGTGTACAAGCAAACTGCGACTTATCTTCGAAGATAGGCATACCTAGAATTTGTAGATTTAGAAAAATCTTTCGACGATGTTGTCTGGAATAATCTGTTTGAAATTCTGAAGGTAGTAGGGATAAAACACGGGGAGGATAGTTTATTTACAAGCTGGACGGAAAGCCGACTACGCTCTAATAGTCGAACGACATGAAACGGAAGTAGTGGTTGACAAAGGAGTGAAACAGCGTAGAAAAATATTCTGAATATTATTCATTCTGTGCATTGAGTAAGCAGTAAAGGATATCAAAGAAACTTGAGAAAGGGTACTAAGCACAGGGAAGAAAAATTAAGACATTAAGGGTTGCCGATGACGTTGTAACTTTGTCGGCAACGACGAAGAGCTTAGAAGCAGTTATACGAAAATGAAAGACTGCAAGTAGTAGGCGAGTTTTGCTATATCAGCGGAACAAAAACAACGACTGAAGGTAGATGTTATCATTACACAAAATGCAAATTGGGAATCAAATGGAAAACAGTTATTAACATCTATTATAAATTCAAGTTTACGAAGCTTTTCGTGAAGTATTAATAGGAGTGCAGTCTCATATGAAACATGGACGATAAGCAGAAGACACAAGAGGAGAATAGAAGTTTTTGAAATGTGATGTAAGAGTACAAGAATGCTGAAGATCATAATTTCGTATGGCTCAACAGCCGAGTGCCAACCTTTCAATTGGACGCCGCTTCAGCGACTAGCGTGTCCTTAATCCAACCCAGTTCACAGCTACCTGTAGTTCAATGTGGAATCTATACCGTTTGTCTTTCCTGTCGACTCCACCCATCACTTAAGAACTGAAGACTGGACTAAAGGTAGACTGAACGTTTTCTTAGTCCGGTCAGGATTCGATCCGGCAACCTCACTGTTTCCAGGTACGCGCTTTTCCACTAGACTTCCAGGCCCGACAATGCTGAAGATTAGGTGGGTAGACGAGTTACTGAATTTAATCTTTGTAGGAGAGCTTTAGGGCACAAGTTGACTAAAAGACGGGTAAGTTTATAGGATACATCCCGAAGCAGCAAAGAAATTGACAATGTAAACTGAGAGGAGAGGGTGGAGAAGTTTAGACGACGGAGAATATGAAGCATCTCTGTATTTAGTAATTTATAAGATTCTGAGGGCGCTATTCGTTACTAGTTGTTGATACAGTTCATTCGACGCTGTGATGGGGCCATCAGTCGCCGCTGAATTAGTGCAGTGGATTGATACATGTTTTGTCAGCGTTAATTGTAATTATTATACTGTGAATTTTAAGAGGAAGGACCAACTATGTAGTTTGTAAGAAAAAAAACGCAGAAATTCGACACTCCAAAATTTCTTACCGCTGTGGCCTAGTGTTGAAGATTAAAGAAGAGGAACAGAAGATCAAAGAAAATGCCAAGACCGTACAGCAACAATAAATCGCGAAGAAGAAACTAGGTACTGCTAAGACAAATTGTACAAATTCTAAGACGAATCGTCAATGTTCATCGCCTGACTCGGTCAACTTGTTGATAACAATTAACTGTTTACTGACGGTATGGATGCAGATTCGAAACAAGAAATTTTTTAGTATGGGATGAGTTTTGAGAGAACGGAGAAGTACAGATGCGTATCCTGCTCGTACTGGAGCCATTAGGAATGTATGGGAAAGACCATGTAATTATTCATTCGACATGTGTTTACGTTGACAGTGCATTTTTCAAGCTTTGATTGAACGTATTCAACATTGGACTAAATGCTTTGTTTCTGTAGTTTGTAGAGATACTAGGTGATGAAACCGGCATTTCCCGGATATTCATTTTGCCAATCTTCTATTATAAACGAAACGTTGTAGTAAGTTCTCTTGTAATAGGCACGGTGTGAGATGATGCTGCACAGTTCCTGTATTCTGAGTGCAGCTGCTTCGCGTGTCTACGCAGGCGATTTTGTAAACGTCTCCATTGCAAAGCCTCTTCATAGCTCTGCAAACGGCTTTTGTTTTCGTATTCAGCAGTTAGCGCTTCACAGTTGAAAGCTGTCAAAAGCTCTGTCAGGCATCAGGGATTTCTGTAAGTTGATTGGAGTAGATGAGCGTCTTAAAAGTAGAGAATAAATACACTAGAACTTCATGAATGGTGCAACTTTTCATGCATCTCGTTGTTTATGACGTCATATCTCCTGAACTATGATAGGTAAGTGGTATTTGCCCCCAAAGCGATTATTGCCTGATCGCAAAGGATTCGTGTGCCAAATTTGGTTCAAATGGCTCGAAGCACTATGGGACTTAACATCTGAGGTCTTCACTCCCACAGACTTAGAACTACTTAAACCTAACTAACATAAGGACAGCACACACATCCATGCCCGAGGCAGGATTCGAACCTGCGACCGTAGCAGCAGCGCGGTTCCGGACTGAAGCGCCTAAAACCGCCCGGCCACAGCGGCCGAGTTGCCAAATTGATTGAAATTGATTTTGTCGTCTAGAAGGAGATGTGGAAAACACACACACACACACACACACACACACACACACACACACACACACACACACACATGGCCAACTTCACTGAAAATTAACTCCGAACGGCGCAACGAAACCGTTTTTTTTCCCCCTAAACAATTATTTCTCACCGCAAGCTACCATGCAATACACTTACTTGATTTTCAGTCTGTTTCTGACCACACTGTATATACCGTGTTATACAAATTAGTCGTCCAAATTTCACACACGGGTGAAAGTACACGAGCAAACCCCATGGTTTTAAGAATACAATCATGTGATTAATGACAAAATTCTATCATCTTCCCTTAATGAGGTGGGAGGGGGCGAAAGAGGGTACGAATTGTACAGGGGGCAAAACCGTGAGCGCAGTCAACAAATTCAAGTGGATTTAAGTTCCTACAGAGGGACAGAGATGAAGCGCCTTGCTGAAGATACACTATCACATAGAGATGCATGAAACGAATTTTCGGACTGAAGGTGGTGACGACGACGACGACGACGACGTAATGCGTTATGCATAGATTTAGAGAATTAGGGGCAAAAACGGCCCCTTCCGAGCGTGTGCCCGTTATCGATCTGAATGAGGGGCGGTGGTAGGTGGTGGTGAGCACGAGCGCAGATCCGCTCCCAGCGGCAGATTGGTATCGGCGCGCGCGCTATGCGCTGGGGACAGCTCGTGGCGCACGCGAACGGATTTGCGGAGTCGTAGCGCGCCATCGCCGCCTGTCCGCGCCACACAACCGACCTCCATCCTATCCCGCGTGACCTAGCAGCTAGGTCTTGTGCCACGCAGCCACTGACCAGACCTCATGCCACCACGAGAGTGGAGGAAGGACGTACTCCAGATTGAATTTTCACTTTGCAGTGGAGTGCCCGGAAGTTCGTCTTTTGTGGGAAATCGCTCTACCGATTGAGCTGTCTAGGAACGACTCATGAAACGCTCTCCTACGCTTGCTTCCACCAGGAAGTTCTCTCCTACCTTCCGATCATCACGTAAGTTCTCCTCCTCAGTGCGGGTCGTGAGTCATGCCTGAATACTTAAGTCGGTAGATCAAATTTCTCGTGAAAGGTAAACCTTCCGGGTTCGATCCAGGTCCCACACACAATATTAATCTATTAGGAAGTTCAGAAGAGCTTACTATCACCGTAATCGAGTACCGCGGAAGTCGTAGCGTAATATTACGTAAATAAATAATATTCTGCTTGCGGAGAAGTGACTCCTCTATTGTACACTTATTTTTATATTCGATATAATCACGGAACATGGTTACAATCATTACTGGTTTCGATCACACGTTGTCCATCTTCAAATCTACAATGGGATAAAAATAAAGGGTAGTTCCATTTCTGAAGGCAATGGGACACCGGAAGGTAAAAGACATGACAGTTAACCAAGTGGCATGAAAACTGGAGGTGGCCGCGGTGGCTGAGCGGCGGTAGGCGCTTCAATCCGGAACCGCACGACTGCTACGGTCGCAGGTTCGAATCCTGCCTCGCGCATGGAAGTGTGTCATGTCCTTAGGTTAGGTTGAAGTAGTTCTAAGTCTAGGGGACTGATGACCTCAGATGTTAAGCCCCATAGTGTTCAGAGCCATTTGAACCATTTGAACAAAACTGGGGCAATAATGTTAAGGAAGTGCCATTGCCACGGCGTCATCTCCTTTGAACATTGGCAACAGAAAAAACCGTTGTAATAACGGTATGGTATGATAAATCGAGAGTAAACTGTAACAGCGTCAATAGGTCCGTAACTTTCCATGCTCCTCGCCCTACATGTGCGCCTACTTGATCTACTCTTGATGTCAGTGTAGAATCTGTCAAATCGTTAAGTATGAAACCATGTGAAAACAGGGTATGTGTTACAAGGGAATAAATTTGTAACGGTTTCCTCAGCATATATTCTACTAGGTTTGCATTCTATGTAAGGTTTTTTTTATTTTATTACATTTTCATATAATTTGGAAATTTTATTTACTGCTTCTCTTAAGGTCTAATAAATTCAGTTACCGAACACATATCACATAGAACGTAAACCATAAGAGTATGCAAGATAACCCGAAACACAGTGAAGGTATTGCTTGTAATAAAGGAACTATCATGTTTATAGTAAAATTGATTTTCCCTTTGGCTTGATCATGCTGGTAATCGTTACTGGAAGAGGAGCAAGAATCGATCAAATAACTGCAACTAATTCACCACGAAATCAAGTCATTTGTTATGGTGTGGAGGGAACCTTCAAGCTTCTGACTGACAAACGTCTGCCGGCACTCTGTCAGCCGACAGACCTCTTTGCAACTGAGCGTGCTGAAGCGTACTGCGTGACAAAAAGTGAACCACCAAGAAGAGGAGGAGGAGGAAGCGAAATGAAACTTCACGAGTTGCAAAGGTGCGTGATGTTACTTCAATCATTACACTGCAAGTTACTTTTACGAAGAACTTGGCAGTCACAGTCCACTTCCCAGTATGACGTTGCACCCCCATCTCGCTCGGATGCACGCACTGATTGGATTGTGAAGGGTGTCGTAAAGCTGTTGCATGCTGTCCTGAGGTAAGTTCTCCCGCATTTGTTGTAACTTCTGCTTGATATTCGGGACCCTAGTACTGGGACGGAGTGGACATCCGAGCTCGCTCTACACATGTCATATCGCCAAAGATTTGGGGATCTTACTGGCCACGACAGTACCTCAACATCACGCGAACAGGTCACGGACAAACATGCCATGAGTTTTCGAGCACTGTGTTACTGCAAATGGTATCAGGGTTCGTTCCAGGTGAAGCAACATATGAGGATACAGGATGTTCGTGACGTACCATCATGCCATCACAGATATCTCATTCACCACCAGTTGTGTCCGACGGCTGCCGTGCGGTTTGAGGCGCCATGTCACGGATTGCGCGGGCCCTCCCGCCGGAGGTTCGAGTCCTCCCTCGGACATGTGTGTGTGTTGTTCTTAGCATAAGTTAGTTTAGGTAGTGTGTAAGTCTAGGGACAGATGACCTCAGCGGTTTGGTCGCTTAGGAATCCACACACATTTTTTATACCCGACGGTTCCGCGCACCAAGACACAACGGCTAAAAGCCCTGTGCCTCTCCAAAACGTTGAAAGAAGGCGACATCTCCCCAGGTCGCCGCCATATTCGCCAACGGTTGTCATACGGAGTTAAGACGATGCGACTCCATTGATCAGTAGTTTATGCTTCCTGGTCACAGTATATCTAGAAACGCAGAGTTTTGCGTTGTGGTGTTACAGCCTGGAATATCATTAATTGGAATACAGTTGTCTTCAGAGAGAGACCAGCCTTACTGTCCCCCGCTGTACGGCCCGACAAGACTCGTGGTCTGTGGTGCTGTTTTATTTCACACCAAAACCTCTTTGGTTTTTATCCGCGGTGCCCTTAAAGCATCGACGATATTGTGCCTATCCGCATAAGACGAGAGTTTCTAGTGGTACTAAGCTATACCTTGGCCTGCAAGTCACCTTATCTCCCCTAATAAAGAACATTTGGAGCATTATAGTTCAAATGGCTCTGAGTACTATGGGACTTAACATCTGAGGTCATCAGTCCCCTAGAACTTAGAACTACTTAAACCTAACCAACCTAATGACATCACACACACCCATACCCCAGGCAGGATTCGAACCTGCGACCGTAGCGATCGCGCGGTTCCAGACTGAAGCGCCTAGAACCGCTCGGCCACACTGGCTGGCGGAGCATTGAGGGCAGGGCCCTCCAATCTCGGCATTTTGACCATCTGTCGCGCGAGTTGAACGGAATTTGGCACGATATCCCTCAGCAGGACGTCTAACAACTTTATCATTGATTGCCCAGCCGTTTAACAACTTGGAGAATGGCCAACACTTTACTGACTCGCTCAATTTGTGAAACTGTAATCATTTCTTTGTTTGTACATGTACATCACATCTGGCGATTTCCGTCCTATTCGTATAATTACTTAGTGGGGCGTCTTCTTTCTTTGTCTTAGAGTGTATGTATCCTATATGGTGTGAATGAAAAATTCGACACTTATGTAATATTCTACAATATTTCTTATTTAAATAACCAGTATAAAGACGCTTATGTGAGGTTGGGGCTTTTGTGCAAAGACAGATTTCCAATTAACTGCATTCATAATATCCCTCATGCAGATGTCAAAGATCACAATTATACCTGTTCGATTTATGTAAGACTAAGGTGAGAGGAATTATTTCGATAAAAATGTGAAGTAAACGCTATTTGGCTTCAATAAAATATATGACACATTGAGTTAGTGAACTACAGGGCAGCCGGCCGGGGTGGCCGAGCGGTTCTAGGCGCTACAGTATGGAACC
This sequence comes from Schistocerca serialis cubense, assembly GCF_023864345.2. Lineage (NCBI taxonomy): Eukaryota > Metazoa > Arthropoda > Insecta > Orthoptera > Acrididae > Schistocerca > Schistocerca serialis. The sequence goes on along the minus strand of NC_064638.1, from coordinate 378,328,392 downwards.
GCGCGACCGCTACGGTCGCAGGTTCGAATCCTGCCTCGGGCATGGATGTGTGTGATGACCTTAGGTTAGTTAGGTTTAAGTAATTCTAAGTTCTAGGGGACTGATGACCTCAGAAGTTAAGTCGCAGAGTGTTCAGAGCCATTTGAACCATTTTTCAACTACAGGCAAATGACAACAAAATTAAATTGAGGAAATGACAGTAAACTTTGGTGGTACATCTCAGCGGCATCAGTGACGAAGGTGATATTGTATTAAACAATATAACAAGTGAGTCACTAAAGTGACATGCTAAACTGGTAAGTTAAACAATTATAATAAACCACATAAAGTAAAACTGTGGGGCAACTAAAACCACAGTAACTGAAATGCAATAAAATATGGGGCATGTAAGTAGGAGAGGCAATTTAGAAAGTAATTTGAGGGTTTAGTTGCAATATCTGCGGTTAGAAGTTGTGAGTAAGGGAACTGTGTCAAATTATTCAGCACCAAGTTTGAACCAACAGCCCTATTTCTATGAATTTCCATTATATGAAGATGGTTAATCTTCCTCCTTTTGTGGATGTTGTGTAGGATTTCACGTTACACCATGCAACTGCGGGCGTCATTAAGCTATTGTCGTTCTGTGGCACCTAGAAGAATCTCAGTTCGTCGATCGTAAGACGCAGAAGCTGCACTTGCTCAGCGCGTAAACATAAGCCGTGGGTGTTATCTGCAAAAGACGGCAGACAGCTCGGGAATCTAGTCAAGGGGCGTCCCCGCGCTCTGGACAGCTCCTTATGACAAGCCGACCAACCCACACACAAACACAGTGGCCTACGACACTAGCTCGATAAGGAGTCTACAGGAGACGGATGTAACGACCAGAAACGCAAGCAGTGCCTGCGAACTTAAGTGTGATGGTATCAAGGCGCTCTGTCCGAACATTAGCCATGTGTTTCAATTGTTTACTATTCCCTTTAATTGGACTTTGGCACCGGTACAAATCAAGCAAGCGGAACTTCGAGGAAACGGCATCCTTATGCCTTCATTTTAGAGAAGGGTTAAAATTCAAGGGATACGTGAAAATTTGCTGTCTTAGTCGACATTTCTATGAGGGGCAGTCAAACGAAAACTCGGCGTATAAAAAAGTAACTAAGTAAACTTTATTATTTCGCAAGTAATCTCCATAACTGTTAATACATTTATCCCACTGAGAGACAAGACAATCAGTGCCTCCATGGAAAAATGTTTAAAGTTGCTTACGGAACCGTGATTGCGCCCAGTCATGTACGTCTTCGTCCGAAGCAAATCGACGGCCACCAATGGCTTACTTCTGGGCGTCAAAAATACGAAAATTGCATGGGCAGAAATCAAGACAGTGTGGACGGTGTGTAAGGGCTTCCCAGCGAAACTTCTCCAACATAATCGAAACAACTTTGGTTCCATGAGGGCGGGCATTATCCTGAAGCACAATGATACCGTGTGTCAACATTCCCGGGCGTTTGGACCTGATAACGCGGATCAATTTTTGGAAACTGTCCTTGTACTGCTGTGCGTCGATTCTGGTGCCACGTTCCAAAAAGCTATTGAGCTACGGGTCCCTGCAATCAAAGAAAAAGGTCGTTCTGACTTTCCCGGAGCTGATGTACCTGTTGTTTCTATTAAGCTACAAAACTTTCGCTGGGAAGCCCTTGCACATCCTCCATTCGGTCCCGATATCTCTCCATGCGATTTCCACATTTATGGAGCTCTGAACAAAGCTATTCGTGGCCATAGATTTGCTTCGGGCGAAGAAATGTACGCCTGGGTACATTTGCATTTCCGTAGGCAGAGGCAAACATTTTACCTTCAATGCATCGACCATTTTGTCTACGTTAGGATAAATGCATTAATAAGAGGGGGGCCTCGAAAAGTTTGTAGCCTAACAGATAAAAACAGACAGAAATATAATACCAATTTAATTTTCAATGTAACACCCGGCAGCGGGCACACTCATAACTTTTGCAAACTATTCAAATAAAAGGTCTTCGATATAGAGTCCAATCAAGCGTTCATAACATCAGTCATCATTGTCAAATCGTCGTCCTTTGAGGTCTTTTTTTAGGTTTGGGAAAGGAAAGAAGTTTGATGGAGACCAATCTGCAGAATACGGCAGCTGACGCAACAATTCGAACCCGCAGTCATGCAGTTTTTCCTGAGTTGCGGGGGCTTTGTGCGCCGGTGCATTGTCCTGATGCACAAGAACTCCGTGCTCGGATTTTCTGCGCCTTTTTTTATCTCTTCTATCAAAGGGCGCAGTAGCGTGCAATAGTATGATGCATTGATAGTTACGCCCTTTCGCAAGTAATCCACCGTAATTACTCCTCCTGCATCCCAGAAGACCGATGCCATCACCTTACCGGCTGCTTTTCGCGCCCGGAATTTTTTGGGGATAGGGGACGAAGGATGTTTCCATTTTGTGGCTTGTTTTGTCTCAGGATCAATGTGGAGAACCCACGTTCCCTTCATTGCCACAATCTTGCAAGAAATCCGTATTCATCCGCTTCAAACTGGCGGACAGTTTCTTCACAACATTGGACACGCTCCCGTATCTGATGTGCATTCAAGTCTTTCGTGGCCTACCGAGATGAAATTTACTACATTCCCAAAATATCTACAAGGATGTCATGAGTACGCCCATGGGAGAGTCCAAATGTGGTTCCATTGTGATGTAACGTTGTAAAACGATCCTGCAAAATCGTGTCGTGACCTGGAGTCGCTGTTTCATCAGTGGCAACAGTGATATGCATTCCGCTCATTGGCGCATCTTCCTCACTCGTTCCTCCACATTTGAAGTCGGACACTCACGTTTTCACTGTTCCATAAGACGGAGCACTGTCCTGAAGTGTACTTCGCATGCCCTCCGTAATTCCCTTGGTCATTATTCCCTTCAACTGAAGATATTCGCCGGCCGCGGTGGCCGTGCGGTTCTAGGCGCGTCAGTCCGGAACCGCGTGACTGCTACGGTCGCAGGTTCGAATCCTGCCTCAGGCATGGATGTGTGTGATGTACTTAGGCTAGTTAGGTTTAAGTAGTTCTAAGTTCTAGGGGACTGATGACCTTAGAAGTTAAGTCCCATAGTGCTCAGAGCCATTTGAAGACATTCAATCACAGCGCAGTTCCTGATTCTCTCGATATTCCTTATTTTGCCTGCACTACGGTATACAATGCATCCTAACAGCAAAACTAACAAAGCTGGAGCCGCGAAATTTGACTAGCATACCTATAAAGGGACACCATAAAAGAAGTGCTGGTGTTTGTGCGAGACATCACGATAACTATCTCGGGCTAGAAAGTTTTCGACCGCCCCTTACTGAGTTTTATTTTATACAAGTCAACATCTACACAAACATGAGTCTTATGTTAATGGGCCACTAAACTTGGGATTTAATTTTCACAGTTGAAATACTATCTTTCTGCAGTCGTAAATCACGGTCTGTAATTATTTGTGCTCTTAAGATGAATTTCTCATGTAACACGAGCTCTTTGGAAATTGGTGGTAAGGACTATGGACCATAATGCCGAGGTCATCTGTCTCTAGGCTTACGCACTACTTAGTCTAACTTAAAGTAACTTACGCTAAGGACAACACACACACACACACACACACACACACACACACACACACACACACACACCCGAGGAAGGACTCTAAACTCCGACAGGGAGAGCCGCGCGAACCGTGACAAGACCCCCTAGACCGCACGGCTAACACGCGCGATCACGAGCTCTTTGACTTTATTCAAAGTGCTATATTAGGATGTAGTGTAACGACTGAGTTAGCTTATCTTACAATTACGTTCTTTTTGTCTATAGTTCTTACCTTTTCGTTTTGTTTAAAAAATTTTTGACACTAATGTGAGTTTTTAGGACCCATTACGCCTTCTGGAGAAGGTAAATCGGTTACCAGTCAACATCTATCAGACGTTCTGGATATCTTCAGTCTGTTACTCAACTGATAAGTCTATCTGCTTAGCGAGGCAACGCCTAAGTCCGTTTCATTTGTTGCACTATTGCGTGATTTTGGGCTTACGCTATTTTAAACTGTGTTCATTCGTAATGCATTGTTTTTTAAGACAATGGCAAACCAGGTCATAAAATCAGTTAATATTAATATGGATTTAGTGGACGTTTGTAGACAATATATTTGTAAAAAATGAGGGATGGCACATTATGCGTAGTTTTCACTCTGGCATAACGTGCTGTGGCTGACAACTGTATCAATCTTAGCATGTTTTATGGTCAGATTTGTAACTGTGTTTACTTTTAAATAATTTGTTTCAAATGGCTCTGAGCACTATGGGACTTAACTTCTAAGGTCATCAGTCCCCTAGACTGAGAACTACTTAAACCCAACTAACCTAAGGATATCATACACATCCATGCCCGAGGCAGGATTCGAACCTGCGACCGTAGCGGTCGCGCGGTCCCAGACTGTAGCGCCTAGAACCGCTCGGCCACGCCGGCTGGCTTTAAATAACTATATTAACATCGATTACCTTCAATCAGTATATTTGCAAATGACTGAAGGCTGAAATGTACAACACTACAACAAATATAGTAAATGTGATTGTTGCGCGCTCAGAGTAATCATTTAAGTAATTAATCTGATTATGTTAAACACGTACACAAATACTCTCACATTAAAGGAGATGGTCACGAAGACACTGTCAGCCCTGCGGAACATCAGTTGAGCGATGCAGTCTGCTCTCTGCAGAAATAGCGGATGAAGTGCATTGACCTACGAAGGATCTACGTCGCAAACCTGGTGCAGAATGACCTGAGACGCACATCCTCCTCCTAGCTCGGTACATCCTCTACCAGCTCACTGGCCTGCTCAGAGCAGGGCAGGGCAGTGCTCTTGGTGGGTTCGTCGGCCAGGTGGCGGCCAGCGCTGGTGTGCTGTTTACGGCGGCTCGGTGCCGGCTGCGCGCGCCCCGCCCGGCCCCTAACGCCGTCTGACAGCCACTCAAATAATTACCCCAATAAAGCGCGCTTGATGGGTCCGACCTTGCAGCCCATTACCGCGGCCCGACAAGGAGGAATCCGTTACGTTACGTTACGCTACGGCTGGAAAACACTGCCAGCCCACTCGCACTGCTAAGCCGCCCCCGTCTCCACACATACCTCAGCATCTCTCGCACTACGCTCTCGGCAGTCCATCCGGTTCCTAGCGACACGAAAGCAGTCTCTTATTCATAACCACAATAGCGTTTAATTCAGACAGCTGTTATTGGACTCGATTTCTATACAGCCTTAAACCGTCCACAGGATCTTTAGTTTAGGGATGGATAAAATACGACGAGCGAAAGGCTATTTACAACTTGTACAGAAACCAGACCGAGCGAGGTGGCGCAGTGGTTAGCACACTGGACTCGCATTCGGGAGGACGACGGTTCAATCCAGTCTCCGGCCATCCTGACTTAGGTTTTCCGTGATTTCCCTAAATCGTTTCAGGCGAATGCCGAGATGGTTCCTTTGAAAGGGCACGGCCGATTTCCTTCCCAATCCTTCCCTAACCCGAGCTTGCGCTCCGTCTCTAATGACCTCGTTGTCGACGGGACGTTAAACACTAACCACCACCACCACCACAGAAACCAGACGGCAGTCCTAAAAGTCGTGGAACAAGAAACGGAAGCAGTGGTTGAGATGGGAGTGAGACAGGCTTGCAGCCTACCCACGATGTTATTCAATATGTACACTGAGCAAGCAGTAAAGAAAACAAAATAAAAATTTGGAGAAAGAACTGAAGTCCAGGGAGAAGATACAAAAACTTTTAGGTGCGCCGAAGACATCGTAATTCTGTCAGAGACAGCAAAGGATTCTGAAGAGCAGCTGAACGGAATGGACAGTGTCTTGAGAGGAGGATATAAGATGAATATCAACAAAAGTAAAACGAGGATAATGAAATTCAGTTGAATTAAATCAGGTAATGCTGAGTGAATTAGAGTGGAAAACGAGACACTGAAATCGGTAGAGGGGAACTGCTATTTGAGGAGCAAAATAGCAGGGGGCTAAGAGACCAAAACGGCCGACAATAAGAAATTAGATGGCCAGCCATGAAAATATAGCAGCAATTTTTAAAAAAATTTCCACTCCGGGCGTGAGGTTTATAGCCAGACTTTCGCCAACACGGCGCCTATTGCGAGGGTCTTCGTGATGGACACTGGCGTCGCACACGCTACGTGTTGACTGCTCCAGGGCACCAACAAAAGTGAGGCAAAATGACTCTGCTGACTGCTGTTTAAAAATTACGTTTCAGCAAAAAAACAGCAGGTGATCAGTATAGGCACTATTTTCTAGTACTACGCTAAACGACCGTTCCTTCAAAACACTATGCCTTCCTTACTAGCGAGTTCTGTTCAACTCCCCGGATCTGTTCCAGTTCTGTTCAACTCCCCGGATCTGTTCCAGTTCTGTCCAACTCCCCGGATCTGTTCCAGTTCTGTCCAACTCCCCGGATCTGTTCCAGTTCTGTCCAACTCCCCGGATCTGTTCCAGTTCTGTCCAACTCCCCGGATCTGTTCAAGTTCTGTCCAACTCCCCGGATCTGTTCAAGTTCTGTCCAACTCTCCGGATCTGTTCCAGTTCTGTCCCAACTCTCCGGATCTGTTCCAGTTCTGTCCAACTCTCCGGATCTGTTCCAGTTCTGTCCAACTCTCCGGATCTGTTCCAGTTCTGTCCAACTCTCCGGATCTGTTCCAGTTCTGTCCAACTCTCCGGATCTGTTCCAGTTCTGTCCAACTCTCCGGATCTGTTCCAGTTCTGTCCAACTCTCCGGATCTGTTAGATTGCCGTTACCTGGTCAACTAAATCGCACCAAGTTATCCTTGTGCTCCTTGCGTCTTTCTTGAAACCGAAGAGACTACTCTGTAAGTTACAGTTCTATTAAACTGTCACAAAATTACTCCTGTACGGATGGAATGATGATACGTAATTTCCGTCTCATTCTCGGCTACTGAACACGTAGACAATAAGGAGGCAAGTTTTTTTATTTTAAGTTATATCCTGACCAGTAAACCGTCGATTCTTCGAAACTGGAATTCTCGTGTATGAAACAGTCTCGAACGTCTGGTTACTTTACAAATGAGTTAATGTGATGCATACTTGCCTTTAAGCATGTGAACGAGAAAAAATTCAGGAAAGGTTTTAAATTATTCTTAAAGTTTGTTTGAAGTCTCTAAGTGCTCTTATTATGGAACAGCGGATGAATATAAAGGGGGTAATTTTGCGCTCCATTTTAAGTAAAAGCTAATTTTTCACGCATCTAAATGTTTATGATGTCATATCCCTTGAAATATACGTCGTATAATGGTACAATGTTGCAGGTACATTCAGTGGTATATGTAAATACTGACTGCATCCTGTGTTGCGAATAGAATCAATAGTAAAGAAGCAATAAATTACAACGCAATGCACGAAGCTGAAGTTTTATTACATAAACAGCGAAGTAGTAAGTGATAAACTTTTTTCCTTTTATCATTTTGTTTGGGGTTTCAGTGAGAAAAAGTTCCGTAAAGGTTTAAAATTAAGTGTAAAGTTTGTTGGAAGTCGCTAAGCGCACTCATTTTCCAATACTGGATGAATGAAGTCCAATGTATTTGCTGCCGTTGCCGCAATTTCTAACTGCAATACTACACACGTTGGTTTTAATTTTTAACTTAAGATTATACCTCTGAATGAGTAGATTATGACAGCATTTTAAATTTGTAATTTCGGCCAGTAACCAAGCGAAGTTGGTTCAAATGGCTCTGAGCACTATGGGACTTAACATCTGTGGTCATCAGTCCCCTAGAACTTAGAACTACTTAAACCTAACTAACGTAAGGACATCACACACATCCATACCCGAGGCAGGATTCGAACCTGCGACCGTAACGGTCGCGCGGTTCCAGACTGTAGCGCCTAGAACCGCTCGGTCACCTCGGTCGGCGAGCGATTTAGGGAAATCACGGAAAATCTAAATCAGGATGACCGAACGCGGGATTGAACCGTCGTCCTCCCGAATGCGTGTTCCGTTGAAGCCTACGTTATCTGCGATGTACAGATTCACTCACTCTTCTTTCGGAGCGCAAGCTCTGCCTTTCGCTGCTTTCCTTAATGATTGTACCTAAGTAATATCGTAAGAGATGGAAAAGAGCCATCGTGGTACAATAACCGAGTTAGAAAACTGCTGCGGAAGCAAAGGGAACTTCACAGCAAACATAAACCTAGCCAAAGCCTTGCAGACAAACAAAAATTACGCGAAGCGAAATGTAGTGTGAGGAGGGCTATGCATGAGGCGTTCAATGAATTAGAAAGAAAAGTTCTATGTACTGATTTGGCAGAAAATCCTAAGAAATTTTGGTCTTATGTCAAGGCGGTAGGTGGATCAAAATAAAATGTCCAGACACTCTGTGACCAAAATTGTACTGAAACAGAGGATGACAGACTAAAGGCCGAAATACTAAATGTCTTTTTCCAAAGCTGTTTCACAGAGGAAGACTGCACTGTAGTTCCTTGCCTAGATTGTCGCACAGATGAAAAAATGGTAGATATCGAAATAGACGACAGAGGGATAGAGAAACGATCAAAATCGCTCAAAAGAAAAAGCCCGCTGGACCTGATGGGATACCAGTTCGATTTTACACAGAGTACGCGAAGGAACTTGCCCCCCTTCTTGCAGCGGTGTACCGTATGTCTCTAGAAGAGCGTAGCGTTCCAAAGGATTGGAAAAGGGCACAGGCCATCCCGTTTTCAAGAAGCGACGTCGAACAGATGTGCAGACCTATAGACCTATATCTCTAACGTCGATCAGTTGTAGAATTTTGGAACACGTATTATGATCGAGTATAATGACTTTTCTGGAGACTAGAAATCTACTCTGAAGGAATCAGCATGGGTTTCGAAAAAGACGGTCGTGTGAAACCCAGCGCGCGCTATTCGTCCACGAGACTCAGAGGGCCATAGACACGGGTTCACAGGTAGATGCCGTGTTTCTTGACTTCCGCAAGGCTTTCGGTACAGTTCCCCACAGTCGTTTAATGAACAAAGTAAGAGCATATGGACTATCAGACCAATTGTGTGATTGGATTGAAGAGTTCCTAGATAACAGAATGCAGCATGTCATTCTCAATGGAGAGAAGTCTTCCGAAGTAAGAGTGATTTCAAGTGTGCCGCAGAGGAGTGTCGTAGGACCGTTGCTATTCACAATATACATAAATGACCTTGTGGATGACATCGGAAGTTTACTGAGGCTTTTTGCGGATGATGCTGTGGTATATCGAGAGGTTGTAACAATGGAAAATTGTACTGAAATGCAGGAGGATCTGCAGCGAATTGACGCATGGTGCAGGGAATGGCAATTGAATCTCAATGCAGAAAAGTGTAATGTGCTGCGAATACATAGAAAGATAGATCCCTATCACATAGTTACAAAATAGCAGGTCAGCAACTGGAAGCAGTTAATTCCATAAATTATCTGGGAGTACGCATTAGGAGTGATTTAAAATGGAATGATCATATAAAGTTGATCGTCGGTAAAGCAGATGCCAGACTGAGATTCATTGGAAGAATCCTAATGAAATGCAATCCGAAAACAAAGGTAGTAGGTTACAGTACGCTTGTTCGTCCACTGCTTGAATACTGCTCAGCAGTGTTGGATCTGTACCAGATAGGGTTGATAGAAGAGGTAGAGAAGAACCAACGGAGAGCAGCGCGCTTCGTTACAGGATCATATAGTAATCGCGAAAGCGTTACGGAGATGATAGATAAACTACAGTGGAAGACTCTGCAGGAGAGACGCTCAGTAGCTCGGTACGGGCTTTTGTTGAAGTTTCGAGAATATACCTTCACCGAGGAGTCAAGCAGTATATTGCTCCCTCCCACGTGTATCTCGCGAAGAGACCGTGAGGATAAAATCAGAGAGATTCGAGCCCACACAGAGACATACCGACAATCCTTCTTTCCACGAACAATACGAGACTGGAATAGAAGAGAGAACCGATAGAGGTACTCAGGCTACCCTCCGCCACACACCGTCAGGTGGCTTGCGGAGTATAGATGTAGATGTAGAAGTGGTCCACCCCGCACTCTGAAATGAACTGTATTCTGTTGTCTCCTGCGGCTGGCTACATCAGCCCAACAATCGCTGTGCCGTGTTTACTGAGTCTGCGTCTACATCATTACTCCGCATTTAACATTTGTATGTTTGGCAGAGTGTTCATACGACCTGTTTCAAACCATTTTTCTTCCGTTTCACTCTGGAACAGCTCGTGGAGATAAACGAACTCCTGAATCACTTCGAGCGGGCTCTGATTTCTGTCACTTTATAAATTTTGTGAAAAATCTTGCCGCAAAGAAAAGCGTTTTGATTCTAGAAACTGCCATCCGAAATCATTTATAATATCCATGACACACTATCCGCTGTTCCGCGATAATATAAAACAAGCTTCTGCCCTTCTTTGAACTTTTCCGATGCCCTTCGTCAATCCCATTTGATAAGAATCCTATACTGAGCAGCAGTACTGCTTAAGAGGCGCAGAAGTGTAGTGTACGCAATCTCTGTAGTAGATTTGTTGGGCCTACTAATCAATTTGCCAATAAAACGCATTCTTTGGTTCGTCTTCCCCCAATGTTTTCTGTGTGTTGGTTCCAGTTTAAATTGTTCGTAATTGTAATCCTAGATATTTAGGTAAATCGACTATCTTTAAATTTGTGTGTTTTATCATGTAGGAGCAATTAACCGGATTTTCTTTTTTTTTTCATTTTTATGAGTCATGTGGAAGACCTCGAACTTTTTATTGTTTAGGGTCAACTGTCACTTTCCGCACCATACTGATATCTTGTCTGAATCATTCTGCGATTCGTTTCGATCTTCTAATGAGTTTACTGGAAGGTAAAGAAAGTGAAAGGGCTCCTCACATTGTCTCTTCAATCATTTGCGTAGATGAATAACAGCAGAAACGTTTCCTTCGGCAACATCAGATATCACTTCGGTTTCACTAGATGACTTCCTATCAGTGGCAGAAAACCACAAACACAGTAGTACAAATGAGACGATAATCTATAGGCACACAACCTGCTTAGTATCTGCTTGCGATGAACGACATCAAAAGCCTTCTGGAAATCTATAAATATCGAATCCCCTTGAGATCACCCGTGTATATCACTTATTGCTAAGTTGTCTTTCATACAGTTATAAACTGTTAACAATTAGTAACAAATCTGACAAAGCTATCTAAATAATGATGGCAGTGAACTCACAAGGTGACCTTTTCGTCTTGGAAACTCAGTTCGGGATGATACTTCGCAGGTTAGCAGTATACGTCAAGGGTGTCCACCTAGAAAATTTCTAAAGCGCACTAAGCCAGAAGATTAAAAAAAAAAGAGAGGCTCTGAAGTTTTACAATCAGCTCATATAGAGGTTACTTCATACGCTTTGCCATCACAGCGAAGTGGCTGCACCTATGGCGGACTCACTTGTCACATGGGCGAGCCAGTTTCGGTCGTAATTTCGGGTAGATTTTATTTATCTTTTTAATAGTTTTACAAGTAACTTTTAAATGAAGTTAATTATGTAAATATTATCAATTAAACTATAAAGAGTTATTTTATTTATGAAATGACTGTTGGAGCTAATTAACAAAAAACTGAATTTTTAGTATTTTCTTTTTAAAATGTTGAATAATTTCGAATGATTATGAATGGAGATACGTTAAAGTTTCAATTTACCACTTTAACAATATTTCGTGTCGTGTGATTTTTTCCACCGTGTAAAAACCATGGGGATCGATCAATGAAACGATACGGAACAAGAAAGATCCATTCAACGTATGTCTGGAAATGCATGGTTTCCATGCTAGACACCATTTGTTCAAGTATACATTGTTACAGAGACTGCAGTTTAATACGCACTGTACCACGCACCTATAGTTACAGTGTGTGTTGCAAAATGTTCCCGTGTTTCAGCGCATGCGTGTATGCGCCGTAGCATGTTGTCTCATAAGTTCACATCGGCCATGCTGCATCCGAATAGTGTCAAAGGTAGCACGAACACACAGTGTCTCTCTATCTGGAATGGGCTCTGCGCACTTTCGAGATAGGAATAGCACGGGTTGAGATCCGGCGATAGAACAGGCCATGCAACTGGACCGCATCGTCAGATCTATCGACAAGGAAGACACAACTGAGATGCGTCCGGACGTTAACGGCGAAGTGGGCTGGAGCACCATCATGTAGCAGGCTTACAACACTTCAAATCATTAGTGGCACTTTTTCCAGCAGGGGAGGCAAAGTCACCCGCGAGAAACACCGATAGTTCCGGCCTGTTACGCGACACGGAAGGAAGACGGGTCCCGAAACACGGTCGCCAATTATCTCGGCCTACAAATTCTGGCTGCACTGATGCTGATGAATCGCTGTCACCATGCCATGGGGATTCTGCATATTATCCCATACATGAATGTTATGGAAACTAAAGATACCACTCCGTGTAAAGGTGGCGTCGTCTGTGAACAGGATGGATGATATAAATTCCAGAATCGTGTTTGCCTGGTGGCAAAATTGCTCCCGATGTGGAAAGTCTGTCACTAGTAAACCCTGCACAAGCTGCAAGTGGTAAGGGTAGTAACAACTGTCTTGTAGAATGTTCTACACGCTCATCTGGCTTACCCCGAACTGGCGAGCGAACTGCCTGGTACTACCATGGCGGTCGCCTTCCACAGTGATTAACATCATATTTTCCTCGAAGCTAGAATTCGGGTACGTCTTTCATGATTTCCCTGTCTCAGACAAACGGCAAAACACTGTTGCGAACATTGATTACTACGGTAGTTGTCAGCGTGGACAGGTCTCCTGATACGATCTTCGACTACTGTCCACCTGCTCCAGTAGAGCAATATGTGTGTATGAAATATGCGGGATGTCAGCATGCAGTCGGTATTTATTTCTCGATATATTGGAAGAGAGAGATGTGGTAAAATTTTATAGGAGGTTCAAACCCGAGGAGTGGTATGACTGGTTTAAGTTTGGATGCAAACATTGTGTAGTTGTTTTTTACCTGAGCTGTATCTCACAAAATAACGATAAGGAGTTCTCTCAAACGTAGTCAGTGACTGTATAGATGGTGATCTGGGTCAATATTTCATATATCTGAAATGAATTTAATGCCCTTGTGCATGCAAATTTGTACACACAAAGAAGACTCAGGCTACTCCAATTTTGCTCATAAAACTAAAAGAAAATGGACTATGCCTATTTTTGTGAAACCAGGATATTTATTATCGTCGCCTTTGTGTTTTCTTTTATTTAACAGGTATCGGTTATAAGAAGTGCATTGATGTTGAATACAAGTGTTCTCCATTGCTGAATGGCACGCGGTTCCAGGTGGGACTGCTGGAGACGTGAAGGTAGTGCAGCGCAGCTACATTTTAGACAAACAAGTTGCACTCAGGGTGGCCATCGTTTATCTCACTTTGTTGAACACAATTCCCGGCAAAAAAAATAAAGATAGTGTGTTCCACTTCTACATTTTTCCCGCCAGTTTATAGGTGAATTTTTTTCCCAGCAGCTGTATTGCGATTTTAGATACTCCTTGTGTGGAGGTATACATATAGTTGTTTAATTAGGATCGATCTTTATGATTAATTACGTAATTAGGACCCATCATTACTACAATTTCCCAACCAAAACAAATGGAGTGCACTAGCTTAACTTAACTTTCCTTTCCTGCAGTTTGACGGTTTCCATGTGTTGAGGGGCTTTCCATCTAGGACTGGAGTTCGTGTCCCAGAAAAGGCACCGCATTTTATAATTTCCCCACCAATTCCTAGGTGGGTGGTGGGGTGGGACATCATAATAGCCATGGGACAATTAAATTTCCACTAAAATTCGAAATTCTTGGCAATAGCGTATGTGGAGGACAAGTGGGGATGCAGACGGGCTGGGGGCTCATGTGCCAGCAGGGAAAAACACATCACGTCATCCAGGGCTGGGGGTTGAACAATTGATCAATTTAATTAACTTATATATCAATTTGATGTCAAAATTGTACCTGGAAGCCCCTTATCCCACTACTTACATACACTCTGAGGGAAAAAAAAATTCACCACAAAGGAGTTAAGCGAAATGATCCCAAATTGATAAACGTTCAGTTAGCGGCGGTAACTGCAAATATGTTAACTTCGGCTGCCAAAGAACGAATGAGTGAGGCTGCAGCACAATTTCACTATGCAGCAGGGAAGGATGGGAAACAGCGGATGTGTCAATGCCAGGGCAATCATTCCGTTTACTCAGCTGGACATTAACTATGATTCACAGGCAGGCGCGTGAACAACGCACACAGATATCAGCATTTGAGAGAGGACATGTAGTTGGGCTCAAAGAAGCCAGTTGGAATAATCGGAGGATAGTTTGACTTTTGAATAGGAGCGATGCCACTATTCGACGATGTTGGCAGGAATGGGTGAACTACAACTGAACACAGCATCAAGAAGGAAGCAGTCCACCTCGAGAGAAGATAGAACAGGAATACTGAACAATTGTCAGAGACCGAGAAATTGTCAGAGGGGCACCACTCCATGCAACCGATAAAAAAAAAAAAAAGTTGAAATGTGTGTGAAATCTTATGGGACTCAACTGCTAAGGTCATCAGTCCCTAAGCTTACACACTACTTAACCTAAATCATCCTAAGGACAAACACACACATACATGCCCGAGGGAGGACTCGAACCTCCGCTAGGACCAGCCGCACAGTCCATGACTGCAGCGCCTTACGCCGCTCGGTTAATCCCGCGCGGCTACAACCGATTCATCATTATCATCCATCCGACGTGAAGCTGGTGCTTCAATGACCACAAGTGCTACTAATAGGCGGCTCACAGAATGCGGGCTGAGCTCACGGCGGCCCTTGCGCCAAGTACCATTGACTTCTGTACACCAACGAGTCCGTTCGGAGTAGCGTCAGGCACATTCAGCCCGGAGTCTCACTTGACTGAGTAGAATTGTTGTCTTCAGTGACGAGTCCCGTTTAGAACTGAACCCTGGTGACCAACAAAGATGTGTCTGGAAACACCCCAGGCAGAGACAGGATTCTAAGCTGAATGTCGCCACAATACAGCCCGACAACCGGCTAGGATGTCATTTCACGTCATAGCAGAACCACTTTGGTTCACATCCGCGGCATCCTTAAAACAAATCGGTAAGTCAACGATATTCGACGCCCCTTTTGTTGCCCTTCACTGCAAGCCAACGTGGGCTTAGATTTCAGTAAGATAATGCCTGTGCGCACATGGCTAGAGTTTCTACTCCTCCTCCTCGTGTTTGCCAAAACCTATCTTGGCCAGCAGGGTCACTAGATCTCTCCCCAACTGAGAACGTGTGGGGCATTATGAGCAGAGCCCTCCCACCAGCTGAGGATTTTGACGATCTAACGCACCAGTTTGTCAGACTGTAGTGCGATATCGCTCAGCAGAAAATCCAGCGAATCTATCAATTAATGCCAAGCTGAAGGGCTAGAGGTGGACCAACGCGTTATTGACCTGCTAAGTCTGTGAAGCCCTCTTGCGTAAATAAATCATTCAATTTTTTCTCAGAGTTTAATCATTTGTTTGTCTGTACATGTAAATCACGTCTACCGATTTCCAGCCCATTGTGGTTTTTTTTTTTTTACACTGCCGATAGGGTGCTCCGAATTGTAGTGTGTAAGATGGCAGTGTGTAACGTAATTACGTCGGGACATGAGAAACAACATATTATAATCGAGTTTCGAATTAGAACAGTTCGTCCAAACATTAAGCACTCTCTTCTTCATTACAACAATACCAGACCTCAAACGGACGCTGAACAATTTTCAACAGTCCAACGTCTTTGTTTCACTGTTATCGATCGTCCTCCATGCCATCCCGACTTGGCCCCATATGATTTTCATCTGTTTTCAAAATTTAAGTCGTTGACGCTGTGACTACGTCAATCAAGTCGAACGTCCTATGATGATAGTATAAACAAACTGGTCCCTCGTTCGGAGAAATGTGTTCGTCGTCATGGTGACTACGTTGACAAATAAATATGCAGACGTGAAGAATAGGGATGTAGACTGTTAGTAACGTTAGTTTTATTTAAAGAGCTTAAATAGTTTTCACATAAAATTCGGATGCGTTACTTTTCAGCTCGCTCTCTCACATTTCCATATCATGTAGCCTGTAGCATTGTATTTTGTTTACGGTTTTGGCCTATTCATTCTGTGTCCGGTAATTATTGCTTTTGTGTACTAACATTGGCATTAGGTTACCATCATCCTGCGCTATATAAAGCAAGGTGTAATTTCCGGCGCAAAAAACACAATAACAATTCTTTGTTGATGTGTATTTTGCATAGGTAGTTGGGACTCTTGTGATCTTCGTATTGAAATCGATCTGTCATACAACGGCCACTGCTCACAGTGCGATTTATCCATTCTCAACTTCTCTGCTACACATTTGTAGCACACTATAGTAAGCAAAAAGATGCTACATATTGTACAATACGAAATATATTGTTTAAGTGGTGAACACACTATTTACATTTCCTGTATATGACCATATACTCTTTGAGCTGGCAGTATTACAAACCATTTTTAATGGGTCAAATCAGAGTAATATCTTTAGTTTTCATGGTTTGCTTTCTTCGACAGTAGTTTCTTTCGTGAACGCTAGTCTGTTGTTACCTGTTGGTGGTCTAAGTTGCAGGAAAGCTGCCAGCAACAAGAAGGTTGATTTCAGCATCACTGTGATTTTCTCGGCATAATCCTGCTGGAGGTGGTACGCCCTCATCTTCCTCTGACTTTTGCCAGCCAGCTACAGTTTAACGTGAAATTCAAAACTTGATACAGCTCATTTTCCACATTAACGAACACTGCCAGCCGTGAAAGAAATGATAAGTCACAGATGGTGGTGTCATCATACGACAAACATTAGTGGAACAAAACGCAGTTCTTTTTTTATTTCTACTCTTTAAGAAACAGCCATTTTCTTCGATTTACACATTATTTTGATATACCATTACTCAAATATCTTTCCTTTAAGAAACCTGCATCTTATCACTAGCCTTACTCCTTGTCAAACATGGGTTATGGAAGTCCCTCTGGTTATCCGCCTGTCGACAGTATACTCAACTTTTTATTTTATTTCAGGAAGGAACTGAATAAAAATCTTTAAAGAAGCTGAAGTGCACAAGGAGCTACTTAATGACCCGAACCACTCTGCGAACTGAAACAATGGAACCCAGGGCGACATAAGTAGTTTACAAGTATAACAGAAAGGACTGCAGCAGAGACGAGCTTCTATTAAGTTCCATCGAGACGCTGTAGTTAGGAGACGGCTAGCGACGCAATAAAAAGTTATTCTCCAGCAACGAGATTCTTCGAGTAAATGCCGGAAGACATGCGACGCAATTTCATTGGGGCCGCTCTTAGACGAAATGAAATCTCCCTCGTAACGAAATGATTGTGTCCTCAGCAACGCTCTCCTCCCTTCCACGTATGAAGAGCATAGTTTATACGTTACTGTTTACAGTTCTGTAGTTACCGAAGTGTAATTTTATGCACAGCACTTTTACCACATCTGCACCTAGAAAATAATACATATTTTATGTCAGAAAATACACAATTACACCCCAAAGCTGTTGATACGAGTATATTTACTTTCAGGAAAACATAAATGAATTTGTACAGTCACTAGTAACTTCAGTGTTCCACAGAACTGCTAGCTGAATATTGTCTGATAGTTGTTAAGATTAATCTTGGCTGTGCAGTGCCTTTGGTGTAACTCCGCGGCAGTCAAAACTTCGGCTCGTATGCCATGCCTGGATCCGAGTGCAAAACGCTCAGCCTGGCTGGCACGTTTCGCCCACCACCACGTCACGTCACGCTGTCTGTGCATGAGGAGAGGGAGAAGGGAAATCTGCAAACGCACTGCATTTAAATGGCAGTGCAGTTGCACTGCATACGACTTTGCTTCATATTTCGCATTTCTGAACATAGATTGCAAACAAAACAAATTTCCAGTAGTATTTAATTATTTTTGACACACTGAAGACATAATTTTTATAAGGTACAAACAGTCAGAATACCTACAGATGCAGGAGGTTTCACCGAATTTTCCAATGCAGTTGCCACTTAATCGTCACTTATTTCATTTCATAATCGAAAAAAAGCTCTTTCGCATATATACAGGGTGAGTCACTAACTATTGCCACAAAGAATCACTCCAAAAGTATGATAGGAGATGAAAAGTTGCGTGGGAGGAAAGTTGCGTGGGCCTGGGACGCAATTTGGGTGGGCGTGGGACGAAAGTTGCGTGGGCGTGGAACGAAAGTTGCGTAGGATAACGAGGGCCATAATATGACATTGGTTTTTTGTTGCTAGGTGGGGTCGCAGCAGAGATATGAAGGTCAACATTTTTTTTTTTTTTTTAAATGAGAAGATATAGTTTGGTACTTATTTTCTGATAGCCGCTATCGAGACGAATCCAATGATGTGTAACAGTATGGTCTTTGAAGGTCAACATAGATCAAAACGGTGGCATGAACGTCCATTTACAGAAGGTGTTTGATGTGATGGCCATTGCTAACAACGCAGTGCTGCAATCTTCTTGTCATGGATTGAGTGGTATTCCTTATCACATCGGCACTTATCGAAACACATGATCTGACAATTCTCTCTTGCATTTCTTCAGATTTAATTAGAATGTCTTTTATGAATCCCCACATGAAAAAAATCCAGAGGCGTCAAGTCTGGCGAACGAGCCGGCCACGACACATCTCCTCCGTGTCCAATCCAACGATTTGGGAATTGTCTCTGCAAGTCATTTCTAGCCATCAGTGTGCCGGACACCCATTGTGTTGATACCACATTCTGTTCCTTCTTCCTAAAGGTATTTTTTCCAATGACACACCCAATGTTTCTTGCACGAATGTGGTGTACTTCCTACCATTAGGATTTCCTTCGATAAAATAGGGGCCTATAATTCTGTCCTCCAGAATCCCATACCATACATTCACTGACCACGAATTTTGGTGTGCAACTTGCAGCAGCCAACATGGATTTTCAGCTGCCCAATAAGGCATGCTGTACAAATTAACATTTCCATGGTTCGTGAATGTAGCCTCGTCAGTAAATAAAATCAAATTAATAAATGTGTCATCCCTCTGAATCTGAAGTTGAGCCCATTGGCAGAATTTACCGCGACGCATACAATCCGTACCAGTTATTTCTCGGTGGAGACTGATATGGTAACAATCATATTTATGGCGATGCAGAACACGAACAACACTACTCTGGCTGATGCCAGATTCCCTTGCAGTTTGCCGCGAACTAACACAAGGATCTCGAATCTATTCTCAATTTATCATACACATATTTAAATGTACGACGTGTACGGTCAGTACCTTGAGGCTACAAGTCTCTAGCTCTCACTGAATTTCGTTGGCATTCTCCGTAAATGAGAAGCATATTGACTTTTTCTTCGAAGGAATACATCATTCACGTTCGCTTGATTCGACGATACTAGTCTTACCGTTCCTATTACTGTTGTATTGCGAAACCGTCGAATGGTGTTTACATGTCAATGGCATGTCAGATGGATCCGCCGTATTCGGCGAATATTTATTATTTGCAAGATATGCGAGAGGGAATTATCAGAGCATGTGCTTCGGTAAGTGCCGAAGTGATAAGGAATACCACTCAATCCATGATAAGAAGATTGCAGCGCTCCATTGATACCAATGGTCATCACTTCGAACACATTCTGTAAATGGACGTTCGTGCCACCTTTTCGACCTTCATTGACCCTCAAAGACCTTACTGTTATACATCATTGGATTCGTCTCGATATCTGCTATCAGAAAATAACTAACAAACCATAGCATCTCATTAAAAAAAAGTTGACCTTCATATCTCTGACGCGAACCCACCTAGCAACAAGAAACTAATGTCCTATTATGACCCGCGTTGTCCCATGCAATAGTTGCCCCACAAACTTTTCAGCTACTGTCACACTTTAGCATTTATTCTAGGTGGCAAAAGTTAATGACTCACTCTGTGTATGTCGATCAAAATATTGTACCACTTTTGCAACCTCATTATGGAGACTGTCTGAGTAAAGTAATGTACACGTCTTTGTCAGTTTTAACGTAAAAAGATTTGTCATAAAAACTGAAATTACCTTGCAGGTAAGCCAGTTATATTTGCACGTGTGCAGGGGTCCTTGCAACTGGAACGCCCAACGGTTGAAATAAAGCTGCAAGACTGACAGTGTCCACAAAAAGTTTAGGAAACTATCCTTGTAATTCTTTCAATGCCACAATGAATTCTTCAAATCTCACTTTTTGTTTAACACCAGTGAGCTTAGATCACTGGACTGTCTTTGTCAGAATGTGTTCCTTGTTCCACGCGATTTTCTTTTTAAATACATCCCCATCAAATCATATATCGGTACCAAAAACACAAGCACAATGTAATATCCAAAGGGGGCTGCGAACAAATGAACCTCATATTACAGAATATTCAAGGATTAAAGGTACTAGGGCTACTCGGAAAGTAAGCTCCGATTAATAATCAGAAGTATTTCATCTGCAAAAATTAGCTACAGATTTCAGCCACTGCTCTACTAGTCATCACTTCGACTTAGACATTTGTCGTACCGGTGTACCAACTTTCCAATACCCTCGTCATAGAAGGCAGCCGCCTGCGCTTCCCGCCAATCCTGTACTCTCATCTATAGCTCGTTGTCCGAGCGAAAATGTTGCCTTCATAGCCAGTAGTTAATGTGAGCAGAGATGAAACAAAGAGGGAGCCAATTACGGGCTGTAGCGCGGGTGATCAAACACTTCCCATCGAAAACGCTGCAGGACCATTTTCATTTCCCCTGCAGATTGCGACTGAGAATTGTAGTATGACAGTTCTATAACGTAGGCTGCATAATATCAGGCGATATCTCTCACCAGGACCTCATACTTGGCGGGGGCACTATTTTCTACGCATCTTTATGTGCTCACTATGCGCTCAGAACGGAAAAGAGCGAAGTGATGCAACCGAAATGCATACTAGAGACACTGTCGAACATATATGTGCAAAGCTTTATCAGATTTTCACAGCGGTTTCCATTTCTTGACCAAAAGGAACTTAAATTCCAAATATCCCTCGTATATGAATGTTGTTGTTGTTTTCTTCAGTCCGAAGACTCGTTTGATGCAGTTCTCCATGCTACTCGGGCCTGTTCTGGTCTCTGTCTCTCCGAATAACTGCTGCAACATATACCCTTCTGAATCTCTTTACTATATTCATCCCTTGGTCTTGCTTTACGAATTTTACCTCTCACACTTCCCTCCAGTACTAAATTGGTGGTCCCTCAGAATATGTCCTATCAACCGATCCTTTTTGAAGTCAGACTGTGGCACAAAGTTCGTTTTCTTCCCGTTCTATTCAGTACCACCTCATCAACTACGTGATCTATTCATCTTATCTTCATCATTCTTCTATAGCAACCCATTTCAAAAGTTTCTATCCCCTTCTTCTCTGAACTGTTCATCGTCCATGTTCCACTTCCTAACACTTAAATCTGTATTCGATACTTACCTATTTGTTTCCTTCCGAAGCGCTTTTCTTGCTTGCCAGTCTACATTTTATATCTTCTCTACTTCGGCCATCGTTAGTTATTTTACGGCCCAACTGCCAAAACTCATCTACTACTTTACTTGTCTCGTTTCCATAACTTATTTTCTAAAGGAAGTTTTGGGGGCAATAGTGCCTTACGTCTTCCTACATTTCCCAGGAATCAAAACTGGTCTTCCTCAAGGTCGGCTTCTACCAGTTTTTCCATTCTACTGTAAACAGTTTGTGTCAGTATTTTGCAACCATAATTTACTAAACTGACAGTTCGGTAAAATTCTCACATGTCAGCACCAGCTTTCCTTGGAATTATTATGTTGTTCTTGGAAGAGTTTCTGCATGGCCGGCTGTTCCAAGATTATCAGTAGTTCTAACGGAATGTCGTCTACTCCCGCGGCCTTGTTTCGACTTAGGTCTGTCAAATTCTTCTCGCACTACCATGACTCCCATCGTATGTTCATGTATGTCCTGTCATGTTTCTGTGATACTGCCTGCAAGTTTATCTCCCTTATCCTCTATAGACTTCTTCCACCTGTCCATTCTTTGCTTACGACTGGTTTTCCACCAGAGCTCTTCATACTCACACAACTACTTCTCTTTTCTTCAAAGGCTTCTTTAATTTTCCTGTAGGCGTTAGCTGTCTGTCCTCTAGTTAATATGCTTCTAAATCCTTATGTTTGTCCTCTAGTCATTACTACTCCCTCTGAATGTGTAAGATAAATTTGTTGTCCATGTGATGAATGGCACAGGCTACTAAGTTTATGGACAAACTGGTGAATGTGACACACAGGCTGAAAAGGGGTGGGGCAGGTGGAGAAAGGAGTCTGTAGAATGTCGACATGGAAGTTATAACAATCATATTATCCAACTGTGAGATAAATATTAAGTGACAGCTGTTAATCTGATAAAGGTGAATAATGGAACTGTGTTTGGGTCATTAAGACCGAGTGAGGATTATTTCTCCTCTCTGTCCCTCTCCCCACCCCTTTTTTGGTTCAAAAGGCTCTGAGCACTATGGGACTTAACATCTTAGGTCATCAGTCCCCTAGAACTTAGAACTACTTAAACCTAACTAACCTAAGGACATCACAGACATCCATGCCCGAGGCAGGATTCGAACCTGCGACCATAGCAGTCGCGCGGTTCCGGACTGAAGCGCATAGAACCGCTTGACCACCGAGGCCGCCCCCCCCTTTTTTTTGGCCTTTGCATCACATTCGTTAGTTTGTCCATATAGTAAAGTAGTCTGTGCCGTTACTCACTGGTACAACATGTATCGCTTACACATTCGTATACTTTTAATCTTTTCATATACTATAACAGGAGGCCGGGCGGATTGGCCGCGTAGTTTGAGGCGCCATGTCACGGATTGCGCGGCCCCTTCCTCCGGAAGTTCGAGTCCTCCCTCGGGCATCGGTGTGTGTGTTGTTCTTAGCATAAGTTAGAGTAAGTAATGTGTGAGTCTAGGGAGCGATAGCCTTAGCAGTTTGGCCCCTTAGGAATTCACACATTTGTAATAGTAAACTTACACGTTCTGAGCATCTTTGGGTATTACAATACGCTGCTATTTTTGTCTCGATACAGTTGTAGAATGTCATATATCTTTAAAAAAACAATCTTTTTACAGGTATGAACTCTCGTCGAAGTTGTGTGAAGTATCTGCTTAGTTTTACATTATTTGAAGATGGCTTAGGAAGCCGAAAGTCAGTTCATAACGAGCTATTAAATAATTATTATTGTGGAACATGAATACTGTGTATCGTAGTTTTTAATATGTCTATGTTCCTGTAGGAAATGATGGAATATTCCATGTATGTAATCTGCTTATTTCGTTAAATCCTCACCAATAGACAAAATAGATCAAATAAGTTGCTCTTAATAATAGCGTAAACGTAAATTTCGTAAATGATTTTAATTCATTTTCGCAAATAGTTATATATTGCGAATAATTTCAATTTATTTTCATAAGTATGTTTCACTGTGCACAGGATTTAAATCTGAAAAAAACACGGCACATTTAACTTACGTAACGCTTTTTTCGCTATAGAATCTCGTTTTTAAACATTTTATCAGAAAATACATTTTAGAAATGCGTTTGGCGTTATTCTTCTTTGAAGAACGCTTCTTGTCGTTTACCTCGACTGTCAAATTAGAAATTTGTGGAAACTGGCGCAGAATCGTCTGAAATAAGTGTGAGGCCTGCCAGCGTTTCTTTCATGTGGAATCTTGTCATACAAACTATACGAGGAATGATGATGGTCGTTTTTAGAGGTATAGTGACTGTCACTATAGCTAGGCAATACATCAAGAAGAGCAGCTTATTCTGAAACTTCGAGCTGATTTGGCAGCGGCGCAAGAAGAGTTAGTAGTTTTATGTACTGCAGTCTGCAGTAATAATGTTAGGTCTACACCAGAAGAGTGGATTGAACTCAAACCTTCCAAATCAGCGAAAAGGTCCAGGAGACGTTCCAAGCTTGACTGCTTAAATGCTTTGGAGACTGAGTACATAAGCGTTCAGACATTTCAAGAAGTTCCGATCCAGTCGGACAGTAATGGTAAAGGGAATAAACTAGAAACCAGGTGTTTTAAGGTGGTCTTGTTTCTGGATAGCGGTAACGGTAGAGGAGAGTCGGATCTGGTTTGTAAGTATGCGGGAAGTGATAATAAGGTAACTAGTATTTTTAAGCCAAGTGCAACGTTCAGTCTTTTCTCCTGTAATTTGGACTCTTTGAGGATTATATTGGAAAAAGACCATGCAATAACTGTACGGGGTGCAGGTAACAATTTGGACCATAATCTCAATTAAATAACTCATGATGACATCAGGTACATTGCTGAGAATTCTGCTCACACTAGTGTGACGCTCTAGTCACTTTTTCAGCAGTATGGTAAGTCCTGGATGAAGCATTCTGTAGCACGTGGAAAATCACTCAGGGAAGATACATGGACGTGACCGATGTATCTCCCATCACTCGGCTCTTCGTGTCAGGTACGTTTCACTCGAGTCACATCATACACGGCATGGTTTGCATCTGAATGCTCCTGGTAACTGAATTCCTGCACGGAAAATTGCAAGGAGCATCCAGTCCACTAAAGCACTATCCATTTTAAATCACTGATTTCCTGTGTGTTCACCAGCCCTTTTTGAGGTGAATTCATCCGGAAGAAAGCGTTGCAGAAAAAATATAGTTACGCTTTATACTGCTGCTGGCGAAAGAAACTACTGCAGCTTCGACAAAGCCAAGGATAATAGAGAAAATGCATCCGTTATCTTCAATCAAAATATCATAAGCCCAATATACAAGAAGAGTGACCTTCTCATATCCATACAGGAAAATGAAAAGGTAGATGGAATTTCAGCCAACTGATGAGCATATCGGAACATCATATGTAAATCATTGAAACTGAACGCATTCACTGGTGGATACAAGCTTATATCATGTTACTGTAGACATAGTTAAAAAAGGCAGAGTGGCTATATATGCAACAAAAAATGGAGTTAGGTCCCAGGATCTGCAGGTTAACGAATATTCTGGCGTACAGCTTTTTGACTGCTGTGCCACAATAGTGGATTTGGAAACACAAGTGTGTAGTACTGACAGCTCACAGACTACTAGCATGAAGTACCTTAAGCTTCATAAAGCTGCTAGAAACAGTTTTAGTAAGGCTATGCAGACTTAAGTAGAAAATTATTATTTATCGAGATTTTAACGGTGATTTTTGTCAGATAATACTAACCGATAGTAAAATTCTGTAAAAGGATTGAAGGACGTATTGCAGCAGCTACTGATAATTTATTTTTAGACATAAATACCTGCTGTAATTTAGTTTTAAAACCAACAGTATGTGTGTTTGTTGTGTTTATCAGACCACGATGCTCAAATCTTATCAAAATTCAGACCACTGGAGAGCTGTGCATTGCAGAATCATAAGCAAGTATGACTCGATCATAGAGTTTAGTGAGGAAGTGCAGGAAGAGCACGGTGGAGAAATTTATACAGCAAAATGTGTGAATGGAAAATTTAACTTTTTCTTAAACATATTCCTGCAAAAATTTGTTTTCCAAGTTGGTAAAACTGAACACAAGCAAGGCTAAGGGGTGGTTGTCTTCTGTGATGAAAGTATCTCGTGCTAAGAAGGCGGAGCTCTACGTATTTCAGGGAACAAGCTGTAGGCAAGTTACTGCCAGTATTGCAGAATCCTCCACTCTGTCATTAAAACAGCAAAATTAATTTACTATACTCAAAAAACAAAACACTACAAGAATAAGGTAAAACTATTTTAAACATTATTAAACATGAAACAAATAAAACTAGAATTCCAAATGCAATAGAACAACCAGAAAACAGCTGACAGAAACAGTGACTTTTCAAATCCTGGCCGCAAAATTCGACCCAATGAGGTTACAAAATTCATCACTTCACTAAATAGTAGTAATTCTGCTGGCTGTGATTATGTTTTTAGCAAAATATTAAAACTTTGTGCAGTGACTTTATGGCAGTACCCTTAACCTATTTTGTAATATATCAGTGACTCTAGGGATATTTTCTGACACAAATATGTTCTAGTAACACCTGTCTAGCCCGCCTGTTAGTCATGTGGTCTAACGCACTGCTTTCCGGGCGGGAAGGGTGCCCGTCCCCGGCACGACACGAATCCTCCCGGCGGATTAGTGTCGAGGTCCGGTGTGCTGGCCATGTTAGGTTAAATTGTGTATGGTTTTTAAGGCGGTTTTCCGTCTGCCTCGGCGAATCCGGGCTGGTTCTCCTTATTTCGCTTAGTTACACTATGTCGGCGGTTTCTGCGCAAACACTACCTCCACGTACACGTACACCATAATTACTCTACCACGCAAACATTTGATGTTACACTCGTTTGATGTGAGACGTTTCCGGGGGTGTTCACTGGGGGCCAAACGCACAATAACCCTGGGTTCGGTGTGGGGTAGCGGTGGGGTGAGTGGACTGCTGTGGCCTGTTGTGGGGTTGTGAACCACTGAGTGCTACGGCGGGGACGAAGCCGCTCCGTCGTTTCTAGGTCCCCAATACAATACAATACAACACTTGTCTGCAAAACTGGACATAAGCAAACCACCTCTGATTACAAACCTGTATCATTCCTTTCAGTTTTTTCAGAACTGTTTGAAAAAGTGACCTAGAAATGAATACTGAGTCATTAAACATCTCAGTTTAGTTTTCGTAAAGGAATCCCCACAAAGTAAACAATCGATGACTTCACAAATGAAGTGTCAACAGAGCTAAAAAAAGAATAATTATCCTGCTGATATATTCCATAACCTTGCGAAAACCCTTGATTTTTGTGGACCACAAAATTCTGCGTAGAAACGGAAGTGTTACGAATCCCTTTTCCATGCACTGAATCTGATCTCCATAACAAAAAGTGGAGGGTCTCATTAACAGATTATATCTCTAACAAGAAAATAACTTCAGAACGGGGGTACATATTATGTGGATGGCCACATGGATCGGTACCGGGCCCACCCTTGCTCCTAACCTTCATAAATGATCTTTTAATGACTTGAAAGGAGAGATCGAAAAACGCTATGATTCCTGACGATACAAGCGTACTAATCAAGGGACCAAATTCAGCCGTAACGGACACAGGTTATGTGACGCATTGGTGTCCATGCAAGTGGTTTACAGCTAACATCTTAACTCTCTGTAAAATGAAACCTCATATTATGCAATTTCAAACAAGCGGTAATGACCTTTCAGGCCCAAAAATAAATATTAATGGTAGTACATTGAATGAAGCTCAGAGCGTAAAATTCCTTGGTACCTAGCTGTCTAACAATTTAAAATGGATAAACTAGTGCAGAAACTGAGTTCAGCACGTCAAGCCTTCACGAACATTTATTGTCATGTTGACCTGTTGTCTTAGGAAATTATCTTCTGGAGCAGTGCACGTAAAGCAAATACAGTGTTTGTTGAGAAGAAGCGAACAGAAAGAATACTGTGGTAAGTAGGTAATGCTACTATGCCTGAGTTCTTGCACTCACTTTCCAAAATATTTATTCGTTAGTAATTCTTGTTGCTGATAATAATTATCACTTTCAACTGAACTGTGATATAGGGTCACAATATAAAACACAAAAATAAGTTTCATGTAGACTTCGCTTTCTTGTCTAGGGTCGAGGAGGGAGCTAAATACTTTGGCGATGACCTACACGCAAAGTTCCCATCTAACATAAAACAAGGAATTGCGATTCCCCATTAATTCAAAAGAAAACTGAAAACATACTGCATTAGTCATCCTTTCTACAAATTATCTGAATATCTGGATTCACGGACTTAAAATTTCTCTCAGCTAAATTGTAAGTAGCTGTGTTTATTATAAAGTTATGTGAGAAATGATACTGTAAATAGCAGTCAGTATTTTCCGATGAAGATACATATTTTCTTTGAAAAATGCCATTGTAATTAATTAATATTAAGTTTATAACAGCTGATAAGCAATAGCATAAGCTTGAATAGTATTAAAGTGTATAATGATGGCTTATTAATCCAGTATACAGAATACGTTTCTATGCCATTCCGGCCCGCGGTCCGAGATGCTGAAGTTGGGGGTCGTGAGTGCGTGAGGTGTGCTTGTTGTGTGTGTGTGTGTGTGTGTGTGTGTGTTTTACTTATGAAGGCTCTGGCCGAAAGCGTGTATTTTAATTGTGCCTGTCTTCTTTACGGTTAGTAGCACTGTTGATATTCCTACATGGAGTTTCCATTGTTTGATTTTTGAGAAATATATAGTGTGTTCGAACACAATTAATTACTTTAAAGGCAACGATGACGACACACATTCAGCAAGCAGTCAGAAAAAAGCGTTCTTGTGAGACATAACTAGCTCTTTATTCTCACCAATTAATAAGCGCTACCGACAAGTTACCTCAACTCCGTTCCACAGTTCTAGATTTCGGGAATGCTTTTGACACCGTCCCACAAAAGCGACTTCTACTCAAATTGCATGCCTATGGATTATCACCTCAGTTGTGCAACTGAATTCGTGATTCCCCGTTACAAAGGTCGCAATGCGTAGCACCAACAAAGTGCCCCCTGCTCTTCCTTATCTATATGATCGATTTAGGGGACCATCAGAGCAGCCCTCCTATAACGTTTCCAGATGATGTTGTCATTTACCTTCTAACAAAGGCTTCAGAAATTCAAAACCAATTGCAAAATGATTTAGACAAGATGAAACGTGTATAGTCACCATATGAGTACCGAAAGGAAT
Organism: Schistocerca serialis cubense; assembly: GCF_023864345.2. Lineage (NCBI taxonomy): Eukaryota > Metazoa > Arthropoda > Insecta > Orthoptera > Acrididae > Schistocerca > Schistocerca serialis. The sequence goes on along the minus strand of NC_064638.1, from coordinate 378,299,506 downwards.
CAGCTAAATTTCGGTTACACGATAAATAACAGCAGTCTGAAGACCGTCAGTTCAGATTAATACCTGGGAATTACAAATACGAAGAATTTAAACCGGAACGATCACACAGATAACGATGCTGGGAAGGCAAATGAAACACGCCATATTATTGGCGGAACGTTCAGAACTTGCAACAGGCCTACTAAAAACACTGCCTGTACTACGCACGTTCGTCCTCTGCTAGAACAATGTTGTACTGAACGGGATCATAACGGGGTAGAATTGAGGGAGGACATCGAAAAAGTTCAAAGAATTGTAGCTCATTTTGTACTGGCGCGAATGGCACAGAGTATCTCACAGATATTGATACGCGAGTTGTGGTGGTCATCATTAAACAAAAGACTTTTTCGCTAGCGAGATCTTTTCAAGAAATGTCAATCTCCGACGTTCTCCTCTGAACATCAAAATAATTTTTTGGCACGCACCTACATAGGGAGAAACGATCATTTTAATAAAATAAGAAATCAGAGCTCGTACGGAAAATTTTGAATGTTTCTTTTTCCTGCGCGCTATTCGATAGTGGAACAGTAGAGAAATAGTCCGGAAATTGCAGAGTAGAGATGTAGATGCAGACGTCATATTAATGTATACCCCATTCATTTCACATCCTTGAAGGTTTTCCTCCTTCACGGAATCGAGGGAACACGATGAATGAATGAATTTCACTTTGTGTGTTACGACGAAGTACACTTGTACACTGTACTGCAGCTTGTGGAAAACTACGAATAGTAATTTGTCGGACGAAAAATATCTATAAGCTAGCATCAGGATGGATCTAAATTAAGTGCGACAACAAATCTAACATAGGATATACATATTACGCGGCTTGCAACCAAGAACGTAAGTGCGGAGTAACCTTCACCAGAGTTCTATTGCTGTACGTGCTGATTTCGCAGACGGCGTTGTTGCATCTGTGAGCTGGAGCTCCCTTGCTTGCTAAACTATCGTCAAATCGACTACTCAGTAGCGTGCGACAGGCTGCCATATACAGGGTGGTCCATTTATAGTGACCGGGCCAAATATCTCACGAAATAATCATCAAATGAAAAAACTACAAAGAACGAAACTCGTCTAGCTTGAAGGGGGAAACAAGATGGCGCTATGGTTGGCCCGATAGATGACGCTGCCTTAGGCCAAAGGTTATCAACTGCGTTTTTTTTAAAAAATAGGAACCCTCATTTTAATTACATATTCGTATAGAACGTAAAGAAATATGAATCCTTTAGTTGGACCACTTTTTTCGCTTTGTGATAGATGGCGCTGTAATAGTCATAAACGTATAAGTACGTGGTATCACGCAACATTCTGCCAGGCATTTGCTTCGTGATATATTACCCGTGTTAAAATGGATCGTTTACCAATTGCGTAAAAGGTCGATATCGTGTTGATGTATGGCTATTGTGATCAAAATGCCCAACGCGCGTGTGCTATGTATGCTGCTCGGTATTCTGGACGACATCATCATCCAAGTGTCCGGACCGTTCGCCGGATAGTTACGTTATTTAAGGAAACAGGAAGTGTTCGGCCACATGTGAAACGTCAACCACGATCTGGTACAAATGATGCCCAAGTACGTGTTTTAGCTGCTGTCGCAGCTGATCCGCACATCAGTAGCAGACAAATTGCGAGAGAATCGGAAATCTCAAAAACGTCGATATTGAGAATGAACATCAACATCGATTGCATCCGTACCATGTTTCTATGCACCAGAAACTGCATGGCGACGACTTTGAACGTCGTGTACAGTTCTGGCACTGGGCACAAGAGAAATTACAAGACGATGACAGATCTTTTGCCCGCGTTCTATTTAGCGGCGAAGCGTCGTTCACCAACAGCGGTAACGTAAACCGGCATAATATGCACTATTGGGCAACGGAAAATCCACGATGGCTGCGACAAGTGGAACATCAGCGACCTTGGCGGGTTAATGTATGGTGCGGCATTGTGGGAGGAAGGATAATTGGCCCCCAGTTTATCGATAGCAATCTAAATGGTGCAATGTATTTTGATTTCCTACGTAATGTTCTACCGATGTAACTACAAGATGTTTCACTGCATGACAGAATGGCGATGTACTTCCATCATGATGGATGTCCGGCACATAGCTCGCGTGCAGTTGAAGCGGTATTGAATAGCATATCTCACGACAGGTGGATTGGTCGTCGAAGCACCATACCATGGCCCGCAAGTTCACCGGATCTGACGTCCCCGAATTTCTTTCTGTGTGGAAAGTTGAAGCATATTTGCTATCGTGATACACCGACAACGCCTGACAGCATGCGCCAGCGCATTGTCAATGCATGTGCGAACATTGCGGAAGGCGAACTACTCGCTGTTGAGAGGAATGTAGTTACACGTATTGCCAAATGCATTGAGGTTGACGGACATCGTTTTGAGCATTTATTACATTAATGTGGTATCTGCAGGTAATCACGCTATAATAGCATGCGTTCTCAAAAATGATAAGTTCACAAAGGTACATGTATCACATCAGAACAACCGAAATAAAATGTTCAAACGTACCTACGTTCTGTATTTTAATTTAAAAAACCTAACTGTTACCAACTGTTCGTCTAAAATTGTGAGCCATATGTTTGTGACTATTACAGCGCCATCTATCACAAAGCGAAAAAAGTGGTCCAACTAAAACATTTATATTTCTTTACGTACTACACGAATATGTAATAAAAATGAGGGTTCCTATTTTAAAAAAATGCAGTTGATATGCTTTTGACCTATGGCAGCGCCATCTAGCGGGCCAACCATAGCGCCATCTGGTTTCCCCCTTAGAGCTAGATGAGTTTCGTTCTTTGTAGTTTTTTCGTTGACGCTTATTTCGTGAGGTATTTGGTCCGGTCACGATCAGTGGACCCCCTATATAACAATTTGGCTTATCGAAAGAAAGGTAGAGATGTGACTCTGAGTTGTGGGATCAGTCACGATCTTTTCTGTACGCTTTTTCATTCTAAGTAGACTTCACAAATTCAAATGGTAGTCGGTATAGGAAAGAAATAATGCATTAAGGAAAAGTTTACTCCGAAAATGTAAGTATGTTATTCAAGGAGAGTAGTCTAACATGTCACTAACTCCAATTAACGTTTCATGTACGAACCACAACAGCAAATTACAGTAATTCGGCGTAACACTGAGTCACACCAAGGCCGCCCTCCCGAATGTTAGTCCAGTACCTTACACCGAGCCAAGTCCTTTGATGTGACTTATTGACTAGACATGTGAATTCACGTGCGTTTGTAGGAGTTACCAAGACTCTTCATGTCATCCACTCTCGAAATTTATTTGAAAAGCGTTAAATTACAGCTTATTCTTTGATAATTACACGGAAGTCCAACACAACATAAAATAAGAGGTACTATATAAAAAGTATAGCAAAAATTAAGAACGATGTTTGCAAGAAGTTTTCTCGGCGTGTGTCTGCGCTCGTCTCTTTTCTCCTGATATAGGGGAAGATTATATCTGCATAACGACACAACGTGGTTCGTGAGCTCCTATCTTACTTTACGGAAAGTTTAAACGACTTAGATATAATCTGCATTTTCATTACGTAACTTTTTCTTTACACACTTCCCTAATGATCACTATTCTTTTCAACGAAATGATGGGCTATGAACAACAGCGTTATCGTCCTAAGAATCTGGTGCAAAGGAGTTTTACACAGTACCAGTTAGCGCGTTAACATGTGTCGTAAACCACTGCAGTTTTGCGTGTGTCATTACTACAAGCTCACACAGAAAAACACAATATGAACGTCTAAGACTTCTCCTTACGTTTTCGGTACTGAGTTTTATGAAAGTGTACGTAAATGTACATTATAATTATTGTTCGCGTACAACACATATGTTTATAGTAATGGTTGACGTCGTAAGAGAAGATACATGTAGAAGCATGAAAACTGATTACTCACCTTGACTGCTATCTTTATTCTTATCTTTACCTAAATACATTGTGCTTTTAGACCGCTAAAAAGCGATAGAGAAATGCATGTACTTCCAACAATGCCATTTCATGTTACACACTACGTAAATATTGCGGTTGTAGCCCATTTGCTCGTACAGCACAGGACCCTACATATACTGTAACTCACTTATTGTGTTTTTGAATAACAATTGGAAAACATGTTTCCAGTAGCTCTGTTACCTTTAGCAAATGAAATTAAGGATAGAAATGTTAGGTCTCAGAGCAAAAAAGGGGATGAAATTGGATTTTATAACTTCACACTAGCTCAGCCATGGGAGACACCAGACAGAGGCGGTGACATATCTATGCGGAAGAAAGAAACAATCAGCACTGTAAGTCAGCCACATATTTGAGCGCATGTTGCAACATCATCACAAATTGCCAAGCACAAGTTACACACTCACTAAAATGTGAGCCAAGAGGGAAGGATGGAGTCGTCTTCGTTAGCTCTAGTGATGAGAAGCAATAACCATTCCCTAAGACGAAGTAGCACATTTCAGATACCTGACAATGCAGTTACGAGCCTGTAACGAATTGTTAAGTAAACACAGTGGAACGAAGACTGCTGACAACTGGTAAAGAGGCGCGTCACTTTCGGTCATAACTAACAGAGCCTCAATTCATTATCTCAGTCGCTATAAATACCTGAGTGTTCCAGCTCTCAACCGAGTCAGTCATTAGGATAGATTGCATCCATCCCCATAGCAGTTGACTGAATGATTATTATGGTGTAATGACATCCATTTGTTAGAAGTTCCAGCATTTGTTGTGAACATGCTCCTTGCCATCCCCACAATGGCAACATCCATGAAACCATGACCTGCCACTCACAGGGCTTGGCATTGATTGCTGCCTACCACATTGTTAATGGGGAGACTGACTGTCTTCCAACATCAATTTTCTGACAGTCCTTATTGCATTATCATCATCGTCACTGCTGTGTCAGGGGGTCATCTGGTGTCTTTTTCTCCTGATCATTGTTTCAGGCATTTCCGGGTGCCAGGGCCTGCCTGTCTGTTGCAGCCACCATCATCTGACTACATGACTTCCTACAGCACAGTACATCCAAATGGGCCATCACAAGTTGTCATCATCCAGAGTGGGACTGAGGGTGCTCTAAACACCGTGGGGCACGTTCTCACACTACAGTTTCACCTGCAGACTGCCCGACGGCAGCCCACAAGACTTTAGCTGAAGAGTTGGAGTAGTGGCCTTTAAGACAAGCTGAGGTGGGCCAAAAACAGTAGTCAATGGAATTCCACCACGTAACTGGCACAGAGCGTCAGCCAAGGCTGACAAGGAAACACTACACTGTAAACCTGAACTAATACTTTTCAACACGCTAAACATCTTTTAACAGTATCGAAAGACACTATTAGGTCTGTATCACAGATATAAACCACAGATATAAACTATTCAGAAAATTTTTACCTATGCTTTTGTACTTGATTGAGGGTTTTCTTAGTAGATACATATCAAAAACTGATTGGAAAGACAAGAATTAAATTACCTAGCAAAAATGGGACGTATCCAGAAGAGATGGTGGGATGTCAATGTGTACACGTAAATTTTATCAGTGAGTATGTAAATGATTAGAGCTGCAATTCTTTGTACTAGGTACCAACAGAATGTACTGGTAATGTCTGTTTAGTGTTGTTACCTGACCTCGTAGGGTATGTAAGGGCTGGGAACAATGTCAGATGTTGAGTGAACATTGTGAAGGACACATATGGTGTGTACTCATTTGAGACACTGTTATCAGCTCCAGGCAGAGGTTTAGAGAGACTGTACTGTAGGACCCAATTTGGCCAAAAGGTGCAGTATGCAGATTCGTAGTGCATTCTGATGTGACAACTGTCCGAAGTTGTTTGCATGGGAACAACAGGGCAAGCATACTTGCCAAGGTTCGGAGTGAACATGTCTGACCACTACAAGAGACGATCGCCCTATTGTGCGCCAAGAACATCTTAACCATTTAACATCTGCAAATACCGTCTGAGAACAGATATTGGACTCCCTGCAACATCCTGTGTCATCCCGTACCACTGTTTGGAAATAAGCAGCAGCTGGACCACGGAATTACCGTCCCAAGCATAGGCTGGCGTTAATACCACAATACAAAAGGTTACGTTTGTATTGGAGCCATTACCGGAAGCAGTTTTGCTGATGAATGGTCTCACATTGTGTTCAGCAACAAATAGCGATTTTGCTCTACATTAGATGGCCATTGTTTACGAATCTGTCGGCAATCTGGGAACAGCTTCCATACTTTGAATGTTTCGAGAGGCACAGTAGTGTTGCTGTTGGTGTCATGGTGTGGGGAACCATGGAATACGACTTCACGTCACAGCTGGTAGTGATTGAGGGTACTATGATGCTACAACGGTATGTCACGGATATCCTACGTCCTAATGTGTTACCCCCCATACGACATTACTGTGGTGCCAGTTTTCCAACGCCGGCCGGTGTGGCCTAGCGGTTCTAGGCGCTTCAGTCTGGAACCGCGCGACCGCTACGGTCGCAGGTTCGAATCCTGCCTCGGGCATGGATGTGTGTGATGTCCTTAGGTTAGTTAGGTTTAAGTAGTTCTTAGTTCTAGGGGACTGATGACCTCAGTTTTACAACAGCAAAATGGTCGTTCACACATGGCACGCATCTCTACGAATTGTGTTTGTGATCTGAAGTATTCTAGTGCCCATCAGATATCTTAGATATGTCCCCGACAGAATATATGCGGAAGAAGCTTGGACATCGATTCCACCCCAGTGCCAGTATCCACGATGCCAAAAAACAGTTGTAAGAGTTGGGGGTCACCTTCCTTCCGGAAATGATACAATGACTTTGTCACACCCTTCAGAAGCAGTATCACACTGGAAAGTGGAGTCACATTGCCAAGTTCTTTGTAAATTTGACTCGGTTTTGTGATGACTGAAATAACATCATATATCCTCCCCTTCACTTTTTTGTGAGACAATGTACAGGGTGATTTTTTCCACCGTGTACAAACTCTACGGAGTGATCGATGAGAGGATATGGAACAAAAAGAGGTCTAATGAACATATGTCTGTCCGGATATGCATGGTTTCCATGCTAGAGACCATTTATTCAATCATACTTTGTACAGGGACTGCGGTCTAATAACCGCTGTATCATGCAGTCACAGTTACAGTACGCGTGGTACTGTTCCTCGTAAGTTATGTCCTAGCATCTTCTCCTCCCATAGTAATTGGTACTGCTGTGTCCCATTCACTTCTCTTGCTGACTCACCTTGTGGTGGATGCGATACAGCGTTGTACAGAATGGTTCCGTATGAGAGTAGTTTGACAGGGTGTTAACTTACAAAAAGGCAAATGGCAACGGGCTGTGGGCAGAAAGGTCGTATCAGACCTATCCTTGTCGACAAGAACCACAGAATTCAATGTTTGCAACAGTGTACCGCAACTGTCTAAGACAGAGTCGTTCCAGGAATCAGGAAATCATTAAAGACGTTCCCGAAATGTTCGGACATCAGACTTGGAGGAAAATGTGATTAATACTGTGGAAGGCGATCGCCGTGTCAGTACCAGGCAATTTGTCCTCCAGTACAGGGTAAGCCAGACGACCGTCTGGAACATTCTATATGACAATTGTTACTACCCTTATCGCTTACAGCGTGTGCAGGGCTTACTAGCGACTGACTTTCCGCGTCGGGAGCAATTTGTTCACTGATTTCTTCACCAGGCAACCACGATTCCGGGATCTGTGTCATCCACCCTATTCACAGACGAGGCCACCTTTACACGGAGTGGTATCTTCAAGTTCCGTAACAAACATCTGGTGGGACACTACGCAGAACCCTCGTGGCCAGCATCGGTGCAGCCGGAATGTGTGGGCCGGGATAATTGGCGACCGTATTGTGGGACTAGTCTTCGCTCCACTTCACCTAACGAGTCGGAAATATTGGCGTTCCTTGCGGGTAACTTTGCTTCCCCTGCTGGAAGAAGTGCCACTGATGATTCGAAGGGTTATGTGGCTGATACACGTTGGTTCTCCAAGCCACTTCGCAATGGACGCATCTCAGTCGTGTCTTCACTGGTCGATGGATCGGACGAGGGGGTCCAGTTGCATGGTCTGCTCGTTCACCGGAACTCAATCAGAGCGACTTCTGGTTATGGGGCCATCTCAAAAGTATCGTGTATGCAGAGTCCAATCCAGATGTGGAGATACTGGAGCAGCGTATTCATGCTGCTTTTGACACGGATGCTGCCTGGCCCATGTGAACGTGTGAGACGGAACATGTTACGACGCATGCACGCATGCGTTGAGGCACATGGAAACCATATTCGACACGAACTGTAACTGCATGGTACAGCGCCTATTAGACCGTAGTCTCTGAAAAAAACGTGTGACTGAATGAATGGTCTCTAGCATGGAAACCATGACTTTTCGGACATAAGTTAATTGGACCTCTTTTGTTCCGTATCCTCTCATTGATCAACCCCTACAGTTTGTACACGATGGCAAAAATCACCCTGAATATTCAGCGTATGGCGACTCATGGGCACAGTAAAAGCAGCTTGTTAGAAGGAACATGAGATTCTACTCCTTGTGGTCACACCTGTCTTTGTTTATAGGCACAGCGGAATTTCCTGCCTCAACCAATGGACGTGCCCAGATCGATAGGATGAGGAGAATGGCTTCAACGAAACCCAATAACCTCTGAGGGATGATTGAACAAGTAAGGGAAGAGTCCACCAGGCAAGTCCAATCAACAAGATTGCCATCGTGGAAGTGATGCGATGTGATTGTTCCTTGCAGAAACGGTTTAGTTAAGTAGCAGTCTCTGTTTTTTCTGTACTATACAGGGCGTTTCAAAAAGAAAGAGCAGATTTCAAACATTTATTTCTCAAAAACTACAAATGATAGAAACACAATTCCAACGGTCCTTCACTCAATATGAGTACCAAATGTTACACAACAAATATCAAAACTGTACCTCAATATGAGCACCATTTGTTACACGACAAATATCAAACCGGTATCTCATTTCTTGCCACACACGACGCAACTGGTCTTTAGTTACCGAATTCACGGCCGCAACAATTCGATGTCGTACCTCTTGAAGAGTAGCGGGCATAGGTGGGACATAAACACAGTCCTTTATGTACCCCCACAAATGAAAATCGCAGGGAGTAAGGTCTGGTGACCTGGGAGGCCACAGACGATGACATTGATCTTGTGCTCCTGCTCTTCCAATCCACCGTCCTGGAATGGTGTTATTTAGGTACCGTCGTACAGGTTCAGAGAAGTGTGGTGGGGCGCCATCTTGCATGAAGATGAAGTGATTTGAATCTTCCTGAAGTTGAGGAAATAGCCAGTTTTCTAACATGTCCAGGTAAATGGTTCCTGTGATAGTTTTCTCCATGAAAAAGAAAGGTCCATAAACTTTGTTTACCGAAATTGCACAAAAGACGTTAACCTTTGGTGAGTCTCTTTCATGTTGAATAACGTCCCTCGGAGTTTCACTCGCCCAAATTCGTACGTTATGCCGATTAACTTTACCAGAAATGTGAAACGTTGATTCATCTGAAAAAATTAATCGTTCGGCAAAATTGTCCTCTTCCATGTCCTGTAGAATTGCAGTTGAAAATTCGAACCTTTTGTTGTGGTCGTCAGGACGCAATGCTTGCAATAACTGCAGTTTGTACGGCTTCATGTGCAGACGCTTACTCAGAACGCGCCATACCGTTGTTTTAGACATGTTTAGTTCGTGACTTGCCCGTGTCGTGGATTTTCTAGGGCTCCTTTCGTAAGCTGCACGGACACGCTCGACATTTTCATCCGATGTGCGTGGACGACCCGTGCTTTTTCGCTTGCAGATGCAACCATCTTCTACGAATCTGTGATGCCACTCATAAATTTGCTTATGACGAGGCGGCTGTTTGTTGAATTGACGGCGGAATGCACGTTGCACACCAACAATGGACTCTAACTTTGCAAATTGCAGCACACAAAATGATCGTTCCTGTGGTGTCGTCGCCATTTTCCTACAAACAAACGCCAGCGCCACTGCGGATTTGCATGGAACTTCTGCGCGGACCATTGAAAAACTTTGAACCTTTCTCTGACAAGAAACGTTTGAATTGTGTTTCTATCATTTGTAGTTTTTGAGAAATAAATGTTTGAAATCTGCTCTTTCTTTTTGAAACGCCCTGTATTTGTCTTTGTACGTACAGTACAGTGGTAGATAATGCATGCCTTCTTTCTGTGGGGATGCCTACTAGACACCGGACGTCCACCATGCGAATGTTCACTCGTGGACGAAATACTGTTTTGATGTACCTCCTCAAGCAAAGAAAAGCAATCTTTGCACGAGAGACAGTATACCGTGTTTTAAAAGGTTTATCTGATTTGGCAAGACTGTAACTTCTACATGAGTGAAGTTAGAAACTTGATGTAAATTTACAGTTACGCATGTGAACTAAAGGTTTTCCTTGGCGCACGTTTTACAGTATATTGTCGGTTGATGCAATTCACTGTACGTGTCTCCCTATTGCACCTAGCACTCTCCAGAGACTCTTGTCTTTTTCTATGTTTCCCGAAAACAGATTTGAGGACCATCCCTTCCCGCAGAAAAAACGCTCACCATTATCACATACCTGGATTTCTTGGATACCTAGTTTTTTCCCGAATTGCGGGAATACAACGAAGAGTTTTCAACAGGACGGCCCACTGTTGCTTTCTTGACGATGGATCAGACGTGAGGGGGCGAACGGTTCGCTCATGGCACCACTGACTTCCAAGTTCGCCTGATCTCACGGATTATTACATTTTTTGGGGGGGGGGGGGGGGGAGGGTCGGTTGTGATATAATCCGTTACTTGTCACCGTTTCGAACAACTTTGGGAGGAACGCGACGCCGCATAGCAACAACAGTGCATGCAATGACTCCGGATTTGTTTGCCAAAGTGTGGGACGCGTCTGATTATCTTTTTGACGTTTTTCTTGGGTCTGGTGGAGTGCACTTTCAACATTTACGAAAGGTAAATGAAAGCTGAGATCCTGAACGTGACTGTAAAAGTAACCCAAGGCTAGACGTGCATGCATGCATGTAAAATATACGAGGGTTGGAACTTAAATAGTGGCAACTATTTATTCACAACCGATACAAAAGAGTTACATGTTTGCACCTGTTACTGTCCTTCAAAGTAGTCGCCAGCGTTGTGTAGAACCCGTTGCCAGCGATGTGGAAGGCACAACGCAGGTTCTACTTTAAATCGAACAAATTCTCCTTGCGTCGTAAACCCATCACTTCAGTTTCCTCGTATCATCGGTCGCGGCCCTAGCCTTCAAAGACATCGTTACTAATAGATATGTAATTAACGCAAGAACTATGCAAACCTCGTCCCTAATTAGGTACCGTTTATGGTGGTCATGAGCCACATATTGTACAGTGCCTATTAAAATAAGCAGTGCAAGTTGCTGAATTTGTTTGATGAACTCGTTCACGTACGGTATTGAACGAAATAGTTGTGCTCCAGAGATCTATTCTCAGAAATTTGTTCTCCCAGATTAAGATCTTTATTTGATACTAGCAGATTTCTCTTGGCCAGAAATGGCCTTTTTTTCCCATGCTAGTCTGCTTTTTACGTCGTCCTTGCTCTGTCCATCATGGGTTATTTTGCTGCCTAGTTAGCAGAATTCCTTAACTTCGAGATCCCCAATTCCGATGTTAAGTTTCTCCCCGTTCTCATTTCTCCTACATTTCATTACTTTCGTCTCTCTGCTGACTGACTCTGAATAAATATTCTGTGCTCTTTACACAGTTCATTGCATTCAATACATCCTGTATTTCTTCGTAACTTTTACTCAGGATAGTAATGTCATCAGTGAATCTTATCACTGATAACCTTTCAGTCTGAATTTTAATCTCACTCTTGAAGCTTTCTTTTATTTCCATCATTGTTTCTTCAATGTACAGATTTAGTAGTAGGAGCAAAGAACTACATCCCCGTCTTACACCGGTTTTAATCCGTGCACTTCGTTCTTGGTCTTCCAGTCTTACTATCCCCTCTTGTTTCTTGTACACGTTGTATATTACCCGTTTTTACCTTTAGCTCACCCCTATTTTTCTCAGAATTTCGAATGCCTTGCACCATTTTACACTCTCAGAAGCTTTTTCCAGGTCGACGTTCCTATGAACGTGTCTTGATTTTTCTTCAGTCTTGTTTCCATTATCAAGAGCAACGTCATAACCGCCTCTCTGGTACCTTTACCTTTGATAAAGGCAAAGCGATCGTTGTCTAACAGATCTTTAATTTTCTTTTCTTTCGTTCTGTATATTATTCTTGTCAGCAATTTGGATTCATGAACTGTTACGCTGACTATGCCGATAAGTTTCGCACTTGTCGGCTCTTGCAATCGCGATCATTGTGTGGGTATGTTTTTCCGGAAATCAAAAGGTATATCGCCAGACTCATACATTATACACACCAACGTGAATAGTCGTTTTCTTGCCTCTTTCCCCAATTGTTTTTGAAATTCCGATACAATGTTGTCTATACCTTCTGCTTTATTTGATCTTAAGTCGTCCAAAGCTCTCTTAAATTCTCACGATTCTATTCGCAAATTCCTCTCCTCTTCAGGGTAGTGGTGGAGGACTGTCAATGCCGAAGCTGTTCTATGAGTTCTGTGAACATCGATTGGACATTTTTGTACGTACCGTGCACAAAGCTTGTGGTAACAAAACCTCTCTGTGACACTGTTAAAGAGGACTGTCCGCAAAAATTGAAGCGCATGTTTGGAAAGTTGAGAAATGAGGAATTGATAACTCGTCCTCAGAATTCCGTGAACATATGGCACAAGTTTATCAGCCTTATATGAATTTATTCCTCGAATACCATAGTGCTTCTGTGCGACCAGTCTTGAATTTTCCACACCACTCCCTCACAACATTCTCCTAACCCGAACCCCACACAATGACAGCGGCTCAGAGGTACTAACTCTTCATGTTTGCAGGAAGTGATTGACAGAACTTACTCTCGACAGCACAAAAATTGGCCGTTCCACAGAATTCTAAATCCGTCCGGCCATCATTACGATCTGGCAACACCGAAGGATGCGGAAGTGTCAGAAGGAAGTGTTTGCTTCGCAACAGTGCTGTAACTGATCGCAGTATAGTGGTAAACGTCGCGCAGTGTAGACGTAGTGTCGCCACTTCGAGTCCACTCATTTATTTATTTATTTATTTTTATGGCATTTAGGCTGCCTGCTTAAGATATTGGTCTAATGGAACAACAGAGAATTTCCTTCTCTTTATATCCCAATAGTAATAGCAAAACATTCCCCGAAAGAGCTCACTGCTGCCTCAACAACAGAACAGTGTATGCTCGAGAGTATCCTCGCTCGCCCTACAGCGGCTATCGGCCCCCCTATGCAGTCGACATGACGCCGGCCGCCGTTCGGCCAGGTGAGTTCAGCGTGTCTTCGGCATGTTTCTGCTCTCGCATTGGTAAGCATAAAATTGTTTCTTAATGAGTTTCGATTTTCCATGCAAAGTAACTTGGATAAACTAAGTGAACACCGTGAAGCTTCACAACATGCGTAGTTTACTTTGAGAGTATTTATGAGTTCTCATTTTCTTGTTTGAAGATACAGTAATCGTTTTGCACTTACGAATTGGATTTTGCATATCTTAATCTTATAAACGTTGTTCAAGCGTTATAATATATAGCTGAAAGTGGAAAACATGTAATATTTGCGACATATTGTTCGCTTTGGGTTTAAATGAGCGATGAAGGCAGCTGACGTAGCTTGAAACATTTTTGCAGTGCGTGAGGCAAATGCTACAATCCACGCCGGAAAACGGTTTCTTTGTTTGAAGAAAGATCGTTCTGCCATTAATGATATTTCATAGCCAGAAAGTCTCGATTATTGACGTATGCGATGAACTGAGCCATTTAACCTTTGTGTGAAATTTGCAAACAGATGTATGACGTAGGAGTATTGAACGTTCTAATTCGAAGCAACAGAAATCAAAGAGATTAGGGTATCGTCAGTTAGTTCATTGAGCAATCTTATCCAATATCGTTACTGGCAACTTCACGATGCCGTTATGTTACTTCATAACCATTTCAGATTTGAATTTTTTCTGGAGGAAGGAAAACTTTTCTGTACGCCCTAATATTCATATGATATTTTTTCATGATTTTAGACGCAAGATTTATCAAAATATTTGTACCAGTTTTCAATACATACTTTGTACACTTGGCTGCTTTTTACGGACTAAAATATATAATTTTGAAATATTCACTCTGATAATTCAATAATTACCATGCAAAAAGCCAATATTAATATTCAGTTATACAGGGGAGTACAACTAACCAACAAATTTCGTGAATTCTGGCGGGCACAAGCTGCTGCGCACTGCTAAAATCATTTCTTGAAATTTAAACATTCACAGGTGTGTAGGTGAGGCTTCTATTGAGGAAAAACACTCTAAAAATTAATGTCTACAACTGCAGCCAGTCGGTCTGAAAAGGTTAAGACGAAATTAATGGTTTAGTCGTAATGACGACAACTGAGTTCATTGCAGTTAAATCACCATCCACCATGCAACTTTAGTGACAGTCACCACACAAGTTCTATATGCTACGTTTACTCATAGTTAACTAATCAGCCCAGTGGAATTGTACTCTCACTGTTATGCAATATAATGACAATTAGTTATATGAATTAATAGGCGCTGCTCTCTGAATTACAAATATATTATTATCAGGCTGACAATGACTACGTACAAAATAAATTAGTGACATTTTGGTTTCAAAAATCAACAGCATGAGAACAGTCTCTGCTAATTCTAGAACCCCTGCCCAATCTGTGCATCACACCACACCTCGATAACAATATTGTGGCGTTCGTACGAAACCATCAGGGACTACACTAAAAACACATTGCTACGACTGTGAGGCGCTGCATGGAAGACCAGCGCCACGCTGAGCTTAGTTAATCTTTTATGTCAGGCTCTGTCTGTCTTTACCGCACCTTAAGTTGAAGTCTCTTCAATGTAGGCACTTTTAGCTGTTACTTAAAAAGCATCAGTAGTAGTTATAGTTATCATTACAGCTAGACATTACTTTTGCTTCAGGATTGCTTATTCCAGGCATTATTGTTAGCTTTGTGTGTTCCTTGTTGCATATTCTGATGACAAATACTTTTCCTTTTATGTTAGCAGAAGTTGGAATCGTACTTGTACTGATCACAGCATTCTGAGCCGGCTTTTTCCGTCATCGAGTATGGTTTCCTGGAACAGTAACCTTTCTTGATTTGGAACTTTACGTTATTCATGGCTTAAGGAGTCTCCCTCTGGATATTCACATTTTGTTATCAATGCTGTGTTGTTTTTTCATGAGTGTTCCTGCTTTTTGGGGATAGTGCCTATGACAGCATTCTCAAGAAAAACATTTGCTACATTCAAAATAATCAAAATAAGTGTTACCTACTCGTAAGTGTACAGTATGACTGGAGATTCTTCAAAAATGTGAATCGCACCTTTTGAATGAGCATTTCAGTTTTCAGTACGCTTAAGACAGAGAAACAAACATTATTCTGACACTTAGTGATCTGTGATGCTTAGTTTACAGTCGATGCTTAAGAGTACACTCTAATTCCAAAACTTGCAAGGGTCAATCAAATGAAAATAAGACGGATGGACCAAAGTGAAGCCCACACGTTGCCAATGTTGTTTCGTTTACGCTGCAGAAATTTCGCTGGGACGTCGTTACACATTCACCATTCCCGATATCTCCCCATGCAATTTCCATGTTTTTGGTGCCCTGAGAAAATGACATTCGGGGCCGTCGATTTGCTTCGGATGAAGTGGGGCATGACTGGGCACATTGATGGTTCTGTAGGCAACTAGAAATGTTTTTCTTTGAAGACATTGATCGATTGTCCTACACTCAGATAAATGTATTAACAGTTATGTTGATTACTTTTGAAATAATAAATAGTTTACTTACATTTTTTGCAGTGTGTCGTTTTCAGATGACTGCTCCTTACTATTACAGAAACGGGAATATAACTTCTTGGGATCTACCTTCGGTATTCTGGCCCTCAACGGCCGCATATTTGAGCTGCAGTCTGTGCTCCTTTTCAGCTCTGTGAAGGAACACATTGGCTTGGAAACGTGTTCTCCTGCCGGTAGCTTAGCTAAAATTTTGCAACAATGCACAGACAGTTTGGCAACTGTGTGATTTTCAAATTACTTCCCGGATGGCAAATATTTATACTGTTAAAGGTCTTTTCATATTTTCCTTACATTTCCGTTGGATAATCTTAGTGATTTTCACTTAAGATGTGACATCGGGCTCCACGTGGTACTCGCAACTAATCCTGTCCTTAACGTTACAGTTTAGCTGTCCTAGCCATCACTGAGGAATGAAGGGATAGATGCAGCATGTTGCTGAGTCGGGACACCATATAGAACACATGTTGTAACTTGTGATCATATAGGCGCCAAGACCATGGTTATATGTGGTTGGTAGTGCCTGCCCTTTGCCTTCACCCACACCGCTGCGCTTTTTTCCCCTGGTGGCAGCCGGCCGCTGTGGTCTAGCGGTTACAGGCGCTTCAGTCTGGAACCGCGTGACCGCTACGGTCGCAGGTTCGTATCCTGCCTCGGGCATGGATGTGTGTGATGTCCGTAGGTTAGTTAGGTTTAAGTAGTTCTAAGTTCTAGGCGACTGATGACCTCAGAAGTTAAGTCGCATAGTGCTCAGAGCCATTTGAACCATTGAACCCTGGTGGCAGAAAGGGGAACTATTATTCTTTTCAGCATACTCTGCGAACGCACCGATTAATGGACGTTCCTACTATTTTTCAGCCTCCTGCAATGTATACAATCCACAGTGCAGCACTCTGAACAACGTCAGTTCAATTACAGCAGTCTGGTACTATGTCTGCATCTTACGAACCAACTGGATACCGATAATATCCTGTACAGCATACTACATTAATTCCGTAAAAATGGCTCTACATTTACATCTATACTCTGCAAGCCACCATTTCTCTGGAACTCAGTTCGCT
The DNA here is from genome assembly GCF_023864345.2 of Schistocerca serialis cubense. Classification (NCBI taxonomy): domain Eukaryota; kingdom Metazoa; phylum Arthropoda; class Insecta; order Orthoptera; family Acrididae; genus Schistocerca; species Schistocerca serialis. The sequence continues at coordinate 378,282,428 of NC_064638.1, read as the reverse complement.
GTTTTCGTTCGTAAAATCCACAGGAATTTGCACTGACTGATCTTCGTCAAAAACGGATAAAGTTAACGAAACTGAAGAAATAATTAAGTATACGCGAGTTGCTCTCGTTTCGTTTCGTGAATGGCATAGAGTGGAACAACGTTACTGGGCGATTCAAAACCGGTAGGATATACTTAAGACTAAGACATCTGCAGTACATCAATGTAAAAGCTGAATTTGTAGGTTACTGTCTGGCAGGTCCTTATGTTCTCCCTCTAGGTTTTTCAGGTCGAAAGGCGCTTCCACGATGTGTCATGGAAGCCTACGAGATCAATCGATACTGTTTGGGTAAATTTGAAGTGTGCAATCGCCCGATGAATGCGTTCATACTAGTGGAGAAGATAAAGCAGCACGTCTTAAATGTAGCAAACAAAACAGAAACTAGGAAGTGTCTGACTGGAGACGAATAACAGATTCCGGAACCATCGACTTACGGAGGCGTTTCACCTGCGATGTATGGAAGCTGTGATTCAGGCCGTATGCGGTTCTGTGACGCTTTGGCGGTCGCTTACGCATCATAATTTGGGCCCGTAATTCAGGTTACTGTTGCCTTTTTTTACATCTTCATGACGTAAATGCTGTTTAAACTCCTATCTTGCAAGATGACAATAGGGCTGCATGCATACATTATTCGTTCGACGAACACTCACGCATCCTATCGAAACTCAAATGTGCAGAAGAAACAGGTGCTCGTAATGCCATAGGAAAAGTCGGGCATTGTTTGCAATAAAGAGTGAAAGGTAGCTATTAACATCCCCATAATTTCCTAGCCGTATAGGGTCCAATTATTAGTATCTTCACCTGGATCTGACATACCAGAAGAAACTTGTGGACTCATCTTCACCGAATTGTGACCAGTATGAAGGCTGTAGGAGATGTTACACGGTATTAACGTGATGTCTCCTGAGCTGACTGGTGCGTGTGCGTGTTATAAGTAGCCGTTATCAACTATAAAGAGAACTCCTTGAACTCTTGTTACCGGTTGCAGTGGGGTATGTCGTGGCTCAAAGCGCCTGAATAACGCTATCTCGCCTTGGATAAAGTTAAAAAGAGAAACCAGCCCCCATAGCTAACGCTTTAAACACACCGTCGGCTGAAATGAAATGTGATGTAGGTCACTGGGAAATAAAGGACGCAATTTTCAACTTAGACGCGCTCTGGGGGGGGGGGGGGGGGGGAGGGGGCACAGCTGACAATTACGTGCAATAGTCATTGCGGCATGGCTCAGCCAGTGCCTCTCCTCCTTCCTTGCGTTATAACTCGGTTCCAGCTGGATACTCAACAACTGTGTGAGCGAATGGGATACTTAAGCTTTTGTGTATATTTTAAGCAACAACAACGACAAATGTTAAGAGTAACAATATTTCTTATACCAACTGCTCTAGGAACCTACGTATTACTAAAAGCGAACGGAAATGCTGCTAATCCTGGACAATGGAAACCGAAGACGTGAAGAGATGTACTCAAGCAGACAAAATAATGTTTGATTTTACGATATCTGTGGATGCAGATCATAATTATGCAACCGAAATGCAGCGGCGGTAACGAAACGGACATTTATATCAGAATGTAACAGACTTACTAAGGAGACTGCCTACACTACGCTTGTCCGTCCTCTTTTAGAATACTGCTGCGCGGTGTGGGACCCTTACCAGATCGGACTGACGCAGTACATCGAAAAAGTTCAAAGAAAGGCAGCACGTTTTGTATTATCGCGAAATATGGGAGAGAGTGCCACAGAAATGATACAGGATTTGGGCTGAATATCACTAAAAGAAAGGCGTTTTTCGTTGTGACGGGATCTTCTCACGAAATTCCAATCGCCAACTTTCTCCTCCGAATGCGACACCGACCTACATAGGTCGGAACGATCACCACGGTAAAATAAGGGAAATCACAGCTCGTACGGAAAGATATAGGTGTTCATTCTTTCCGCGCGCTACACGAGATTGGAATAATAGAGAATTGTGAAGGTGGTTCGATGAACCCTCAGCCAGGCACTTAAATGTGATCTGCAGAGTATCCATACAGATGTAGACGTATGTCTTTCGACAAGGGAAATGCTGTTAAGTAACGTAAGAAGCACTTAAGATGACGTCATAATTTTAGGATCTTACAGTTGAAACCGATCAAAATATTTATCGTGAATGATATTCTGGTGAAATGGTGTACCAACCAAGTATGCACTGTTTAAAGAAAAAACGAAATTTAAATTTTACGTCCAACTGACACCACACTAGTACGCGGCTTCATCATATTCGGCAACAACATCACCATCAAAACAACAACCAACCAACCATTTGGCATTCATTTCAGGATAGTGTCTTTCGCCAGGATTCCCCATCTATTATGGCCTCCAGCAAACACGACGCTCCTACAAGTTATCTAAGATCACGTATTCACCGTCCATTATGTCATCATCTCGGGCTTTTCTTATTCCTTGTAATCTAGTAACAGCTTCCGTGGTCCATCTGTCATCCCTTCGCCCAGCTACATGTCCCACCAACAACCATTTGAATTTAGCTGCTATCGTAGCTACGTCTTATGTCTAGTCCATTCATCGATCCGTTTAGCCGCTTTCGTGTTTACCGTAACACCCACAACACATTTATACACTGCCTGCTGCCCAGTCCTCAATCTGTGAATAGCTGTCGCATTAAACTTTCATGTTTCAGGGCTGTAAGTCGAAACTATAAATAAAAACTGGTCGTGCTTTACGTTTTACACACACATCTAAAGGTTGGTTTGGAAAATTCTGTTGAGTATAATGTATGCCATCTTGGAACTTTTATTCTCCTTCAACAGCCTTAAATCCAAGATCTCGTCAACTGGTTCTATGACTTCAGCATTAATTTAAACAATTTTGTTTTCACTGTATACCTTGTCTACGTACAACTAGCGAACTGCCCTGGCTTCGCTCGGAAAGTACGAAGTATTTATAGTAGGACGACTTGTCTGGCCTAGCGTAATAAATTACGTACATAAACCTTCCTCGTGGATGAGTCTATCAGTGAATACCGTATCAAAATCCGTGTCACGGTTCCTGAGATTAGCCTTCAGATAGACATAGAAAAAGAGGTAAAAGGGGATGAGGGACTTTAATTTAATAATGTGTAGAGATTTTAATATTTTTCATACGCATGTTCAAATTTCTCTGCTAAGATTTTCTGTTTGTTGTTTAAGTCCATCTACACTAGAGAGACACAATACAGTTTCATCAACAGAACTATGGTGGGTCAGATATGTTCAAAATATTTTTTTCTCTCTGATTCTCACAGTTTAATGCTTCTTAAAGCTTTCTTCAGCACAAAAATTTTAGAAAAAAAGGAGGTAGGCTATAATGTCAACGTAACATCGACGTCAAGGTCATTATATACGGGAATATAAGTTGAAATTTCATGGTGAAGCAGCACATTTTGATTGACAGAATATTTTAACATTGGAGCAGAAGCAGCTGGACTTTCCTGAAAAGTATCTGTAGCAAATGTGTGGTAGAATCCTACTACTGTTACTGCTATAAACGTTTCGTAGAGGAAATTAAACGTTAACTGTTGGATTTGGCGTTAACTTCAGAGTTTGGTATACTGTACAGAGGCTGCTGGTCAGCTAAATGGTTCGTGACGTCTGGTACTCTGTTACGAAACCAACTTTAGCGGCGTAAGTGAATAATGGGTGTAAATAGAGCACAACCCAGAAACGCCGAACAAGATGGATGACGTAAGACGCAACACGTCTGCCAAGAATACCGTAGCCATTATACATTTTACCCCACTCCTAATATCAAACGCAATAGGACGCAATTGTAAGAAACCATCGACACGAACGATTATAATACTGCAGATAGGTATTTCTCAGTGTCAACAAATATGATGTAACGTATAAATGCAATAATATTACATATAATCGTGCGACTGTCCTTTACGCATGTTGATGTTTCAACCATTATCATCAAGAAAGGGCATCTTCTATACAGCGTTTCTTTAGTGGCAAACACTGGCAATTTCTTGGATCGCTTTGGGAGGTGGCCTTGAGGTCACTGCTGCTTTGTCTGGTAAAAATTATAAGGATTAGTCACGTTATCCACAAATGTGACGCGCACACAGTTCTTAGATATAAAGGTACTTAGTGCATTGCTGCTTTCTGAAACCGGAAACCGCATAAGCTTTCCGGTGTACATCAGTCTCCACATTATTATGACTTGGTCGCCCAGTAGCTACATTTTTTAGCAAAGATTTCAAGTGCAAAGAATATACTCACAGTAGACAGGAGATCGATTAGAGCTCGTAGGTTTCATTTCCCGTGTTGTTGTCGCAAAGAGATATTTAGCATTTTGAATTACTTATTTATCGACCGTTATAACTGATTTAACTACTTCTGAATGTCACACATATACGTTATAAAAATTTCTACGTTAGCATATAGAGATTGAAATACAACTTAGACAAAGTTCAAATTCTTAACAAGTTTACTAAACTGACTCGATATGTATTGCCTACAATAAAATACAGTGTTAGAAAAGAAGTAGTTCACCTCGAAAGAAGGCGTAGATTTTGACATAATGACAGCATATACTATGTGGTCAAAAGTATCCGGACACCTGGCTGAAAATGACTTACAAGTTTGTGGCACTCAAATCTGTAATACTGGAATTCAATTTGGTGTTGGCCCACACTTTGCCTTGACAGCTTCTACTCTCGCAGGCATACGTTCAATTAGGTGCTGAAGGGTTTCTTGGGGAATGGCAGCCCATTCTTCACGGAGTGCTGCACTGAGGAAAGGTATCGATGTCGGTCAGTGAGGCCTGACACGAAGTCGGCGTGCCAAAACAACCCCAAGCCGTTCTATAGGCTTCAGGTCAGGGCTCTGTGCAAGCCAGTCCATTACAGGGATGTTGTTGTCGTGTAACCACTCCGCCACAGGCCGCGCATTATGAACAGGTGTTCGATCGTGTTGAAAGATGCAATCGCCATCCCCGAATGCGAGACGGTGATTAAAAAATCAATACAGGCCTGTGCAGTGATAGTACCACCCAAAACAACAAGGGGTGCAAGCCCCCTCGATGAAAAACACGACCACACCATAACACCACCGCCTCTGAATTTTAGTGTTCGCACTACGCGCGCTGACAGATGATGTTCACCGCGCATTCGCCATACCCACACCCTACCATCAGATCGCCACCTTGTGTACCGTCATTCGTCACTCCACACAACGTTTCTCCACTGTTCCATCGTCCAATGTTTACGTTCCTTACAGCAAGCGAGGCGTCGTTAGACATTTATCGGCGTGATGTGTGGCTTATGAGCAGCCGCTTGACCATGAAATCAAAGTTTTCTCTACTCCCACCAAACTACCGTAGTACTTGCAGAGGATCCTGATGCAGTTTGGAATTCTTGTGTGATAGTCTGGATATATCTCCGCCAATTACACACATTACGACCCTCTTCTAGTGTCGGCGGTCTCTGTCAGTCAACAGACGAGGTGCGCCTGTACGCTTTTGTGCTGTACGTGTCCCTTCACCTTTTCACTTCACTATCACAACCGAAACAGTGGACCTAGGGATGTTTAGGAAAGTGGAAAACTGGCGTACTGACGTATGACATAAGTGACACCCAATCACCAGACCACGTTCGAAGTCCGTGAGTTCCGCGGAGTGCCCCATTCTGCTCTCTCAGGATGTCTAATGACGGCTGAGGTCAGTGATATGGAGTGCCTGGCAGTAGGTGGCAGCAAAATGCACTTAATACGAAAAACCTATGTTTCTGGGGATGTCCGGATACTTTTGACCACCTAGTGTATGTCACCTGGGTGATACTGGATGTACTGATAACGGTTTCAACGTTGTCCGCCAACAGACAGCATAGAGCCATAGCTGTCTATCCTTTAACAGGGAATGCTCACAACCAGAAGGTTCAGTGCAGTGCATACGTGTGAAGCAAGCAGGCAACCGTGCTTCCTACGGCCAACTGAACGAATTTGAAAGGGGTCAAATTGTGGCCTTCCAATGAGCGGGATGGTCCTTTCGGAAAACTGTTACTCAAGCTGGACGCGCTGTGTCAGTTGTGCAATAACGCTGGTATCAGTAGCCACGTCAACCTTCACCCGCAAACGAGGTTCTGAACATCCACACAGCACAGACGTTCGTCAGGACCGTCGTACTGTAAGGGTAGCAGTGACAGATTGTACAGTTACCACATCACAGGTGAAAGGACTTGTGAGCCCAGACGCATCAACACGAACTGTTGCGATCCTGTTATTAGCAGTGGGACCACACACCTCTAGCCCTTCTTCCGTTCACGCCACAGCATCGACGTGCACAGCTCAAGTCGTTCCATCGGAGGATCACTTGTAAGAGGGAATGGCGTGCTGTAGTGTTCAGCGATGAGAGCAGATTCTGCCTGAGCACAGTGATGGTCATGTCTACGTGCCATGTAGACTTCGCGACTGCTATCTCGTAGAGTGCATTCGCCTGAGAGATACTGACTAAACCCAGGAGATAAGCTACAATTCTCGTTCACTTCTGGTGTTTCAGGAGGGCACGCTAAGCAGGGCTCGGTATGTGTAGAATGATGTTAGACCCGTTGTTCTGTCGTCCTTGCAACAGGAAGGTGATGTATGGTTCCAACACGATAATGCTCGCTCATATTGCGCGTTAAAACTCAACGGCCTCTGCAAGACGTGCAGCAGCTCCGCTCCCCACCATGATCTCCGGACTTGTCTCCTATCGAGCACGTGTGTGATACGATGGGACTAGCGGTGACTCGCGCGACTCGTCAAGCAAAGTCCCTTACAGAACTACGCGAAGAGGTCGAGCAAGCAAGGCATAACATATCTCAAGACGGTATTCGCTATCTGTACGATAGACTGGATGCCAGATCACCGCCTGCACTATCGCCCACATAGGCTACACCGCCTACTAATATGGGTGATTCTACATGTATCGATACCTGGTACCTCAGAACCACTTGTGCTACTGATCTGTAAATGTAATCATTTCGTGTATTCCCTATGCACTGCTGCCAACAATAAATCTTGAGTGAATTGGAAACTTCTAAAACGGTGTACTAATTTATTTCCCGAAAGCGTATTTATGACCTCAATATACTGGGATTTAGGACGTATATGACGAAATAGTTACGCTTCTGATAGACAGTGAGTCCGATATTTAGTGCCTACAGTATAAAATTTCTTTTTCTAATGTAGCTGAAACTATTCATTCTGATATTCGCAGGCAACATATAACACTTTCTCTCAAGAGACCCTATCGTTTCCAAAGACAGTGTAGTTGATTTTACTTTGGTTCGCCGGCCTGTGTGGCCGAGCGGTTCTAGGAGCTACAGTCTGGAACCGCGCGACCGCTACGGTCGCAGGTTCGAATCCTGCCTCGGGCATGGATGGTTGTGATGTCCTTAGGTTAGTTAGGTTCAAGTACTAAGTTCAAGAGGACTGATGACCTCAAAAGTTAAATCCCATAGTGCTCAGAGCCATTTGAACCATTTTTTTAATTTTTTTTACTTTGGTTCTTTTCCTTTCCGACTTCTGCTGATGTTGGAAATCGATCCTGTCACACCGTTTGTATAAAAGGTAGATTTCCGCAAGGCTTTTGATACCGTTCCTCACAAGTAACTGTTAATCAAATTGCGTGCATATAGAGTATCGTCCCAGTTGTGTGACTGGATTCGTGATTTCCTCTCAGAGAGGTCACAGTTCATAGTGATAGACGGTAAATCATCCAGTAGAACAGAAGTGATAACTGGCGTACCGCAACGTAGTGTCATAGGCCCTCTGCTGTTCCTGATTTACATAAATGATCTAGGTGACAATCTGAGCAACCCCCTTAGTTGTTTGCAGATGACGCTGTAATTTACCGTCTAGTAAAATCATCAGACGAACAATCTCAATTACAAAATTATCTAGAGAGAATTTCTGTATGGTGAGAAATGTGGCAACTGCTACTAAACAAAGTACAGTGCGAAGTCATCCACGTGGGTACTAAAAGAAATCCGGTACGTTTTGAGTATACGATAAACCGTACAAATCTATGGGCTGTCAATTCGACTAATTACTTAGGAATTACAATTACGAGCAACTTAAAATGGAAAGATCTCATAGATAATATTGTGGGGAAGGCGAAACAAAGACTGCGCTTTGTTGGCAGAACACTTAGAAGATGCGACAAGCCGACTAAAGAGACAGCCTACATTACACCTGTCCGTCCTCTGCTGGAATATTGCTGCGCGGTGTGAGATCCTTACCAGGTAGGATTGAAGGAGAACATCGAAAACGTACAACGAAGGGCACCTTGTCTCGTGTTATCGCCCAGTAGGGCGTAAGAGTGTCACTGATATGATACGCGAGTTGGGGTGGCCGTCACTGAAACAAAGGCGGTCTTCTTTGCGGCGAGATCTGTTTACGAAATTTCAATCGCTAACTTTCTCTTCCGAATGCTAAAATATTTTGTTGACATCCACCTACGTAGGGAGGAATGATCATCATAATAAAATAAGAGAAATCAGAACTCGAACGGAAAGATTTAGGTGTTCTTTTTTCCCCACGCACCATTCGAGAGTGGGTTGGTAGAGAAGTAGTATGAAAATGGTTCGATGAACCCTCTGCCAGGCACTTAAGTGTGAACTGCAGAGTAACCATGTAGATGTAGACTGCAGTTCAAGATTATTGTCTGTCCTCTACACAAATAAGCTTACTGTTAGGTGTCATTCAAAAACTGATTTTACTTATCAGGCCATCACCATTCACTATGTATCTCAGTACGGCGAAAAGATGGGGTAATTACATTAAGGCTGTGATGCGTTGTTACCTTAATATCAAATTATGACAAATTCATTTCGTCCGTTCTCAAAGAGTCGCTCAGTATAGGCACCGCATGCAAGCCCTGTCCAAATTCGATCTGTCTTCTTTGGTACACCGCAAAGCAACAGATGTCAAGAAGCTAAGCAATATGAAGAATATCTTACAAGTTGACAGATACAGCAATTAAATTATGGCATAATTTTATTGTTTTTAGTACAAGCATTATTTTACTCAGGACATTTTGTCTACTTCTCTAAGTGAAGAGAAGGACAAATTAGCTGTGACAGTTTTACATTAAACGTTCCGAGAACAAAATGCGAAAAATAGCAGTAATAGTTGTGATTTTCATATTTCAGGAGATGATATATCTGGAAACCGTGACCACGCATGGCATAATTATACGAACACTGTTAAACATATTGAGACACCCAGGCATTTTGACTACCTGTTCCGATATGAAGATGGCCATCTGAAGACTATCCGTTCAAAAACCTAAACCGGTAATCATAGTAATAAACTTATGAATGGTGAATACGCTGTGACTTTTACTAATTTTATAGTGGTAATGGTTTTCCTACGATGACGTGTCTTCGACTGTAAAGTAAGACCTTATCAAGCGAGAGGAGAAATAAATAAATCTGAAGACGGTCTACTCATCAGATCGAATATAGTAATCAAAGTCATAAACGTTGTGAGTGATAGTTGTGGTGTTTCGTCCAATGACAATTGTAAGATTTCTACCTGGTACTTAAGTATTCCACGAAGGAACACAATGGTATCTCAGTTCAGTACTGATCTGGTGAGATAGTTGCTAGCACATATTTTCAAAGCTCTTTTTTCCAGGGTCTTGTTGTACAGTTAATTCTGACAATTGACTTTAGAGTGAGCAGGTCTTGAAATAATCCTGTTCGTAATTTATCATGCGTTTCCAAAGATGACATTTCTTGTTCATGTTTAATATCACAGTCTAAGATAACAGTCGCGACACGCCCCCGATTTTGTTACCCTCAGCGATAGCAGCGCACCAAGCAGCCAGCAAGCGACACTTCTGAATGCGATATCAGTTGAGTGCGAATACTTACGGTTATACTGATTTGTAACTTAGTTTTTACAATAAGGAGTGTTGATAGTGCCATAAAAATCGACATTAATTAACAAATTACACACTATTTGTGATTATTTAGTTTCCTAAGGCCCCTTGGAGACATGAAATGGTACATTTCAGGACAGTGTATTTACTGTTCTTTTGTAACGAACTGACATTTATTGAATAATGTCTTTTTCCGTCAATAACAAAATTGCTGGTAAACACCTGAGGACCTGACTTTTTACAGAAATATGCCGTATATCTCTTTCAGCCAAATCATTGAATGTGGAACGTAGGAAAGCTATATGGAATGCAACACCTACATTATTTAACGTATCAAATAAGCCACAACAACTGTAGCTTAAGGAAAACCACACAGACGTGATGGTAATTCGTCAAAAGCAATAAAACTGTTACCCAACACAGGAAATCAATTACATAACTGTTGATAAATCTGAACCATAAACGGCAAGAATCCTCAACAAATTCGCTTTTGAAGCAAAATTAAGTACATTTACAAAAATATTCATATGTTAGAAAGTCGAGTGAAGTGTGAGAAAGGGCATCGTTGGACTCCATAAAATTTTTTTTAAGTGTCAAGGAGAGTGCCAATGATAACACAAGAAAGTATGCTTCTCATGCATGAAACGTGTCTACATTCTCTTTCTTTCAGCGGTATAAGCTGCAAATATAGACATACTCGAAAGCGTTTCTTCATGAATGAGTTGCAGTTATCACTGAATCACTACGCTTTCGCTGTTTCTACATGTATATCACGGTAATTCATGTCTCTTGAATCTGAAGCAGAAAGATTTCATTCTACGACCGTAAGGACTGATAACGACAATGAACTAATAAAAGCAAAAGAAATGGAGAATCGGGATAGGCCTGGTTCTTGTATCACTAGCGTGCTGCCTAACAGCAGGCTTTCACGAGGTAACTCTCCTGTCTTCTGCATCCAGTTCAGGTCCGCCTAATTTCCGCTTCTCTTTACGTTGCCGGCCGTGGTGGCCGAGCGGTTCTAGGCGCTACAGTTTGGAACCGCGGGACCGCTACGGTCGCAGGTTCGAATCCTGTCTCGGTCATGGTTGTGTGTGATGTCCTTAGGTTAGTTAGGTTTAACTAGTTCTAAGTTCTAGGGGACTGATGACCTCAGATGTTAAGTCCCATAGTGCTCAGAGACATTTGAACCATTTCTCTTTACGTTGTTGTCATCTTGTACCTCCTCTTCCCCTTCAATCTCCTCTCACAAAATAATCCTTCCAAGCGTCGGCCAGCAAGTACTCCCGTCAACGGAAGACCCATCCAGGACTTTTTCCTTGTTCTTATAACCTGCAGAAATCTGAGAATGAGGATGGAAACTGTCTTCGTATTTACTACTTGATACGATACCAGCAGTCAAGAATAGGTTCGGTACATTAATCGTAAAATGTGGGCACAAGGTGATTGTGCCACAGGAAACGCCTTTGTGTGTGTGCATAAGTTGCAAGTCATATAATGACGATGAATAGGTCTTTAATTAACATTCAGACTTCCATGTAGGCCATCATATGCTGTCTGCTGGAGGTTCGGCAACAACTCTGTTTATCGCCGGTAAAATTGTTGTGTTTCACCATGTTAATTGGTGTAAGTAAGACAAATTTTGTTTACTGCCAACAAAACATATTTTGGAGCGTTTAATAGTACGTTGTTTACACATTATTGTGTTCTACAAAATTCGTAAACGTGCCCCATATCCAGGCCACGTTTTCGCAATATTTGTTTTTGCTGTCAGTCAACAATGGGTCTTTACGACTATATGAGAACCAACCATGACGAAACTATTCCACCATGCATTTGGTGGGTTGGTTTGTTGGATTGAAAGGACCAGACTACTAGGGCCATCGGTCCTACCATGCATTTAAGATCCATGAGACGGCCAGGCCTCGAGGCCTGGCGGTACAGCGAAGTCTCTGCCTGCCTCTAGCCTTCGCCTCTCAGTGATGTGGAGATCCACAAGGAAAGGCACGTGGTTCGACTGCCACATTAATCTGTAGATTTCTCCCGTAGGATTACTGTCGCAAGTTAGGGCCATTCAAGTCGCCGAAGTTGCATTGTATTGAAAGACTTTCATCAGGACGTAGAGACACGCGGAATGGTTATTGGAGGTGGTATACCCTCACACCTCAAGAAGAATGCAGCAACTCCAATACCGAAGAAAGCACGTGGTTTCAAATGAGAATATTACGGACCTATTCCTTTAATAAATCATGATTGCTAAAAACAAAAATGCATTATTTACAGAAGAATGAGTGGGTCTAAGGGAAATGTAGGAAATCAGCGTACATTTTGATTTATAATACAAATTAAAAAAGCAAGTGTTGAACAATGTTGACTGGAATATATTTTCAATGTTTCTATACTTATCAGTGACATATAATAGAAATCACAAGGCTATCTGTAGCTTGCACAGAAAACGGTTTGCAATTGTACAGTCGAACGACGTGAAAGATTTGTTACCAGTAGGTTCGATCAACATGCTAGTATTACGGAGATTCTTCGTAAACTCAAATGAGAATTCTTGGAGGGAAAGCGATGTTGTTCTCGCGAAACACTATTGAGAAAATTTAGAAAAGCGGCATTCGAAGCTGACTGCAGAACGATTCTTCCCCGCCGAAGTACATTTCGCATGAAGACCACGAAGACAAAGAACATTAGGTCTCGTACGGACGGATGTAAGCAGTCATTTTTCCCTCGCTCTATTTGTGAGTGTAACAGGGAAAGAAATGACTGGTAATGGTACAAGATATTTCCGTCATGCACTGTACATTAGTTTGCGGAGTACGTACGTAGATTTAGGTGCAAGGGACTTAGTAATAGGCACGGTCATCCAAGTTATTCAATCTGTACTACAGAGTAATGAAAACTGAGGAGAAATTGGAAAAATGTAATTAATGATCATGGAGGAAAAATAAAAGCATTTACGTTTGCCAGTGACACTGTGATTCTATTGATGACAGAAAAGATTTGTTAGATCAATTGAACGGAAAGATTCAAATGGCTCTGAGCACTATGGGACTTAACATCTTAGGTCATCAGTCCCCTAGAACTACTTAAACCTAACTAACTGAAGGACATCACACACATCCATTCCCGAGGCAGGATTCGAACCTGCGACCATAGCGGTCGCACGGTTCCAGACTGAAGCGCCTACACCCTCTCGGCCACAGCGGACGCCCTGAACGGAAAGATTAATGGCCCGAAAAGAAAGTTTATATGTCCGCATCAAAAAAATCTAAACAAGGACAATGGAAGTTAGTCGAATTAAATTAGGCGATAGTGATGTAATAAAATCAAAAAATAAGACACTAAAAGTAATCGTTGAGTTTGCCATTTGGTCAGCGAAGTAACAGATTGTCGCACAACTGAAGCGGGGATAAAATACAGACTAGTGACAACAAGGCAAGCATCTCTGAAAAGGAGAAAGACACTAACATTTAATACAAATCTAACAAGGGGAGGCCGCCAATTGTGAAATTCAGATTCGATTCATACTGCGCATAATAAAGCTAATGGCCAGAGGTGTAATGTGGCAAAGCACCAAGATGCACTTCTCAGCCGTTGTCGAGAAAATCTACAGTAAAAGAAACCGTTGCGGTGAAATACTCTCTACGATTAATAATTTTCTGCAGCGTCGTGGCGCAGCGGTAAGCGCTCGGGTTCGTAATCCGAAGGCCGCCGGTTCGAATCTTGCACCATGCAACCCTTTTTTTTAGTATTTGATTTTTGTAATTCAAATATATATATATATATATATATATATATATATATATATATAGTGTGTGTGTGTGTGTGTGTGTGTGTGTGTTTGTGTGTATAATTCCCGGCAATCAGTTGCAACAATTATGCATATAATAAGTTGTTGAAAGTCGTTTGTCGTGGAAAAACTGGCGACTTCGAACATAATTATGTTTTCCGCAAACAAAGTTGTATTTCACAAATATTATTAATTGTCTTCATAATGTTAACCACGTGTAGTTAACGGAAGACGTAGAAACGGTATTCCGAAACGAATACGTATAGCGTAAGTCAAACGTTCGAATTAGAATAGAAACCCCACGAACACAAATTTGCTATGGCAGGTATGAAATATAAACTCTGTTACTCGCTCGTTACACTTGAAGGACAGATGTTGAATGGGCCGAAACGAGCCGCCGCATAACAGCGTAGTTGCCTCCTAACTTCGAAAGAAGGTAGATGCGGTCCCTAGCGCAACTTACAACATCGTCGAAAGTAAGTGCGGATGGGAGAGCTTTGGTACACCCTGTTAAAAAAACGGAAAAATGGAGGCGGCACAATTGGGGAACGATCCGCCTTCACCAACATTCGATCCGGCGACCTTCGAATTACATACCCGAGCGCTTACCGCTGCACCACGACGCTGTATAACGCTGTGTAAAATTATTAACCATAGAGAGCATTTCACCGCAACGGTTTCTTTTAACTGTCGATTTTCTCGACAACGGCTGAGAAGTGCATCTTGGTGCTTTGCCACATTACACCTCTGGCCATGAGCTTCTATTATGCGCAGTATGAATCGAATCTGAATTTCACAATTGGCGGCCTCCCCTTGTAAGTGATAGTATTTGTCTGGGTTGTGCCTTGTACGTAAGTAAAAAATGGACGGCAACCAGTTGAGACGAGGAGAGAAGAGATGCTTTTGAAATGTGGTGTTAGGAAACATTTTGTGAAAGTGTTTGTCTGGAGTATAGAATTATAGAGAATCTAAACAAGGGTTCTGATCGTATGGAATTATTGACAAGTAGACGCCGGCTAGTACAGTTCAACTGCCTAGTGCAGGTCTTACTGTTTGACACCACTCCGGCGACTTGCTTGTCCATTATTATGATGCAATGAAATGATGAGGACGAACAGCCCGTCTCCAGGCAATTTTCGAGCTGGGTAGAGATCGAACCCGGTATTTCAAGGTCTAGAGGCACCAGCGCTGAGCGCTAGACCACGAGCTGTGGGGGCGAGATCAAATAAAATATGGAGAGAGACTGATTAGCATTGCGAAAAAAGAAATTTATGGCGCAAGTTGATTAAAAGGAGGTATCAGTCGACATGGCATTCTTAGGCATCAACGAATAGCTGATCTGATAATGGGCGATGGCACGGGGGGAAGCTTGAACATGGTAAGCAGGTTCACGCAGGTGTATGATGCATTACTTTGATGGTACGAAAAGACTTGCAGAAGATAAAGGGTCTAGAAAAATTGGAAACAACGCGAGAAATGCATGCTTGAACATAAATCCAGATGCTAGTCAAGCCTGCAGTTTGCGCTGTTGTATTTGGCCGCAAACGGAGTTGCTCGATGTCTACAAGACGTGGCAAGTTTGAGCCGGGGTTAGAACAGTGTTCTGTGTAGTTGTGAGCGCATTATGTCGGAGCAAAGACAATTTGAACATGGCGAAATTGGTGGTGCTCGTATGGTGACCTGCTTCCTTTACTAACGGAGCTGGGATCTTTGGTATTTCAAGAGCGGCCGTAATCCAAGCTTCATACCATACACAGGGTAAGCGTAACATCATCCACTTGTTAGTTACGACGCGAACGGAAGTGTGTTGAGTGTTCGTGACAGACGCTCCCTGGAGAGGACGACAGCTGAAACGTCACTGCAAGACTCAATGTTGTACTCGCGAGCCATTTCAGCACCAAAACGACACGAAGCGAACTCAATAAACAGAATTGAAGGGCGAGTTGGTATTCCAAAACCACAAATGCAAATGCCCATAACAGGAAAACGTGGTGCCGAACCCACAAAACTTGGACTGCTGAGCAATCGGAGATTGTCACATAGTCGGATACGTCTTGTTTCACACTGTTAGCAACTTCTACATCTACATTCATACTTCGCAAGCCACCTGACGGTGTGTGGCGGAGGGTACCTTGAGTACCTCTATCGGTTCTCCCTTCTATTTCAGTCTCGTATAATTCGCGGAAAGAAGGATTGTCGGTATGCCTCAGTGTAGGCTCTAATCTCTCTGATTTTGTCCTCATGGTCTCTTCGCGAGATGTACGTAGGAGGGAGCAATATACTGCTTGACTCCTTGGTGAAGGTATATTCTCGAAACTTCAACAAAAGCCCGTACCGAGCTACTGTGCATCTCTCCTGCAGAGTCTTCCACTGGAGTTTATCTGTCATCTCCGTAACGCTTTCGCGATTACTACATGATCCTGTAACGAAGCGCGCTGCTCTCAGTTGGATCTTCTCTCTCTCTTCTATCAACCCTATCTGGTACGGATCCCAGATTGCTGAGCAATATTCAAGCAGTTGGCGAACAAGTGTACTATAACCTACTTCCTTTGTTTTCGGATTGCATTCCTTAGGATTCTTCCAATGAATTTCACTCAGTCTGGCATCCGCTTTACCGACGATCAACTTTATATAATCATTCCATTTTAAATCGCTCCTAATGCGTACTCCCAGATAATTTATGGAATTAACTGCTTCCAGTTGCTGACTTGCTATATTGTAGCTAAATGATAAGGGATCTTTCTTTCTATGTATTCGGAGCACATTGCACTTGTCTACACTGAGATTCAAAAAAATGGTTCAAATGGCTCTGAGCACTATGGGACTTAACATCTGAAGTTATCAGTCCCCTAGAGCTTAGAACTACTTAAACACGGACATCACACACATCCATGCCCGAGGCAGGATTCGAACCTGCGACCGTAGCGGTCGCTCGGTTCCGGACTAAACCGCCTAGAACCGCTCGACCAATTCGGCCGGCCATTGAGATTCAATTGCCATTCCCTGCACCAAGCGTCAATTCGTTGCAGATCCTCCCGCATTTAAGTACAATTTTCGTATGTTACAACCTCTCGATATACCACTTCATCATCCGCAAAAAGCCTCAGTGAACATCCGATGTCATCCACAAGATCATTTATGTATATTGTGAGTAGCAACGGTTCTATGACACCCCCTGCGGCACACCTGAAATCACTCTTACTTCGAAAGACTTCTCTCCATTACGAATGACCGAGTTTACGACCCGAGACTGAAACATGGCGGGGTTCGGTGATGATTTGTGCAGCCATATCGTCTTATTTGACGGTCCCCTTGGTTACTGTGCATGGTCGCCTTACTGCCAAGCATGATGTGGGAAGTTTGGTTGATCAGGTCCCCAACATGGTACAAGTTTTTTTTCACCCCAACGGTGATGCTGTGTTCCAAGACAACAGGGTCCCTGCTGACACAGCTCGCATCGTGCAAGACTGGTTTTGTGAGCACGAGGACGAACTGTCGCGACTCTTCTGGCCATCATAGCCACCAGGTGTCAATATTAAGCCGCCCTTATGGTCTATTTTGAAAGGAAGTGTGGGTGATCGTTATCCATCTTCATGAATTGTACCCTAACATGCTGGAAGAATGGTATAATATTCGGACGAATGGTGTAGTATTATTTTAAAAACCACAGAGTGCCCATATTTATACATTCCAAGACGACCGGAAGCTGGTTCTTAAGATCATCGGTTACATGCTCCGTGTTAGGAATGGTAATGGTGTTTGAACACTACTGGCCATTACAATTGCTACACCAAGAAGAAATCCAGATGATTAACGGGTATTCATTGGACAAATATATTCTACTAGAACTGCCATGTGATTACATTTTCACGCAATTTGGGTCCATAGATCCTGAGACATCAGTACCCAGAACAACCACCTCTGGCCGTAATAAGGGCCTAGATACGCCTGGGCATTGAGTCAAACAGAGCTTGAATGGCGTGTAAAGGTACAGCTGCCCATGCAGCTTCAATACGACATCACAGTTCATCAAAAGTAGTGACTGGCGTATTGTGACGAGCCAGTTGCTAGGCCACCATTGGCCAGACGTTTTCAATTGGTGAGAGATTTGGAGAATGTGCTGGCCAGGGCAGCAGTCGAAAATTTTCTGTATCCAGAAAGGCCCGTACAGGACCTGCAACATGCGGTCGTACATTATCCAGCTGAAATGTAGGGTTTCGCGGGGATCGAATGAAGGGTAGAGCCACGGGTCGTAATACATCTGAAATGTAACATCCACTGTTCAAAGTGCCGTCAATGCGGAGAAGAAGTAACCGTGACGTGTAACCAATGGCACCTCATACCATCACGCCGGGTGATACTCCATTATGGTGATGACTAATACACGCTTCCAATGTGCGTTCACCGCGATGTCGCCAAACACGGATGCGACCATCATGATGCTGTAAACAGAACCCGGATTCATCCGAAAAGTGACGTTTTGCCATTCGTCCATCCAGGTTCGTCGTTGAGTACACCATCACAGGCGCTCCTGTCTGTGATGCAGCGTCAAGGCTAACCGTAGCCATTGTCTCCGAGCTGATAGTCCATGCTGCTGCAAACGTCGTCTAACTGTTCGTGAAGATGGTTGTTGTCTTGCAAACGTCCCCATCTGTTGACTTAGGGATCGAGACGTGGCTGCACGATCCGTTACAACCATGCGGGTGAGATGCCTGTCATCTCGACTGCTAGTGATACGAGGCCGTTGGAATCGAGCAAGGCGTTCTCTATTACCCTCCTGAAGCCACCGATTCCATATTCTGCTAACAGTCATTGGATCTCGACCAACGCGAGCAGCAATGTCGCAATACGATAAACCGCAATCGCGATAGGCTACAGTCCGACCTTTATCAAAGTCTGAAACGTGATGGTACGCATTTCTCCTCCTTACACGAGGCATCACAACAACGTTTCACCAGGCAACGCCGGTCAACTGCTGTTTGTGTATGAGAAATCGGTTGGAAACTTTCCTCATGTCAGCACGTTGTAGGTGTCGCCACCGGCACCAACCTTGTGTGAATGCTATGAAAAACTAATAATTTGCATATCACAGCATTTTCTTCCTGTCGGTTAAATTTCGCGTCCGTAGCACATCATCTTCGTGGTGTAGCAATTTTGATGGCCAGTAGGATTAATTGTTGGACAATTCCTGTGGAGTGGCATCAGACTGGTCTTCACATCGGAAACAGTTTCTAAGCACCATCGGTGTTACACCTGCTCGCAATTAGCGGGCCTGTTCGGCAGCTGAGGCGCCCACTGTGCTCTGCACACGGCATTCCGCGGCCGCCTCAGCGCTGCGCCAGCGGGCCCGCCGCTCCCAGAGGCTAGGATCCGGCTGTGTCCGGTTGTGCGGCGCGGCGCGCGGGCCGCCACCTGCTGGCTCACACGTACACAGATAGCCGGCGCCACCTCACGGCACGCCAGCCCGCTCACGCTGCTGGCGGAATGCAACACCGCCGCGTCTGCACCTCTTGCCTCGTCTCCCGTTACTCTGCGACGTGTCCGTAACACGTGCAGTCTCGGCTGTCAGTGCGCCACAATCCAAACTTACACCGCGGAGCCACCACGTCTTGACCACTTTCATTGCCGTCTTGATGTTTCTCGTGTGAGCTTCAGCATCTGCTTTTACATATGTATGGAAAGTTTGATGTTTATTTTACAGTCTCGGCCGCGTATCTGCTTTTTGTAGCGTCACTCACTTCCATTGAATTTGATCGTCTTCAGATCTATGTAGTTACGTAAGCAACCCGTCGCGCCCATATGAAACTACACTTGAGAATAATCCGTATTACTAAAACGCTTACCACGTAACCCGGTACCCGTTGCCGAGTAGGGCAACATGAATTTTGCTATCCGTATTTCGCATAATTATTGATCAACTTTAAATATTTAAAATGCTTTGGTAATCTACAGGAAAAATCTTATCTTAAAAGTTTAACAAATAGTGTTAGGATAGTAACTAGAAACTCTGTGTTGTAATGGGACACCCTTTTCTAACATAACTTTTTTTTATAGAAGTAGCTGATACCAGGGTAATCCGAAATCTGGTATAGGTAAATATTCTCGGCTGTTTCGCTGAAAGAATTTCGTTTGATTTTGTATACCATGTACTATATTTCAGGCTAAAATGTATAAAAAGAAATGAAGTTGTTACAATCGATACAGCTAAAACTATTGTTCGTGTAGAAATATTTGAAATTACGGAATATCTGGCATAAATTGAAATTCATATTATTAATTGCACAATCGAACGGTAGTTATTAAATTTATTTATAAAATAATGTTATAAGTTACTGATGATTCTTCTTCTGTCAAGAAAGTACCCGTATGTAAACTATTTCGCTTTGTAAATTCTTTGGAATATTGTGATTACCGCAGAATGTGAGTAGTAATGGGCATGCCTCTGAAGGAAGCGCACGTGTTTTTTAATTTTGTCTACAGTAATGTAATTGATGGTTTTATGAAAATGGAGATACTGAAATCAGTGTGGTGAAGAATGGGACAAAATAAAAAGATATTCATAGCAAGAGAAAGAATTTCATCAGTTATTCAGTTCAAAAAGAACTTACAAAATCAGAATTTCAGCCGCATGAATGTGTCTCTAGGCGCAATAACTAGAGCTAACAACAAGAAGAGAAAATGAAGATAAGTAAAATATTTTTCTTTTGTATATGTTACCCATCACGAAGCATTCAAAACTTGTGCAGAGACAGAATTTTAATAGTCTTGTGTGGGAGGGTAAGATTACAGTGCGTGTATTGAAGCAGTGTAAGATCTACACTCCTGGAAATGGAAAAAAACACATTGACACCGGTGTGTCAGACCCACCATACTTGCTCCTGACACTGCGAGAGGGCTGTACAAGCAATGATCACACGCACGGCACAGCGGACACACCAGGAATCGCGGTGTTGGCCGTCGAATGGCGCTAGCTGCGCAGCATTTGTGCACCGCCGCCGTCAGTGTCAGCCAGTTTGCCGTGGCATACGGAGCTCCATCGCAGTCTTTAACACTGGTAGCATGCCGCGACAGCGTGGACGTGAACCGTATGTGCAGTTGACGGACTTTGAGCGAGGGCGTATAGTGGGCATGCGGGAGGCCGGGTGGACGTACCGCCGAATTGCTGAACACGTGGGGCGAGAGGTCTCCACAGTACATCGATGTTGTCGCCAGTGGTAGGCGGAAGGTGCACGTGCCCGTCGACCTGGGACCGGACCGCAGCGACGCACGGATGCACGCCAAGACCGTAGGATCCTACGCAGTGTCGTAGGGGACCGCACCGCCACTTCCCAGCAAATTAGGGACACTGTTGCTCCTGGGGTATCGGCGAGGACCATTCGCAAGCGTCTCCATGAAGCTGGGCTACGGTCCCGCACACCGCTAGGCCGTCTTCCGCTCACGCCCCAACATCGTGCAGCCCGCCTCCAGTGGATTCGCGACAGGCGTGAATGGAGGGACGAATGGAGACGTGTCGTCTTCAGCGATGAGAGTCGCTTCTGCCTTGGTGCCAATGATGGTCGTATGCGTGTTTGGCGCCGTGCAGGTGAGCGCCACAATCAGGACTGCATACGACCGAGGCACACAGGGCCAACACCCGGCATCATGGTGTGGGGAGCGATCTCCTACACTGGCCGTACACCACTGGTGATCGTCGAGGGGACACTGAATAGTGCACGGTACATCCAAACCGTCATCGAACCCATCGTTCTACCATTCCTAGACCGGCAAGGGAACTTGCTGTTCCAACAGGACAATGCACGTCCGCATGTATCCCGTGCCACCCAACGTGCTCTAGAAGGTGTAAGTCAACTACCCTGGCCAGCAAGATCTCCGGATCTGTCCCCCATTGAGCATGTTTGGGACTGGATGAAGCGTCGTCTCACGCGGTCTGCACGTCCAGCACGAACACTGGTCCAACTGAGGCGCCAGGGGGAAATGGCATGGCAAGCCGTTCCACAGGACTACATCCAGCATCTCTACGATCGTCTCCATGGGAGAATAGCAGCCTGCATTGCTGCGAAAGGTGGATATACACTGTACTAGTGCCGACATTGTGCATGCTCTGTTGCCTGTGTCTATGTGCCTTTGGTTCTGTCAGTGTGATCATGTGATGTATCTGACCCCAGGAATGTGTCAATAAAGTTTCCCCTTCCTGGGACAATGAATTCACGGTGTGCTTATTTCAATTTCCAGGAGTGTAGAATTCATTCATACTTTATTTGAGAATGGAGTACTTAGCGACTTCCAACAAACTTCACATAAAATTTCGAAGCCCTAGGAAACTTTTTCTCGCTGACTCCTAGCACAATATGTTTAAAGGAACAAGTTTCTCTCTTCATACTTTTCCGCTGTTTATGTAGCCAAATTTCAGCATAGGGATAAATTTTTAGTATTTTACTTCTTTACTATTAATTCTATTCCAAATGCAGTTTGGGGATAGTATCCATATAGACCACCGAAATGTATCTGCAAATTATATCGTTGTGAGACAAACACATCAAGATATATGACGTGATAAACATTAACATGCGTAAAAAAGTCTTTTTTGTTTAAAATGACACGCTTTAAAACTACAACATTTGATATGATGTTTTAATTTATTATTTCTTTACTCTTACATTCGCAGCACACTTTGCTGACAGTATCCACATATGCCTCTGAACGTACATGCAATGTTGGAGCATTGTACGAGGTATCGTTCAGCAGATACCTGATGAACACTAAGACGCGTGTAAAGCTGGTTTTTGCATTGAATGGAGAGCAAAATACCGTGTTTATATTCATCTAGCGTTTCATAAAGACTTAGCGATTTCCAACGAACTTTACGCGTAATTTCAAACCTTTCCTAAATTACTTCTCGCTCACATGCTTACAGGCAAATACTTAACACATTAACTCATTTGTAAACAAATTAGACGTCTTAATCTGTCTTATGCGTAGGAGTCCAATTCCTTAAATAATCGGGGCTTTACTGGTGTGTAGCTAAGGAGGCAAAATAAAAGATAAAAAATGTAATTATGACCGCGGCCCAACGCGAAGCTGATCGCCGACTCGCGGCGGCGTGCGGGCACGTGACGTCAGAAGGCGAAGAGGCGGGCCGGGAATAGCGAAGTTCATTCATCAACGAAGGGCAGATTGTTAAGTTCCGGTACCTGAGAACGAGTGGAAATGGCGAAGCTGGTCAGTTGTTTGCTTGCTACGTGGAGGTCGGAGGTCTGATCATTTCGCAAAGCACTACACGTGGCGATGTGTGGCAGATATGACGACGGGGTGCAACGCTGGTGGGACAAGTGTTTCTGAGCGCACAGTTCGGCGCACGTTGTTGAACTTGAGGCTCCACATACAGGGTGGCGCACGAAATGTGTTACCATTTTCTTTTTGAATATAAACTTTATTGTCAATACAATCTGAAAGGAACATATACTACAATGAAGAACCGTCCATGGAGATTTGTTCTAACTCAGCACACGCTCAGTATGTCCACCATTTCGTTTCCTAACTTCTTTCAAACGAACACTGAAGTTAGTGATTACCCTACGGCACGTGTCTTCCGTAATTTCACTGCAAGCTTGAAGAATAAGTCTTCTGAGCTCCATTAAACCACGTGGACGTTTCGGGAACATTTTTTCCTTTAGGTACCCCCAAAGAAAAAAGTCACATGGATTGAGGTCTTGACTATTGGGGGGCCAATTTTGTCCATCATTGAAGCGACCTGGAAACCTGAGTGAAACGATCCGCATGTCGAAATGCTCGTGTAAAAACTCCAACACAGTGCTTGCAGTATGTAGCCTTGCTCCATCTTGCATGAACCACTGCGTGTTGAAGGGCAAGGCAGTAGCAAGAAGCTGTTGAATGAAGCTATAGCGAAGCATGCTCAAATAACGCTCGCTGTTCACAGTTCCTTCAGAGAAAAAGGGTCCAATAATTCCGTGACTGGAAATTGCTGCCCACGCTGTAATCCTCGGAGCGTACATTTTGTTTGTTAACCACACCGTCTACATGAAAATACACCTCGTCTGAAAACCAAACGTTGTTGACAGTTTCTTCCCTATCCTCCGCCCACTGAGCAAACGGTAGTCTCTGCTGGTTGTGTTCTTCAGTGAGCTTCTGTGCACAGGTCATTTTGTATGGGTACTTATGGAGGTCACTTACGGATGCGTTGAACGGAGCGCCTGAATATTCCCAGTTGCACTGCTGCCTTTCTACAAGACTTCCCGGGACTTCTCTGTACAGAAAATCGTACCGCTTCAATATTCTCTGACGAACAAACAGGCTTAGGCCGAAGTCGCTTCGCTTCCAGTACTGTTCCTCCCTGTACAAATTTATCGTACAACCTGTGGATGGTCTTCTTGCTAGGGACCCATCGTGTGTTAAACTGTTGTCGAAAACGGCTTCGAGTCACAACAAGGCATTTCGTTTCATGAAAAAGTAACACAACTGCCGATCGTTGCTGTCTCGTCAGTCTTCCATTGTCAGCCATTGCTGCTTACTGGTCTCCTAGCGGCAGTATCGTGAATTACACGTCATTTCGTAACTCATTCGTTTTTCCAAGCTCTGCTGGTACTGCTGTAGAGATCCCAGCGGGATATCTACTGTGCGTCGAAAAATGTGAAAGAAACAATTGGTAACACATTTCGTGCACCACCCTGTAGGTGACCCCTACCTGTTCCCACGTCGATCCATCATTAATTACGACTGAAAAGGGCACGCGATCATCGAGTCTGAAGCATGGACCAGCAGAACCGCGTCGCCCGCTCGGTTGAATCACGTTTCTTGTTACACCTGGTCGGTAATCGCGATATGCCGCCACCCAGACGATCAGCTGCTCAAAACAGCTCGGTGGATGCAGCACCATGCTGTGGGGCACATTCACCAGCCTGGCTTCCACGGAACCTGCGGTTGTAATTGAAGGCACCAATGCAAGCAGCAACGTCGCGGAGAGAGAGAGACCGCATTCTCGATAGGCCTCCACCCTGCCGCTGTTGAATACAGAAGAATGCTGATAGATGTTCCTCCTCCTTAAACGAGGCGTAACAATTTTTTTCGCGACCAGCATTCAGATGCCTTTTCTGAGCGAGAAAACCTCCGCGTTTTCTTTCCTTATATACGTAATGTAGATGGCGTTACTCCTACTTCTGTTGTATGTTTGCGCTGAAATTCTAATGTTTTGCAAACATATGCATTTTGCATACATATGATATCTGTTAATGTGAAGTTTAATACCCACAACATCGTACATTGGTAAGGTTTCAATGGTCATAATAGAAGTAACAAATGGTTCAAATGGCTCTGAGCGCTGAGGGACTTAACTTCTGAGGTCATCAGTCCCCTAGACTTAGAACTACTTAAACCTAACTAACCTAAGGACATCACACACATCCATGCCCGAGGCAGGATTCGAACCTGCGACCGTAGCGGTCGCGCGGTTCCAGACTGTAGCGCCTAGAACCGCTCGGCCACTGTGGTTGGCTTAGAAGAAACAAACCAGTAAGAGAGCGAAGTAAGTCTGTCTCAATTTAAAGTCTGCACTCTTGGTAAATGAAATTTAAGTGCAAGCAATACTTAACTCTTACGAAAATTTTGAATCATTAATTGACATTATGTAATATCTCAACTTTAAAATTAATTTTAAACTGTACAGTTTTAATTTTGTCAACTCTTTGTATATTCATTTTTCAATAAGTATTTATGGCTGCAAATCAGTACTCAGAAAGAGGGCATAGTGGTCCACCTCCACGTTGGTGGGGCACGGACAACGACACACAGAGTATGGTCGTATCGCTCTGTGTGCCGGCTGAGAGACCAGCCGAATGACTAGAAAGGACTCTTCTTATGTATAAAGATGGCGAGTTAATACAAAGAGTAGCAGCAGTGGAAAAAATATCAAGCCTGTAGTATCACCTCATGCCAATCTGACGTTTCTTGCCTGTCGCCTTTATGTTGTTGCAATTTTAATGGCCAGCAAGGTAACTTATCTACCCAGATCCATTTCGGACAGATACAACATTTATGCTTTTGCCAGCGACAATTATTACGACTGAAGCACACCTGAGCACACGAGATGGCCTGAAACTTCACGGACAGCTGGAGTGCGATCCATCACGTGGAGGCGGCAGGCTGCGTGAACACCGGCAAGAGCCTCCAGTTGCGTAATCCATCACACACTGCTATATACCTGCCAACGCCCTTCCTCTCCTTCAGCTGCTTTCGCTTTGTACCAAAAAAAAAAGTGGTTCAAATGGCTCTGAGCACTATGGGACTCAACTGCCGAGGTCATTAGTCCCCTAGAACTTAGAACTAGTTAAACCTAATTAACCTAAGGACATCACACACATCCATGCCCGAGGCAGGATTCGAACCTGCGACCGTAGCGGTCTTGCGGTTCCAGACTGCAGCGCCTTTGTACAAAATAGTGAATGTACCTCAACTGCGAGCGACATTGCAAAAGGGATTAACGCATGAACCCTTGGGTTTCAAACCTAGTCATTATTTATTACGTGTAATTAGTTCTCTCTTAGGTACGGTTCAAGACAGTAGGAGATCGGGTGAAACGTGCTTACAATGGAAGGGCGTACATGAACACGAACATCTATATTACATATAAGAGCTTCACCGACAAGCTTTCGGAGATTGTTAGAGGATATTTTTTGAGCATTTTTTATAGAAGGAACTTCTAATCATTGATGGCTCGTTAAAAACTAATTACGTTTCGTTTGAGTTGTTACACAGTTTTATCTTCATATCTGCATTTCTCCACAAGTGTCTGCACAGGAGAGCAACCGCGGACGCTTTAAGTTCTGTAGCGTCTTTGGAAACAACCTTGTTCCTTTGGCTCAAGGTACTTGCTGCTGAAAACAGTAACGTCAAATTTACTCTTCACTCTCAAGCCTACGCTCATTATTGCTGGGTTCTGCCTCCGATTTGCTTTACCGGCAGTGTCAGGTGTACATTAGCAGTGACACGATTAAGTATCGATACATTTACCAATGAAGAGTTGGCGCATAAGCGCATAATACAGATATGCGGAGCTGTTCCCACAGCATCGACAAGCATCACAATACTTTTTTATCTGCACTCTGTTTTGTATTGCTTGTTACAGTGATTGCATATTATACGTTTTTCAGTTATGAGAAGGTATTTTCACAAAAAAGTTAACTGGTGCCATAAACCGAATAAATCATAGTGGTATTAATGCCCTGTAATGAGCCACCGGAGTGACAGGACCCTTACATCGAAGTACTCAGAAAGTATCAATAAATAACCACTGAAACTTTGTCGGTGTATTTCGAATTCTTCGTGTGTACCGCGCAAGTCACTGTACAGAACTCCCGTATCACAGCAATTCCCAGACCACTTAGCAGCAAGACTCGCACCCGATTCACTCACTCACTTCTTGCAGCGTCCAACTGGCAACGACAATGCTATTGATAACCAAAAAATACACTGCTTGTACTCAGAACCTCTGTGGCGTAACATATCTGCTACTGAAGACTTCTGTTTGAAAAATAGCCACTGTACATATGAAGCATAACGAAGCGTAACATATCAGTCATGGACTGTGAGGCTGGTCCCGGCGGAGGTTCGAGTCCTCCCTCGGGCATGGGTGTGTCTGTTTGTCCTTAGGATAATTTAGGTTAAGTAGTGTGTAAGCTTAGGGACTGATGACCTTAGCAGTTAAGTCCCATAAGATTTCACACACATTTGAACATTTTATAACATATCAAATGAAAATATGGCTCACATAATTTTCACTGAATACCAAAATCAGCTAGAAACCTTACACTGGTTGTATCAAGAGTGTAATTAGGTAGGTTAACTCCTAAAATCAGTGGTGTTTCCATGTCACAGCTAGACTGGCGGTCCTTACTTGAATCTTATCAGAAGTGTAAAGAATATTATCGAAATTAAACTGTACCAAGCTTCTTTTCAATTACCAATACTTTAATCGACAACGAATTATCTCCATAAGGGAATCATTAAGGTACCGTAAGGCACATAAACAGAAATTGAAGAACTGCTCCTGAGAAAAATATGGGACACACCAAAACACACGAGCGGAGAATATTAAAACAAAAAAAAAAAAAAAAACAAAAAAAAAAGAAAGAATTCATGGACCAATACTCGCTTGCAGGTTACAAACAACAGGACAGACTTGTTTGGGCAAAGACCCGCCAGGGTAGCCGAGAGCGCTAACGCGCTGCTTTCTGGACTCGGGTAGACGCACCGGCCCCGGATCGAATCCGCCCGGCGGATTAACGACGATGGCCGGTCTGCCGGCCAGTCTGGATGTGGTTTTTAGGCGGTTTTCCACATCCCGCTAGGTGAATATCGGGCTGGTCCCAAGTTCTGCCTCAGTTACACACGCCGCAGACATTTGAAACCCGTCCGCACTGTTTCACGATTTACACTAAAC
The DNA here is from genome assembly GCF_023864345.2 of Schistocerca serialis cubense. Taxonomy (NCBI): domain Eukaryota; kingdom Metazoa; phylum Arthropoda; class Insecta; order Orthoptera; family Acrididae; genus Schistocerca; species Schistocerca serialis. The sequence continues at coordinate 378,254,243 of NC_064638.1, read as the reverse complement.
GCAGACAGTTGGGGTACATTAATTCCGTCCTGGGGAGTACGGGATGGCGGCAGGAAGGGCATCCGGCCATCCCTCACATTATCATTGCCAAATCCGTTGTAACCACGCCGACCCTGCGATCGCTGCGGGACTAGAAAGAAAGAAAGACTTGTCTGGGCAAAATGTCAGTACACACATTTACAGAAGTAGAGGGCAGCTGCAGGCAAGGGGAGAGGCATTGAACGGGATGGAAAACCAGTATCAGTCGAGATGCTGGAGACCCGATCAGGCAAAAGGTGGCAGGACCCGAAACTCTGCTAAAAGGAAAATACACAATCGATGAGGCCAAATCGGCGAACGCGTAGTGGTAAGTACAGTACAGTACGAAGTTGATCTGGGACAGACAATAAAATGTGTGTTTCACCACCCATGGCTCAATTACCTCGCGTCGTCAAATAGCGTGTTTCGCATATCGATTGTTCGACGCAGACAACGATAGCGCCAACCCTTTTTTTTTTTTTTTTTTTTGCGACATTGCGGCGAAGGTGAAGATCATTACAAAACATATCAATGGCGTTTCATGGCAGTTTATGCAGTATGTTACACTTCGTTTCATTCTAGCAAGTTTGCTATTCCAGCAGTCTCACGTTCTTTATTCAGAAATGGTCATTCCATTCACGAACACTCAGTTGCCTACTGTGTACAACAGTCGCACACTTTTGCTCGACACTACTGGGTTAAATACTCCAATTTTCAAGTCAGCTGCTGTAGTTTTCTCGAATCGTTGGCATCTGTGTAAGTTTGCGTAACTTTTAGAAATTTGTGTATTTCCACTCTCTTTCCCAAATGTGGGTTGCATAACACAAACGGCAACTGTGACTGATAAAAACACTACTTACTGCCGATTACATTTCCCAATGCTAAAACAACATGTCCTCATAATACCGTGCCTAACTGACTAAAACTAAATAGCAGTATTATCTTACATAATTTTGATTAGATGTGCCCTTTTATGTAGAACATATGATTTGGTATTCGTATAGCAACTGGTCCACTGGCACTCCGAAGCTCTACTTCGCTGCTCGCGAGGAAGAAGATGAAACTACTTAACTACACTTTGTATTGCTAAAATGTGACTACTCATGATTTATTTCGTCTGGTGTTACATTATTCAGTGAACTAGAAGGCTTTCAGAAAGGACAATGCTTTCTTTCTCTCCGTGTCAGATAACTGCCGAGTCATCAGGAATGTTTCCCTCTATCACACGGACGGCTCTACACTGTGAGAATGGCGCTGCGCCAGCATCCAACACCTCATTCCCACCGGACTCATCTTGAGCGAACACCGTGGACTTTCTGGAGAGGGCACAGCGCTAGACAAGCGACCCCACTCATTCAGTTGTAGTCGCAAAAAATTATTTTCTAGCAGTAGTTCTTTTGTCACAGATCTCCCACAGACTCTCTATTTCTCGCATCGTTGGAAAGGTTACGTCTTTATCTTAATATTGACCTAACTCTACGCAATGTACCTTCATCGACAGCATTCGTTTCAATCTTCTTGTCTGTAACTCCTACTGAGCTGTGTTGACTCCTACTGATTTCACTTTCTTGCTCGAAACCTCTTGAATTTTTTTATTAATGTAGTTTAGCCCGTGTACCATTCGCTGAAGTTCAAACAGCTCCACTTTTCTTCCTCACTGTCAAATTTTATGTTCACTCCTTCTCTAAATTTAGTACACTGGCCAGATTCAAACATACACTAAGCGGGCAGTCAAATGAATACGATACAGATGGACAAAGTTAAGTAAACTGTTTATTATTTCCATTTATAACTGTTTACACATTTATCCCAATGTGAGACAAGACGGTCAATGCCCTCATGAGAGAATACTTGCGCTTTGTTACGGAAACATGATTGTACCCAGGTTTGGACCTCTTCGTCCGCATGGGGAGATATCGGGACTGCGCTAAGGATGTGTTAGGGCTTCCCAGTGCTGGGCCTTTCCACGTTCCACACATCCTCCAATAGCAATAAACCTTCAGATGTTGTTCTGCGACTATGTGAACCAATTTATCAGTCAGGTCGAAATGTGACAGCAGACGATTGGTTTACTAGTATTGGTTTGATAGAAGAGCTAAGAAAAAAAAATCTTTCTTTAGTTGGGACGATGAAGAAAAACAAGTGTGAGATTCCTCTGGAGTTTGCTACCAGTAAAGGAAGGGCTGTTCATAGTTCACTTTTTGGCTTCAAGAAAGGCTGTACTCTAGTTTCCCACGTTCCTTTAAAAGGGGAAGTGTGTTATCTTGGAATCAAGTTTGCATGAAGATAATTCAGTAGATGCTGACACTGGAGATAAACAGAAGCCATCCATTGTAACATTTTACAATAGCACCAAAGGTGGAGTCGACACTACAGATAAGTTGACCGCTTCATACAATGTAGCAAGAAATGTGTGCCGTTGGCCCATGGTCATATTTTTTGCAATGATCAATATGAGTGGAATCAATTCACAAGTAATTTACTATGGCAACAAAGAGAATGTTATCCGAAGAAAAGGATTCCTAAAGCAACTCTCACATGTGTTAGTTCTACCGCACTTGGTTCGTAGATGCCTGGACACCTCAGGAATTCACAGAGATCTTCAGCTGCGGCTACAACAATATAGGCCAACGTGTGAAGAAGAAGCAGAAGACACAAGCAGAAACAAAGCACAAGGGACTGGGATCAAGAGGAAAAGGTGTAATACCTGTACAGAAAAAAAAGACTGACAAAATATTGTTGCAAAATGTGTCAGAAGCCTATCTGTTTGATACACATTGAACCTTTTTGCTCTGAATGCGGAAAATTTCCGCATTTGTTACCACAGTCAGAAAGTGACGATGAAACGAATGAATGAGTTTTAATATCATTGTTGTTCTGCTCCAGTGTCATAGTAGCATTTCTGTAAAGATAATTGTCATTTGTAATGTGTTTTATTAGTGGAATATAATAAAGTAGCAAATGAAAAAGCGAGGTTTTTATCATTTGTTACTAAAGCCCAACATTGACGATTTCTACTGAAGTTGTACTCGTATGTCATCTTTGTCTTTCTTTAAATATATTTGGCACTTATAATACACTCCTGGAAATTGAAATAAGAACACCGTGAATTCATTGTCCCAGGAAGGGGAAACTTTATTGACACATTCCTGGGGTCAGATACATCACATGATCACACTGACAGAACCACAGGCACATAGACACAGGCAACAGAACATGCACAATGTCGGCACTAGTACAGTGTATATCCACCTTTCGCAGCAATGCAGGCTGCTATTCTCCCATGGAGACGATCGTAGAGATGCTGGATGTAGTCCTGTGGAATGGCTTGCCATGCCATTTCCACCTGGCGCCTCAGTTGGACCAGCGTTCGTGCTGGACGTGCAGACCGCGTGAGACGACGCTTCATCCAGTCCCAAACATGCTCAATGGGGGACAGATCCGGAGATCTTGCTGGCCAGGGTAGTTGACTTACACCTTCTAGAGCACGTTGGGTGGCACGGGATACATGCGGACGTGCATTGTCCTGTTGGAACAGCAAGTTCCCTTGCCGGTCTAGGAATGGTAGAACGATGGGTTCGATGACGGTTTGGATGTACCGTGCACTATTCAGTGTCCCCTCGACGATCACCAGTGGTGTACGGCCAGTGTAGGAGATCGCTCCCACACCATGATGCCGGGTGTTGGCCCTGTGTGCCTCGGTCGTATGCAGTCCTGATTGTGGCGCTCACCTGCACGGCGCCAAACACGCATACGACCATTATTGGCACCAAGGCAGAAGCGACTCTCATCGCTGAAGACGACACGTCTCCATTCGTCCCTCCATTCACGCCTGTCGCGACACCACTGGAGGCGGGCTGCACGATGTTGGGGCGTGAGCGGATGACGGCCTAACGGTGTGCGGGACCGTAGCCCAGCTTCATGGAGACGGTTGCGAATGGTCCTCGCCGATACCCCAGGAGCAACAGTGTCTCTAATTTGCTGGGAAGTGGCGGTGCGGTCCCCTACGGCACTGCGTAGGATCCCACGGTCTTGGCGTGCATCCGTGCGTCGCTGCGGTCCGGTCCCAGGTCGACGGGCACGTGCACCTTCCGCCGACCACTGGCGACAACATCGATGTACTGTGGAGACCTCACGCCCCACGTGTTGAGCAATTCGGCGGTACGTCCACCCGGCCTCCCGCATGCCCACTATACGCCCTCGCTCAAAGTCCGTCAACTGCACATACGGTTCACGTCCACGCTGTCGCGGCATGCTACCAGTGTTAAAGACTGCGATGGAGCTCCGTATGCCACGGCAAACTGGCTGACACTGACGGCGGCGGTGCACAAATGCTGCGCAGCTAGCGCCATTCGACGGCCAACACCGCGGTTCCTGGTGTGTCCGCTGTGCCGTGCGTGTGATCATTGCTTGTACAGCCCTCTCGCAGTGTCCGGAGCAAGTATGGTGGGTCTGACACACCGGTGTCAATGTGTTCTTTTTTCCATTTCCAGGAGTGTATGTTTTGTGAACAGAATTTAATAAATGATCACGTGAATAAACGGTGTGATCAATTTGATACACCGCGCCCAATCTCGCTGCGACAAACACCGCGCCCGACAGAAGGTTAACTAACTTACACTAAGGACAGCACACACACCCATGCCTGAGGGAGGACTCGAAGCTCCGACGCGAGAACCGTGGCAAGGCGCCTCAAACCGAGCAGCTACTTCGCGCGGCCGATAGTGTGAGGAATCATACTGAAAGTTTTGCAGTTGTTGAATATCACTATTGTCGCGATGGAATAAGAAGAAAATTGCCAAGTCTAGCATTTAATATCACACTCATGTACTTCCTGTTCATATCTGCAGATACCGGTACAGAAAATGATCGGGAAGAAGTAAAAAACTCTACTTACAGGAAGATGTTTTCACAAGGAGTACCACTCAGTTTTTATCATCCCAGAAAAGGCCTATGTCTTCCATATGCTGTCACAATCCGCTGGGGTTAATAAAAATGAACTTATATCTAATTACAGCTCTCAAATTGATCAAAAAACAGGTCGCGAGAGGTGAAGAAGGAAGACAAGAAGCGAGTATAAAACTCAGATTAGACTTTTGTGTGTTTTCTTTTGAAATTTTATGGTTTTGTTTAAAGGTGGAAAAGTGAATGAATAAATGTGTGTTTTTGCAGATACTACATTATCGTCTAATGCTAAAACAATTCTTGCAAATTTGAAGATTGTTATGTATTTCTTTGCAAATAAGTATGTTCATGAGTGGCTCCGTATGACATTATGGAATGAAAGTAAGTGAAATGCGTCGGATTTATTATTATTATTTCTTTTCTTTCCCAGACGTTACGTCTGGTCAAAAATGGAAAGTGACACGGACCTTGATCAAGCGTGACTTCCTTTTAATTGTACGGTATATGTTACATTGCATTTAGGAACTTTCGGGTAATTGAACATGTATCAATAATTACAGATTTCTGTAGTTGTATATGTAAGTTTGGATGTAGCTGTATTGCATTGATGTACTGGTGGCTATTGTGTGGTATGACTCCTGTAGTTGATAATATAATTGGTATGATGTCAACTTTATCCTGATGCCACATGTGCTTGACTTCCTCAGCCAATTGGATGTATTTTTCAATTTTTTCTCCTGTTTTCTTCTGTATATTTGTTGTATTGGGTATGGAATTTCGATTAGTTGTGTTAATCTCTTCTTTTTATTGGTGAGCATGATATCAGGTTTGTTATGTTGTGTTGTTTTATCTGTTATAATGGTTCTGTTCCAGTATAATTTGTATTTATCATTCTCAAGTACATTTTGTGGTGCATACTTGTATGTGGGAACGTGTTGTTTTATTAGTTTATGTTGTATGGCAAGTTATTGATGTATTATTTTTGCTACATTGTCATGTCTTCTGGGGTATTCTGTGTTTGCTAGTATTGTACATCCGCTTGTGATGTGATTTACTGTTTCTATTTGTTGTTTGCAAAGTCTGCATTTATCTGTTGTGGTATTGGGATCTTTAATAATATGCTTGCTGTAATACCTGGTGTTTATTGTTTGATCCTGTATTGCAATCATGAATCAAATGGCTCTCAGCACAATGGGACTTAACAGCTATGGTCATCAGTCCCCTAGATCTTAGAACTACTTAAACCTAACTAACCTAAGGACATCACACAACACCCAGGCAACACCAGGCAGAGAAAATCCCTGACCCCGCCGGGAATCGAACCCGGGAACCCGGGCGCGGGAAGCGAGAACGCTACCGCACGACCACGAGCTGCGGCCAGTCATGAATCCTTCCGTCTCACTGTATATATTGCCTTTTCTTAGCCAGGTGTTGGATGCGTCTTGATCGATGTGTGGCTGTGTTAGATGATACGGGTGCTTGCCATGTAGTGTTTTCTTTTTCCAATTTACTTTCTTTGTATCTGTTGATGTTATGTGATCTAAAGGATTGTAGAGGTGGTTATGAAATTGTAGTGGTGTAGCCGATGTATTTATGTGGGTGATTGCTTTGTGTATTTTGCTAGTTTCTGCTCGTTCTATAAAGAATTTTCTTAAATTGTCTACCTGTCCATAATGTAGGTTTTTTATGTCGATAAATCCCCTTCCTCCTTCCTTTCTGCTTAATGTGAATCTTTCTGTTGCTGAATGTATGTGATGTATTCTATATTTGTGGCATTGTGATCGTGTAAGTGTATTGAGTGCTTCTAGGTCTGTGTTACTCCATTTCACTACTCCAAATGAGTAGGTCAATATTGGTATAGCATAGGTATTTATAGCTTTTGTCTTGTTTCTTGCTGTCAATTCTGTTTTCAGTATTTTTGTTAGTCTTTGTCTATATTTTTCTTTTAGCTCTTCCTTAATATTTCTATCATCTATTCCTATTTTTTGTCTGTATCCTAGATATTTATAGGCATCTGTTTTTTCCATCGCTTCTATGCAGTCGCTGTGGTTATCCAATATGTAATCTTCTTGTTTAGTGTGTTTTCCCTTGACTATGCTATTTTTCTTACATTTGTCTGTTCCAAAAGCCATATTTATATCATTGCTAAATACTTCTGTTATCTTTAGTAATTGGTTGAGTTGCTGATTTGTTGCTGCCAGTAGTTTTAGATCATCCATGTATAGCAAATGTGTGATTTTGTGTGGGTATGTTCCAGTAATATTGTAACCATAATTTGTATTATTTAGCATGTTGGATAGTGGGTTCAGAGCAAGGCAGAACCAGAAAGGACTTAATGAATCTCCTTGGTATATTCCACGCTTAATCTGTATTGGCTGTGATGTGATATTATTTGAATTTGTTTGGATATTAAATGTAGTTTTCCAGTTTTTCATTACTATGTTTAGGAACTGTATCAATTTATGATCTACTTTATATATTTCCAATATTTGTAGTAGCCATGAGTGGGGTACACTATCAAAAGCTTTTTGGTAATCGATGTATGCGTAGTGTAGCGACCTTTGTTTAGTTTTAGCTTGATATGTCACCTCTGCATCTATTATCAGTTGCTCTTTACATCCTCGTGCTCCTTTGCAACAGCCTTTTTGTTCTTCATTTATAATTTTGTTCTGTGTTGTATGTGTCACTAGTTTCTGTTTAATGACTGAAGTTAATATTTTGTATATTGTTGGTAGGCATGTTATGGGGCGATATTTAGCTGGGTTCGCTGTGTCTGCTTGATCTTTAGGTTTCAGATAAGTTATTCCATGTGTAAGTGTATCAGGGAATGTGTATGGGTCTGCAATGTAACTGTTAAATAATTTAGTTAGATGTGAATGTGCTGAGGTGAACTTCTTTAGCCAGAAATTTGCTATTTTATCATATCCAGGGGCTTTTCAATTGTGCGTAGAATTAATTGCTCGGGTGACTTCATGTTGCAAAATTATCACTTCAGGCATTTGTGGTATCATCTTGTATGAGTCTGTTTCTGCTTGTATCCACCGTGCATGCTTGTTATGTTGTACCGGGTTTGACCATATGTTGCTCCAGAAGTGTTCCATGTCTGTTATGTTTGGTGGATTGTTTATTTCAATATGTGTGTTATCTATTGTCTGGTAAAATTTCTTTTGGTTTGTGTTGAATGTTTGGTTTTGTTTCCTTCTATTTTCACTTTTTTTGTATCTTCTGAGTCGTTTGGCGAATGCTTGTAATTTCTGCTTCTTTTCGTCTAATTGCTCTGTCGCTTCTTGTTGTGAGATTTTACCTAACCTTTTCCGTTTTTTTTCCGAGATTTCATTTCTTATAAATTGTGTTAGCTGTCCGATGTCTTTTCTCAGTTTTTCTATTTTGATCTGTAGCCTGTGTTGCCATGCTGGTTTTGTGGGTTTCTTCTGTGTGTTGGTTGGTTCTGATCTCTGCCTAGTGTGTATATTTATTGTAGTGAGTGCTCCTATATAAACCAGTAGTTGTAACTCTTCCATAGTTGTGTTTTCATTTATTTTGTTGTGTATGATTGTGTTGATAGTTTTTATTGTTGTTTCGACTTGTGGGTTATTTGGTGGTCTACGCAAGAATGGTCTAATGTCTGTATTTGTGTCTTTGTATTCTATATATGTTAGCTGAAATTTTTCTTCTATATCTAATATCTGTGTCACTTTGTGTTCTATTTGTGCTTGTTCTGGTGGCTGCCTTAAGATTTCGTTTTCCTCTGATTGTTTAATTGGTGCGTGTTGTTCTTTGTTTGTTTGCTCTGGGATGTTTGAGTCCATTACTGTATTTTCTTCTTCTTCTTCTGATTGCACATTATTTTGTTCCAGTATTTGTTGTACTTGTTGTTTGATGTTATCTAATTCTGACTGGGGTATCCTGTTATTTTTTATTATTACACGGATCTGATCAGCTAGACGTTGTTCTGTTAAAAATTTTAATTCTGGGTATCTGGTAATAAATGTTGTGTATACTTGTGATCTGTATCCAGTTGTGTTGGTTCCTAGGTTTGTTGCTTGGTAATAACAGAACATGAGGTGTCGATTAACTTCATCTGACCATCTCATCCTCTGTCTTTGTTTTCCTTCTAGGGTGGTTGCAGGAAGCATATCCTGCAAAACACCTCTATTTGGATTTAAATCATTTTCCAGTTGGCTAGCAGTGTCGTTACCATTGTGGGCGGGCATAGAGTTCAAGCGTCGTCCCCGACCATGACGGCGCTTGTCCGAGGCTTCATTAGTTCTGTCCTGAACCAACTAATCACACTAAAAGGGGGGTTAGCCCTATTAGTGGTTTGTTCTTTTCGTCGCCTTTTACGACTGGCAGAACATACCGGAGGCCTATTCTTTTCCCGGGCCTCCACGGGATTATTATTATTATTATTATTATTATTATTATTATTATTATTATTATTATTATTATTATTATTTCATCTTAGAGAACAAGACGTCAAGAATAAATATTTGTTATGGTGCTTCAGGAGTACTGTGGTATGCCCTTTCCAGTGGAATTTATTACCAAGCTGTAAGGACAAGAATTTCTATCTGTTTGTCGTCAGATTTTAGGTACATGCTCGTGGAAAATCTCTTTCAAGCTCTAAACGGCGCATGACGTGTTTTTACAAAGTTTTGTGACAAATAATTGGCTAGGAATCATTAATTGACGTCCATGAAAATGTTGTAAGCCGATTTTTCTAGAACCATACTTGTTTTGCTATTTATTGCCATGCTCGTATTATCTGCAGTTAAAACGCTCTTAGCAGCTGAGGGCGTTACTGATCAAAGATCATTGATATACTGAGGACCAAGTAAGAGCCATAAAATGGATCACTGTGAGACACCACATGTAATTAGTTCCCAAATGAGTGATTATTGATAACTTAATCCAGGATTATTTCCTATTGCGATTCTTTGTTCCCTGTCAGAGAGAATCCATTTATTTGCTTCTTGTGTAAGCTTTCTATAAAAAATTTGTCCGTATGTGAGAAGATTGAATATACTTATTTAAATAAACTCTCTCTCTCTCCATGTAACGTGTATTTTAGCAATCGTATTCAATTGCTGATCAAAACTGATTGTTGGTTGGCTCTGCGTTGTGCATGTGAACAGTATCGTGAATTAGTACTTTAAACTTCACGAAACGCAAGATTTGTTATGAAGAAAATGAATCTAATTAAATGCCAAAAGAAAATAATTGTGAACTCAATGAATACTATATTGCTAAAACTCAATACCGAAGTGCATTATGAACGTTGCGTGATGTGAAGCGCAATATTAGACTTGGAGAGCCATAAAAATAAATTACTGTTCTATTCACAAGAAACTAAATGTTTGAAATTATCAGTTCTGTTCACTGAAAATAAATCTGCTTGCTAGCACGAGCCTGACAATCCTGACTACATACTGCGTGCTCAAGAATGGAAGGCTAGTTCTTCCCTGAAGTAAAAGCTGTGTTTGTGTCTGATGTACTGACGTTTTCGGAAGCAAATAGAGATCAGTAGAGGCAGCAGATAAAGAAAAATAACGTACTCTATAACGTTTCCTTGTGTAACATGCTTTATAGCTATTCAATTACAATTTTATTTATATATATTCACTGATTACGTCTGTGGACTCTGAATAATAATAGAATAGAGACAATTATGTTATATTTCGTATTTGTAAACGATTCAGTAGTGGATTTGTGAAATAATATCTGGGTCGGTGAGTTCTGAAACCGCCACAGAAAAGAATTAATAAAGAAAAACTCAAAGATTTCATGACAATCAGCCGTTGTATAAATAGTAGTGTAAGAATAATAATGTCGTTGCCGTCTTCTTGGAGTCACGTAGAGAGGAGGAACCTGTGATGCTATGTTTGACGCATAGGTAGCTTTCACTTGTCAAGATTGTAAGCTGGACGCCATTAGGCGCTGATTATACAGAAAGTTGAGTTAACTTGTTATTATTCGAGTTTTAAATGTAGTGACTTAATGAGAATTCCAATGGTATTATTAGAAAGTTTGCCTGGTATTTTACCCATTTATTTAAGACATTTTCAGCTTTTTAAGTAGCGTTCGTGTGGCAGAGCTGCGACACGGCGGAGCGAGCCGCCACCGCGGCAGATTCAAATCTGATAAGGGCAATCATACCGCAATAAGCGGTCAAGTAAAAAATGAATTTAAAATTATTCCTACAGCAGTTCGAGATCGCAGTACAAAGCAGCAGATTTTACGTTGTGTTTCGCAGACTGACGCGGGCTGCTAATATTGTAAACTTTAACAGCGTCAAAGTTAAAATATATGTAAATATGTTATAAGAACTGCAGCCAGTCACTTGTTGCAGTTCTTATAACTTATTTACATTCAATATACAGTCACGGTTCTAAAATATCCCTAATGGATAAGCATAAGAAAGATAAAATACTTTCAGGTTTCAAAAGGAAACCTTGCTATAAAAAAAAAAATCTGGACTGGTAAAAGTTATGGAAAAATCATTTTCTGTTTAATAATGATAGTCTCATGCCCTAGTGTTAGCCGTGGCACTGGTTAATAATTAATGTTGACGAAAAATCCACTGCAAGGTTTGAAGTTCTTTAAGTATTGTGTACGGTAACCTCATTATTTTGAAACTTCCTGGCAGATTAAAACTGTCTGCCGGACCGAGACTCGAACTCGGGACCTTTGCCTTTCGCGGGCAAGCTGTGAGGACGGGGCGTGAGTCGTGCTTGGGTTGCTCAATTGGTAGAGCACTTGCCCGCGAAAGGCGAAGGTCCCGAGTTCGAGTCTCGGTCCGGCACACAGTTTTAATCTCCCAGGAAGTTTCATATCAGCGCACACTCCGCTGTAGAGTGAAAAATTTCATTCTGCTTCATTATTTTTGATAACAGAAATAATTTCAGAACATTTTTGCGATAGTTGTAGCAGAGATGGGTATGTTGTACATTCTATTGAGTTACAGTAACAAAACTGTTTATTTAATAAGAAGCCAGTTTCAGTATAATAATAATTAATCTCATTTGTTCGCAACATACAATTAACCAAAGTAAACCGGTGTACAGAAAAATATTGGAGCGCGAAAACTCAATTGTCTTGCTTATGAGATACGGGCTGTAACTTCGTGTGGTATAAGGCGCAAGGCACACACGATAAAATCTTCACAACTTTACCGTGAATCATGGAGGTGGGCTTTACTCTGTAACTTGCAGATCCAGAGAAAACCCGTCTCATTCCCTGATACACTCAACTGCCAACTACTATGCCTCAAATAAGAATTCCCCAGTGCTGCAAAAAAAAAAAAAAAAAAAAAAAATGACGGCCTGAATGGCCGAGCGGTTAAAGGCGCTACAGTCTGGAACCGCACGACCGCTACGGTCGCAGGTTCGAATCCTGCCTCGGGCATGGATGTGTGTGATGTCCTTAGGTTAGTTAGGTTTAAGTAGTTCTAAGTTCTAGGGGACTTATGACCACAGCAGTTGAGTCCCATAGTGCTCAGAGCCATTTGAACCATTTTTTTTGTAAAAAATGTCAGGTGACGAGGGCCTCCCGTCGGGTAGACCGTTTGCCTGGTGCAAGTCTTTCGATTTGACGCCACTTTGGCGACTTGCGCGTCGATGGGGATGAAATGTTGATGATTAGGACACTCAACACCCAGTCCCTGAGCGGAGAAAATCTCCGACCCAGCCGGGAATCGAACCCGGGCCCTTAGGATTGACAGTCCTTCGCGCTGACCACTTTTTATTTGTTTCTTTTTTTATTTAATCTCATTTTGTTCGTTTTTGTTCGTTGTCTCTGCTCTAGGCGGACGTCGAAAGACACCCGTTTCAGTTCGTTGTTAATCCATTAACTCAGTTTTTTTTTTTTTTTTTTTTTTTTTTTTATTACAGAGGGCAACTGGCCCTCTGACCGAACACGCAGAGGTACCCTGCCGGCTACCGGGGGCGCACAGCAACTTACTAGCAGGTCAACCACAGATAAAACTGAACACTGAGTCAAGGATCTTATTCAGTACTCGTGCAGTCCGCTCATTCATCTTTGATCCAGAAAATTTAAGTGAATCATTTACAGTACCAGAAAAGTTCGCCGCGACAGCTGCATGGTCAGCGTGACGGACTGCCGTCCTAAGGGGCCCAGGTTCGATCCCCGTCTGAGTCGGAGATTTTCTCCACTCAGGGACTGGGTGTTGTGTTGTCTTCATCATCATTTCATCCCCATCCGGCGCGCAGGTCGCCCAATGTGGCGCCAAATGTAATAAGACCAGCACCACGGCGGCCGGACCTGCCCCATAAGGGGCCTCCCGGCCAATGACGCCCAACGCTCATTCCCATTTCCAGTACCAGAAAACACATGAGAACTTTACACTTGTCAATAATAATCTGACCAGCAGAGTACTGTGCTTCTGTTAGACTGGGTCTGTGCAAACTGGTGTATATACCTGGATGGCCACTGGAGCAGGAACTGATATTACACACGCAATGAGAGAGTGCACGTCGCCAGTGACTGTCTCTAAGGTCTGTCGGCTCAGCGACGGCGGTAATTACGGCTGCTGCTACCGGCAGCCCACATGGCGCCGCCGCAGACGCTGTAACTTCTGATGACACGGCTAGGTAATTCCGACGCGTATTTGCAGAAGGGCCGCACACTAATTCCGCACAGAGTCAATATTTAGCGCACCGGAGCCGGCAGCGCTCCGTCCTAATCAGTGTCCGGTTACGACAGTGCCTGGCCTGTGTGTCATCCGATACTGCTAACACCCGGCTGCCCGGCGATGAGAGACTGAAATGGAATCATCTGTGGCAGCCAGATCGTATGACGAGCGCAGAGCTAACCGCAACGTAACAGAGAAGCAGACTACGCGCAGTGTTCGAGAACGAATGTTCATTAACAGGTCATGCGACTCTAACAATACGAAAATATGAATACACTATTAATATCAAAGTCTGCGGAACCAGCGATGGACTATCGCATTACAATGAAAAGGAAAGTAAGTGAACATGACATAAAACCGGCTACCGCAGATATTAGTTCGCACCTACGAATTGTGTGTGTGTCCCTTCGCACCTTCGCAGCAGAGAGAGAGAGAGAGAGAGAGAGAGAGAGAGAGAGAGAGAGAGAGAGAGAGAGATAAAAGTTTGTTTAGTTTTTATGGATGTGAAGCAACCTTTGTGTCACCCAATATAATCCTGAGAAATATGTCGTATGAATGGAAAAGAGGAACGAACAAGAGGAATAATTATAGAGAAATTCACCCGATGATCCCAACAACTAATTGGTTTTGCAATGTAATGTAGTTGGATGGATAAGAAGCCTATTCAACAATCGACCTCTTGGTGAGTAGATTTCTTATCTATCCAATTGCATTATACTGTTAGTATGGGTAATTTATGGCTTTATGGTTCCGATACCATAGGCCACAATAAAGAAAACGAAAGCGAACTTCATCTTATTTCAGTTAGCTTTTCCATACCATTTGAAAGGTCCTAGCTTTTTGTATGTCACACTGAAACTAAAACTTACTTGTCTTGTTTTACTAAGATTTCTTCGTTTGACGTTTTGCAGCATTTTAATGATTTCATACTTTACGGTACAATACATGTAAACGAAGAATGTTTCTCGCGGCAATACTAATATTGATAATTGTCCTTCTAACATGGAGACATAACATAGCGGCCGATGGCTGTTTGACGTGCTGCAAAATAAAAATTTTCTAATTGTAGAGTTGCGGAAACCTCCGGTTGTTTTGCACCACAAAGTTTGCTGTATTTGCAGTATGCAATGGCATTAGCAACTTAATGTTGCGTAATCCCTTATATTCTTGTGATTGTTTGCTATTGGTAACATTTAATAATAATCGATATTTAACTTTGCCTTTGTGTTCGTATCCGGTAGCTTTCCACTCACCTCACACTGGCTGACTGTTCCTTCTAAGGGACACTATGTCCCTACTTGCCTGGAACGGTCTCCCAGTTGCAATTTAATGCAACTCCATCCATAAATTCCTAAGCAAATTTCCTACTGTATAGCAATGTGCAAGTGCTGGTGCACTTTCCAACCGCCATGCCCCCTTTCAAAAAAACACACCACACGTTGTATGTGTTTTTCACTAATTTTGCTCTAACCTACTAAAAAAATGGTTCAAATGGCTCTGAGCACTATGGGACTTAACATCTGAGGTCATCAGTTCCCTAGAACTTAGAACTAAGTAAACCTAACTAACCTACGGACATCACACACATCCATGCCCGAGGCAGGATTCGGACCTGCGACCGTAGCAGTCGCGCGGTTTCGGACTGAAGCGCCTAGAACTGCATGGCCACCGCGGCCGGCTCTAACCAACTAGACGGTAATTATTCGATTAGTGTTTCTCTTCCCTTTCTTTGAACAAAAACAGTTACAAGTTCAATACAGACAGAGTCCAGGGCACAACACAAACTTCTGACTAGTTGTGATTCCACAAAGAATGCAAACTGTGGAATACTTCAAGTCCGTAAATAATGGTCAAACCTTTCGTACCTCTATGAAAAATCCAACCAAACATCAAACAAAGTCCACGTTCGCCATATAAGTTGTGAACAGGAGGGTTGCTTGAGAGTATGTTGAACGTTCTGCAGCAATAAAAAGTGACATCTTATGGACTCGCATTCAAGCCCTTTGATGCAGATTTTCCAGATTTGTATCTAGATCCACTTTAATTCCATAACTAAATCCAGCACGTGTTATCTTCTGACACCGGTATTTCAATTCAGCAGTCATCACAGTTCTGGGCCCAATGTTGTATGTTTCAGCTGTGGCATAAAATTCATTTCGCACACATGTAACCTTGCCACTGTTGCTGTTTTCGCAGACAATAGTGCACTTAGTCGAAGCACGGAATAAATGGTGAACATGCAAGTTCTCGTTGGTAAGCACACGCTGTACAGAAGACAATACGTAAGCTAACAAGGACTTGTAGCGGTAACTGTCCTTATTGGCGGGTTCATCTTTGTAAGGAATGAATGTAAATTGGTATTATACACCGTAGCTAGTATTATTATTTAACTTGTAAGATGGCTATAATTTCGCATCTTACAAGCACTTATCTAAATACCCTGCCGTGATTTACAACCACAATTAGGTATCTTTTGATGGGTTGCATATCGTATATATGAATATTTAAAGAAGACTGACATTGTCACGTACACCTTGTAAATAGTTTTTAACGCTTATTGCACGAAAGATAAAAGAGTGTCTTTATTATCAAAATGGCGTAATAAGTGATTGCCTATACTAGTAGAGGTTGGAACGCCAGTTGAAATGAAACGGCACGCGTAACTCAAGCTCTGGATGGAAAAGCCCGCTCAAGTGTGTTGATCCTGCTTCACAGACTGTCTGGCCACCTGAGCGCGGAAACACAACACAAAAATGGTTCAAATGGCTCTGAGCACTATGGGACTTAACAGCTGTGGTCATCAGTCCTCTAGAACTTCGAACGACTTAAACCTAGCTAACCTAAGGACATCACACACATCCATGCCCGAGGCAGGATTCGAACCTGCGACCGTAGCGGAAGCACAACACTGTGGCGGCCGGCCGGTATTGCAGTGGAGGCCGGAAGGATAACCGTATAAGACTTCGGAAGCTCTGAAAATCTTGGACGCAGCAGAGAGGAACGAGGAAGCGTTACCTCGAAAATCGCAGGCTGGGTTATTTTCAAGGATTTTTACTCTTGAGAAGTGTACCATTGTGTGAGTACAGGTTTTTTCCTCGCAAACTTTCCGGTTGGACGACAGAAGACTAAAATATGGTTGGTCAGCGTTCGGAAGAATCTGTAGAGGGACATTATTCCGTGGTTTCGAGAATATGATTCGGCTTTTGAGTTACGAAGGAAGGGAGCGGAGGATTGCTGGGAAGCCAGCGGTGGAAAGAAGAGGTCTTCAGTTTTGAACGCACGAGTTCGACGGTCGCTCAGTATCAGCTTTTGTTGATACAGGTGGACTTGCTGTCTTTGCTCTCAGGAGGTTATATAGTTAGAACGGTTAGGAACTGCACTGTTGTGAACTTATACGATTCTGGACTTCGCCTCTGGGTAGGGAGTCGTCGTCGAGTACGCTGTGTTCAGTGACAGAGCACTACTTCTGCCCATACTCACGTTGAGACATTACTTGAACTCCGTCCTTGTGGCTGAGAGTTCGCGTTTCTCGTCTGTAGGACACAGAGAGGAGAAGACAGTACTAGAGTATACTAGTCAGCGGACCGTTTTATGCCGTCCTAGTGTCTGAATGTGTTTTTCTTGTGGCTGGTGTTCTTCCGTCGTCGCAGACGTGTACGAAAACCATGACTCCGACGCACCGGACACAGTACACACGGTGATACTGTGAATTGCTTCGGCTTATTAGAGCTATAAAGCTTAACAGCTGTGATCACGTAAGTTGTATTTCCACTGAGGTTGCACACCACTGCAGATAATCTTTGAAAGTAGTGTCTTCTAATGTTTGGTACGTAGGTGATGTCAGTGATCTCGCGTTATTTATATTAGTTCGCGTAGCAATAAAAAGGGGCAGATTTGGGGAATTGAGCAATCATATTAGTTAGGAAACCTGTTTGTATCTCTTTATGTCCATTGCACATTGATATATAAACATTTGTAATTGTATAAAGGGGCTTTAATATACAGTAAATGTATAAGCAGAAATAACATCTATCATTTAGTAGTTACTAGTTCCCTTAATCATTCATTTATGTCTATATGTAATTTATATGTTAAAGAGCAAGAACGATGAGATAACATGACCATCAAGAGATCCTAAGATCTGCTTCAGGGGGCAGTCAAACAGTGCCATTCATTTTACACCCGCCTGGATTAGCATCTTCGAAACGTACCTTATAAACAGCCGAGTTTTCTTCACTCTCTGTTCGTTTCAAATTAAAAAATTGTAGTATAAGAGGAGAAGCTGACTCAAACTACTACGATTTACTTAGTACTGAAACATGAGAACATTTTGTGGAAATTGGGTTCATTATTACATTTGTTCCCTAATAACGTTACATTGATCGTGCGCGACTCCTCCCGCGCAGCGGCAAAGGTCACCTATCTGCGGCAAGTATTACTACTCATAGTTTATCAGGGACACGCAAGACAGCATACAGCTTCTGATGGGCGAGGAAGACTGCGTATAGCTTGGAGCCGCGTCTTGACTTGTCACCCCACTGGTGGCGACGTATCAAGCGAGATATTTGTCTGCTGTCAAATGATTTCGTAACACGACGCCTGCTCAGGTTTTCGTCGAGCACAGAATAAGTGAGAGCCGCTGCAGCAGCAGCAGCGGCAGCAAAAGCGCCATCGTGACGAATCACACCCGTGGAACACTGCGCGAATTTAATTTAGATTGCCTCTAGCTTACACAGTCAATATCAATGTCAAGGACGTCTGTCGTGGCATGTGTCATCTACATCTGCATCTACATCCGTACTCCGCAAGCTACCTGACGGTGTGTGGCGGAGGGTACCTTGAGTACCTCTATCGGTCCTCCCTTCTATTCCAGTCTCGTATTGTTCGTGGAAAGAACGATTGTCGGTATGCCTCTGTGTGGGCTCTAATCTCTCTGATTTTATCGTCATGGTCTCTTCGCGAGATACACGTGGGAGGGAGCAATATACTACTTGACTCCTCGGTGAAGATATATTCTCGAAACATCAACAAAAGCCCGTACCGAGCTACTGAGCGTCTCTCCTGCAGAGTCTTCCACTGTAGTTTATCTATCATCTCCGTAACGCTTTCGCGATTACTAAATGATCCTGTAACGAAGCGCGCTGCTCTCCGTTGGTTCTTCTCTATCTCTTCTATCAACCCTATCTGGTACGGATCCCACACTGCTGAGCAGTATTCAAGCAGTGGGCGAACAAGTGTATTGTAACTTACTTCCTTTGTTTTCGGATTGCACTTCCTTAGGATTCTTCCAACGATTCTCAGTCTGGCATCTGCTTTACAGACGATTAATTTTATACGGTCATTCCATTTTAAATCACTCATAATGCCTACTCCCAGATAGTTTATGGAATTAACTGCTTCCAGTTGCTGACCTGCTATATTGTAGCTAAATGATAAGGGATCTTTCTTTCTATGTATTCGCAACACATTACACTTGTCTACATTGAGATTCAATTGCCATTCCCTGCACCATGCGTCAATTCGCTGCAGATCCTCCTGCATTTCAGTACAATTTTCCATTGCTACAACCTCTCGATATACCACAGCATCATCCGCAAAAAGCCTCAGTGAACTTCCGATGTCATCCACAAGGTCATTTATGTATATTGTGAATAGTAACGGTCCTACGACACTCCCCTGCGGCACACCTGAATTCAGTCTTACTTCGGACGACTTCTCTCCATTGAGAATGACATGCTGCGTTCTGTTCTCTAGGAACTCTTCAATCCAATCACACAATTGGTCTTATAGTCCATATGCTCTTACTTTGTTCATTAAACGACTGTGGGGAACTGTATCGAACGCCTTGCGGAAGTCAAGAAACACGGTATCTACCTGGGAACCCGTGTCTATGGCCCTCCGAGTCTCGTGGACGAATAGCGCGAGCTGGGTTTCACACGATCGTCTTTTTCGAAACCCATGCTGATTCGTACAGAGTAGATTTCTAGTTTCCAGAAAAGTCCTTATGCTGTCTACACGGGCGCTGTGATTGCTAGTCCTACACTCCAATGCTTTTGTTTCACGTGGATGTGATCCTCCGTGACTTTCTGACCCGACCGTCACACATTTATGTCCCCGTAACTATTTGGTGGCAGCTATACATGAAACTTTGCGCTTCGAAACGAATATTTGAACAAATTATGGAATTACTGGCAACTAATGCGGATTTTTATTCCATACATATACGTTCCTCAGTTGCAGATATTCACTTGATCAAATATTTGAAGTGTAAATGTGTGTGGCAAATGTATCCTTTTTGTCCCATGAATAAAGAATCCCTTCATGCCTCCGTAAAGAAGGATATTCGGATCCATGTTCATATGCCATTTTTGTTACTTTTAGTGTCAAGAATAAGTTTGTAAACTTTCTGACACGTTTTTTACCCCTATATAGCAGTCCGTATGTGGTTACTAGTGCTATAGTTACTTTCTATTTTCATTGATTTAATGAACGAATTTTCTTGCTACTTTCATTTCAATTTTATGCGAATAGTAGTTACTGTTTTGTAGTATTTTCAGTCATATTGGTCTTTCTATAGCATTAGAACATACTGTCTTCGGTGATTAGAAGCAACAATAGTAAATAAAACAGTTCGTACACGTAAATGTTAAAGTACATTTTCTATTTTAATTCTTTCCACTCAATTCAACAGAAACCACATTTTGTTGAAGCTAGACGAACACAGCAAGTGTAGCTCTCAAGTCTTTATATGCTTTTAAAGATCTCAGCAATTACTTTAAGGGGAAATAGGTTCTTTTAATATTTAACAGTGGAATAAGACTAACAATTTTTTTCTCTTGCACACGAGTTTGAAATTACACACAACTCATTGCCATGATCACTACATATCGTTTTATTTTTAAATGTCTTAGCAAGAGCCAACAGAAAGGCAACTAATGTCTGAGAAAGAGTCATGGTGCCAAATGATAAGTTGACTCTGTGGAATGATGTTTACGAATCGGTCCTTATCACAGGTAGCGTTGTTGAGATCCTCTTCAGTCTCGACAGGAGTTCTGCATAAGACTTTTGACATGATCCCACAAGAAGGAATCAAGTGTATGAGCTGGCGACGAAATAAAGCATCCTCTTCCTATACACAAGGTGTTCAAGGGGAGTTGGAATAGTATAATGTCGCAATGTGCACGAATATCAAGTAGTATTTCACCCAACAACGTGGGGAGTACGTCACAGAAACACGCCGTCAGCTCATACAACATGCAATTTGTAATGCATTAAATATTTCTTGTCCCCTATCCTGTTGACATAAGCCTGTATGTTTTCGAATCCTACATTAGCAGCTACAGGTATAGTGTATCAGTTTATTATCTCATATAAGAAGGATTCCTAAATTGAAATTAATTAGCTGAACACGAATTCCTTGACTTCAGCTGTATTATGTGTAGATGTACTACCCAATAGTGACCCATGAAAATGTGCGCCGGGTCGTACTCGAACTCGGATTTCCCGCTTATCGCGAGCAGTCTGGATAGCATGCACAGATAACCGAGATGGTTAAGGTGACCGCTCGGAAATCCGGGTCCGAGTCCCTTCCGACAAAAATTTTCGTGTCACTATTTAGTAATTTAACTATACGGAACACGGGTGATGTTAAGGAATTCGCAATCATAGTTCAGCGAAAGTGTAGTTGCCTGTATTTGAGCAATACATTACAATTGTGTTGAGGGGCAGCAGCACATGCCCATCGGAAGTGTCGGTCCTGTGTTGGTCTTGTTGCATTTCGCTATACTTTTGTAATATTTAACTTACCTGTATCCTGTTTTTCAGCCATCCGCCAACAGCCTCATAGAGCTTTCAACGTTGGCCACTAAGTCATTTACATACTCTGATGAACCAGAACTTTATGACCACCTGTTTAATAGCTTTCTTTTCCGTCTTTGGAACTAAATGCATCACTGATGCCTCGTATAAGGGAGCCGACAGTTTGTTGGTAGTTTGGTGGAGATATGTGGCATTAGATGTCTGCGCACAGGTCATGTAATTCGCTTAAATAACGGGCTGCTGATTTGTGTACGCGGTAATGGCGCCCGATAGCGACCCAGATGGGTTCCGTAGGATTTACTCACCGAGACATCAACTTGAGTTCACTATAATCCTCCTCAGTTCACTGTAGCCTGATACTTTGCTGATACTGGCTCCAGCCACCGACAATTATACTGCCGAAAGATGATACCGCCATTCGGGAAGATATCAAGCATGAGGAGGTGAAGGTGTTTCGCAGCTGTCAGCGGTGTCTTCTATTACTACCACTGGTCCCATGCAAGCGCAGGAGTGCTCCCACCAGCCTGTGTCCGAGACACGCTGCTCGTTTCGAGCCGCCTTTCACCTCGACATGGCGTAGCAAAAATGTGACTTACCTGAACAGCCGACGCGTTTCCATTGAACGACGGTTGAATCCCGACGGTCCCGGGCCCATTGTAATCGTAATTGTTGATGTCGTTGGGTTATCATTCGAACACGTAGGGGTCGTCTCTGCTGAGCTCCATGTTCAACAATGTACGTCGAACAGTGTGCTCCGAAACACTTGTGCGTGCACCAGCATTGTGCTCTTTCGGCAGAGATGCCACGGATCATCATCATCATCATCATCATCATCATCATCATCTCCTCCTGCTTTACAGAGCAGACAAGCCTCCGAAACCCACGTTCTGTGAAGAGTCGTGGACGTCCAACCATGTAATACCTAGTGGTAGTTTTACTGTCCAACCTCTTTCCGCAGATGCTCACGACAGCAGCACGTGAACATTCGACAAGCTTAGCCGTTTTCGAGATACTCCGCCCATTGTGAAAGTCGCTGATCTTCATGGATTTCCCTGCTTGCAGCCCATATCTTTGCTAGGGTGATCCACAGTCGATGTCCGCTCCGCTTACATACTTTTGTTTCCGCGTCATGTGCCCGCAACGCCACCAGGCGGCATCCAATGTCTCGGTGGGCAGTGGCTTATCAGCGTGTACTGGGATAGCAGCAGGACTGTAACACTTCCTTGGGATGCGCCCAAATTTACTTTTACGTCTGAAGATTCTCTGCGTTGACAATGACGTGATTTGTGGTTATTGGGTGGGAACTCTTGAATTCGTTCGTCTGATACTGTAGTTGTTACCAGTCAGTTGTCCGGCCCCGGTAGCTGAGTGGTCAGCGAGACAGTATGTCAATCCTAAGTGCCCGGGTTCGATTCCCGGGAAATTTTCTCCGCTCAGGGACTGGGTGTTGTGTTGTCCTAATCATCATCATCAATTCATCCCCATCGACGAGCAAGTTGCCGAAGTCGCGTCAAATTCAAACACTTGCAACCGGCGAACGGTCTGCCCGACGGGACGCCCTAGTCACACGACATTTTTTCGCCATTTCATAAATGTAGGAAGGGATGATGCGTCTTAGGGATTACTGACAGCGAAATATTTGTAGAGCGTCAGTACGTCACCAGTTTTATGAGTGTTGGAAGGGAGCGGCCGTTTTCAGAACAATCCCAGCATTTGGCAGTCGTGGTTTTGAGAAACCAAAAAAAAGCTAAATAGCATCAGTAGAGGATCCGATCTTGATTCCTCTCCTAATCCGATCCAAGTCCCTTAACCACAGCGCAGTCTTGCATGGTCAATGCGATTAAAGTTTTGCAGTTCAGTAACCACGACATTCGACCAATGACCCAGTCATACTGTATATTCTCATCTCATCCGTTAGGGAGGGGCTAGAGTTGTCGTTCGTAAATGGAACGACACAACGTTGATGCCCACAAACGTCAAAGCTAACGCTAGAATTACCTTATCTACTTTGAGCTGCCAGAGAGTCGTTTCGAAAGACATGTAAGACTGTGTAATTTTAATTAATTAATACGAATCTGTTACGACCCTTGCACTGCTAAATCTATTGGATTTAAACAATGAGCAAACACACTTCTCTTAGTACAGGTTTTTTAGTACGTTGACTTAATCGAACATTTCGGTGGCAGCACCAAAGCAGTCTTGGGTACGCATGATACTAAACTCCGTATATACTGGATTTATTCATGACAAGGAATTTTAGTTGTAATCCGAAGTAAGTGCCGTTATTTCTCATTTCACCTTAACCTTCAGGACAATAAGCGAACCTATTATAGTCCTGTGTGTTTACCATTAATTCTCATTTTAATTTAACCTGCGAAATAATAAACATACCTCCCTCTAATCCTGTCGTTATTTCTTGTTTCACGTCTACATTAACAAAAACAAGCTCACGTTATTCGCTTCTCTACTAAACCAAAGCGAGTAAACTAAGCCCGGGCGTTAAGTACATCCATGAAAAAAGAGCTCTCCCACTTTCCTGATGTAAACCTATTCAGTGGCGGCGAAGGACGCAAATGGAACGCACTTTCAGATAATGTCATCCGAAGCTAGAACGACGAAATCAACGGGAAAGTAATTTTGCCGTATAAAATAGTATCCAATGTCTAACTCCAATTAAGTCCTAAAGTATTAAGAGAGCAGTGCCTGGGTTCAAGGAAATTCTGAAATGTGTTATACGGTGAATAATCTTTTACAGATATATAAAAGAAAATGTAAGCACAACAATCCCACAAGAAAACAGGACTTGTCGAACAATTTTCTGACAGAATGAAACAAATTTATGTCAATCGCGGATTTGAAAGTCTAAGAGACAGTTACGAAGCCTTCGTAAGAAGCGACGTGGAGGACGCACGTTGAGGAAATTGGCGCTGGGGAATGACACAGCGGGCGGGTGAGACCATGTTGATTAAAGTGGAATGAGTATCGCGCAGCAGACAACCGGAAAGAAAATTATGGAAATGGAGAAAAGGGAGAAATATATATGCGACAAAAACCTGGAAAGTGCCTTTAGGGAATTTATGAAGCGAAGAGGAAAAGAAACTGTCGTGCTCACGATCTGGCATTTTTAGTATCTTCGCTTGCATTACAGACCACAGCGGATCCTCATTCTCGATATTAACAGGCAACGTTCTATCGATAGTGAAGTCATTAGAGGCAAAGCGTAACGTCAGAATTACCGAGATGGAAACAGAAATTGGCAAAGAATTTGCATAATCAAGTCTAGTTAGCCTACGTGTAGCTCTATAAAATCGAAGGAACGAAATTATTTTCATTAATTTACAAAACTGATTCCTGCTATCGGCAATACTTCACTCTTAAAGCAGAATCAAAATATTGTGCAATCTGTCAGTACCAAAAATAGCCAAGCCTGCACGGAGAAGTGCTACTAAATCAAGCACAGTGTCTGCTTGGTCAACAGCAGGGTTAATGCGAATAACTCCATTCTTACTTAACAAAACTTAATTTACTGAATCAACTCTGGATATTCAATATTTTCTTTCTTCTGGACTCCCTATTCTGCAGTCTTAACATTGCGCTTCCGCCTTTTTTTTCTTGTAGAAAAAAAGGCTATACAATGCAGAAATGGGAGCCAAGAAGAAAGGATGTATGTATTGGTCATTAATACCTAACGTTATCCGTGTGAATGACGGTAATAATGCCATCACTTTACTTGCATATAGATGTTTGACTACAGTGAAACTGGCTCTTATCATGACACTGTAATTAAGTACTTCATTATTAAGATAGCCACTAAAAAAAGGTAAGTGACACAAAATGAGGTGAGATGCCGATATTACTAAAGGAAACCCGCAGTTTATTACCAATGTATTAGACAAAGCAGAAGAAAAATTACTCACTGAACACCGATCCACTTCTGGAACAACAGTGATGTATCGAAGTTCATATAGTACTTCAAAACACTTCCTAACTATACCTCACAGTAATTCACATTGTTAGGCTAGTACTTGAATATTTCTGGTATCTCAATTGCAGATTTTTCAGCGCTCATTTACCTTCAGAACTCTGTATCTCAGAATGAACAAAAATGGACTTGTACCACTATTGAAATCATCCCTTCATATATCCTCAAAAGGGGAGCTTTTGCTGTTTTATAGTTTTATCTCGTATATCTCGAAAACGTCCCTCTATTTAAAATTGTGAGACATTAAATTCTGCATTCAGTGACATTCAGTGAGACCAGACGTATACTGTTTTGGACCACCCGTTCCCATACTAGTGGTCATTAAAGTTGGTCAAATGTTACTTATTTGTGAAAAATTTCGTTTGACCCTCTGCTTTTTTGGTAATATCTAAACTAACCTATCTATCAGTAAAGTGATCCACGCGAAAGCTATACAGGAATAAATTCTGTGTTCAATGAGACCAAAGTGAATTTTTTGGACCATCCGTTTCCGTACAGCTCCATCTTCAAGTCGGAGCATTTCCCATCATCACTGAAGACTGTTTAAACTGCAGCTCTTCAGTAAGTGTTATTTACGCTATACTGAACATGATACTGCAGCACTCCATTGTTCTAGCCTTATGCTTAGAAATTATAATAACACAATAAAATATTATTACAGAATATGTAAAAATATAACAAAAAATGGTTTCATGTAGAGTGTGATGAAAGCCGTTCAACTGAAACGAAGACGGAGGCAGGGTAATAAACACAAATCTTAAATTCAATTACTGATGATTACATTTCATAACAACAAAAACTGAAGTTAAAGGTCTAAAGATAAAAAGGAGAAAAAATATGTAGGCACATAAGTTTCAAAGACGTCGACGTATGATTGTCGTCGGGCCCTCGCCTTCTCAAAATCTGTGGAAGTCCGTCGTCCCATCAATGGGCTACTCAAAGTCTATAATTTTCGTCGCCCCATGTAAGTCTTCGTCAACATCTGGTTGGAGAAAGTTAGAGCAGGAGTCCCACTTGCAGTTGTCACAAATCAGTGAGCACTCAATCCTGGCCTTCCGACACCCACAACCACAGGCACGCGCCTTTTTGCATTTGCAAAAGAACGTGGAGCTCTTTGACGTAGAGAAGGGGACCAAAACTTTTAATGAATTCGTTCCTCTTCCAGGTTTCGAGGAATATATATTTGCTGATAGTGTAGCTAGAGCACTCAGCATAATGAGAACGTTCTCATCCTCAACAACTACCGCAACCTTCTCATGCTCTTGTGATAGGGATTGGCGAAATACTGACCACATATATCTTGATCACAGATCGCTCCTAATACTGTCTTGTGAGCAGCAAGCCGTCTGTCAGAACAGACCTACGCCCTAATCCCTGAGTGGTGATACGTTTTTCTAATTACAGTTTCTTTCCAGATCGTTGTTAGCGCAGTGTGTTTCTTAGTCGTAGTGCCATATTCGGCTTTATTTTTCGGATTTACTGCCTTTTCCGAATATTAGGTGCACAGCAATCACCGTCGATTGCAGATATACAGAAGGGAATAGGTAGGTTATAAGTAAATATCGAAAATAGTTGCAATACCTTTATTTTACAACTAGACTTGTTTTCCGTAGGAGCGAGATTTAATCCCTGTCTGGACATCTTTGTTTAGATTTTCCGTTGCTTTCCTCAGCCAGTTAACGGAATCCTTTGGATTTGGGTCACTTCATCCATCACCTGTCACTGAATGCTGACCCAAATTTTGTCTTTTTGGACCAGACATGGTAATCCTCCTACACGTCGGTCAACGAGAATGAAGATAGCGTAATACATCGCCGGAAATAGTAGCTCAATAAAACGAAATTTGGAAATTTAGACAATTGAAAGGTGTCTGATCTGATGTTTCAATTTCTCCAGTTGGCACCCCATTTTCTAGAAAATGGTTCAAATGGCTCTGAGCACTATGGGACTTAACATCTGAGGCCATCAATCCCCTAGAACTTAGAACTACTTAAACGTAAGTAACCTAAGGACATCACACACATCAGTGCCCGAGGCAGGAGTCGAACCTGCGTCCGTAGCAGCAGCGCGGTTCCGGACTGAAGCACCTAGAACCGCTCGGCCACAGCGGCCGGCCATTTTCTAGCATCCACAGCTCCACTCACTGTCTCCAAATGACAAAATGATGCTATTTCAGTTTACATATTAGCAGCGAGCTACAAATAAAAATGACAATCGATAAATAAACTCATAGTAACCAGAATACCAACATGCAAAACAAAACGCTACGAACTTATGCACCAACCTAATACATCCATTTGTTCCTCAAGACGAACACAGAAAGAAGCTACCTGCAAGTCCAGCAAGACAATGCATCATCCAGTCGCTTCTCATGTGAGTAAGAATAGTTCGAAGGACACTCAACGGACGTGATGGTGTATATGTGGTTCCTCACATCACTGAATCTGAATCCTACTGAGGATATCTGGAATTTCACCGAGCGAATTCGGGGCGCCTTGGGCTCAACTGCGACCATTTCCGAGCTGTTAGTAACGGTGGACCAAGGGGCTGCCCAGTGGCTTCGGTGTCTCGTGCCGTTGCGGTGTCGTCGACACAAGGATGGAAGATTTCTTCATGTTACTGGTATGGTAGGTCTAATTCATTTCTGAAAGAGTGTAGAAGTGGAGCACAATTTAATTCTGTCGCGCGTATGGCTCTAGAAAATGACTAGTCGCATAAACAAGAGAATTCCGCCTCCGTAGCTGAGTGGTCAGTGTAGATGCCTGCCGTGTGGAGGAGCCGGGTTCGATTCCCGATACTGTCAGGGATTTTCCTTGTTGGGAGAAGTGGTACGGTATGCACTCAGCCTAATGATGCCAACTGAGGAGCTACATGACCGAGTAGTAGCGGTTACACGGCCGATAAAGTCTGTAACACGTCCATGAGTATGGGTGCTGGCCACATGCCCCTCCATGCGCATCCACATGACGTCACAAGGAGGAGGATGGAACGGTGGCCGGCCGGTAGACATCCCCTGGGCTTTCACGGACTTGCGAGGAGCTCCTTAACAAGAGAAACTCCAAGTTCCAGAACCCAGGAAACGGTAAGGCCTCTTTCGAGAGTCAGCGGTGGCCATTATCTTAGTTTTCCTTACTGCAAGTGCGACGCGAATTTTATGAGCAGTCAAACCCTTAAGGTAGCTCAGTACGCCAACTCCCTTTAGTCCTGGTAAGGATCCCACTGGCCTAGCACACAGCTTGGCAGCAATGAAGGAGTCACAGTGTAAGTACACTACTGGCGATTAACATTACTGCACCAAGAAGAAATGCAGATGATAAACGGGTATCCATCGAACAAATATATTATACTAGAACTGACATGTGATTACATTTTTACGCAATTTGGGTGCATAGATCTTGAGAAATCAGTACCCAGAACAACCACCTCTGGGCGTAATAACGGCCTTGATACGCCTGGGCATTGAGTCAAACAGAGCTTGGATAGCGTGTACAGGTACAGCTGCCCATGCAGCTTCAACACGGTACCACAGTTCATCAAGAGTAGTGACTGATGTATTGTGACGAGCCAGTTGCTCGGCCACCATTGACCAGACGTTTTCAATTGGAGAATGTGCTATCCAGGACAGCAGTCGAACATTTTCTGTATCCAGAAAGGCCAGTACAGAACCTGCAACTTGCGGTCGTGCATTATCCTGCTGAAATGTATGGTTTCGCAGGGATCGAATGAAGGGTAGAGCCACGGGTCGTAACACATCTGAAATGTAACGTCCACTGTTCAAAGTACCGTCAAAGCGAACAAGAGGTGACCGAGACGTGTAACCAATGGCACCCCATACCATCACGCTGGGTGACACGCCAGTATGGCGTTGACGAATACACGCTTCCAATGTGCGTTCACCGCGATGTCGCCAAACACGGATGCGGCCATCATGATGCTGTGAACAGAACCTGGTTTCATCCGAAAAAATGAAATTTTGCCATTAGTGCACCCAGCTTCGTCGTTGAGTACACAATCACAGGCGCTCCTGTCTGTGATGCAGCGTCAAGGATAACCGCAGCCACGGTCTCCGAGCTGATAGTCCATGCTGCTGCAAACGTCGTCAAACTGTTCGTGCAGATGGTTGTTGTCTTGCAAACGTCCCCATCTGTTGACTCAGGGATCGAGACGTGGCTGCACGACCCGTTACAGCCATGCGGATAAGATGCCTGTCATCTCGACTGCTAGTGATACGAGGCCGTTGGGATCCAGCACGGCGTTCCGTATTACCCTCCTGAACCCACCGATTTCATATTCTGCTAACAGTCATTGGATCTCGACCAACGCGAGCAGCAATGTCGCGATACGATAAACCTCAATTGCGATAAGCTACAACGTTTCCTTTATCAAAGTCGGAAACGTAATGGTACCCGTTTCCCCTCCTTACACGAGGCATCACAACAACGTTTCATCAGGCAACGCCGGTCAACTGCTGTTTGTGTATGAGAAATCGGTTGGAAACTTTCCTCATGTCAGCACGTTGTAGGTGTCTGCACCGGCGCCAACCTTGTGTGAATGCTCTGAAAAGCTGATCATTTGCATATCACAGCATCTTGTTCCTGTCGGTTAAATTTCTCGTCTGTAGCACGTCATCTTCATGGTG
The DNA here is from genome assembly GCF_023864345.2 of Schistocerca serialis cubense. Classification (NCBI taxonomy): domain Eukaryota; kingdom Metazoa; phylum Arthropoda; class Insecta; order Orthoptera; family Acrididae; genus Schistocerca; species Schistocerca serialis. The sequence goes on along the minus strand of NC_064638.1, from coordinate 378,224,231 downwards.
TAGCAATTTTAATGGCCAGTAGTGTATTTAGCGGCATACTCAGCAACACAAACGTGACAGTTGGGTGTAGTAAGGAGCGGACGGGATACTCACAGAAACCTTACCGAGCCACTGGGCATGCCTTTAATCATGTCCTAGGAAGTTGGGCTATGTCAGCGCAAGAGAGTGCAGAGGCTTGGGACGGTTTACGAGTTTCAACTTGAAGTGGCTTAAAGAAAGGAAAGGCTGGTCAGCATCAGCAGTGAGCAATGGAAAAGAGGGGAGATGTGAGAGCGGAAGCGTAGCAAAATCCGCTACCGGCAACTCGGGTTAGTAAAGAGAAAGACAGCAGGTATTGAGTGTAGCTCGGGCAGTAATACGGAGGGATGCGAGACATCTGGAGAGCGCCATGTGGGACAGGGCAGCGGAACAGGTGGCAGGAGCGGCCGTCCGGTCTCCGGTGGCAACTGGCGGCGCTCGCTCGCTATTGATCTCGCGCTGACTGAGTGCATCATCCGGCGGTGGGAAATTTCCGCTGGCTCCTGGCGCGCGCCAGCAGCAGTGGCAGCGCCGCGGCCAAAATAGACCGGCGCCGGTATTTACCGCTCAAGGACGAGCCCTGCCCCCTACCTGTACACGTCTCAGGTGGAACCCCGTCGTCACCGTCTCGGAAGCAGTAGTGAACCAGGATGCTCGCCCTGGGGGTCCTTTCCGTGAGAGCGCGGTTTTGTAACAGGCGAAACAAATGAGGAAAGGCAAAAGAAAAGGGTAAAGCGAAGTAGCAGGAGGAAGAAGAAGAATCAGAAGAAGAAGAAGGAGGAGGAGGAGGAGGAGGAGAACGAGGAAGGTACTAAAATGGGAAGGGACAGAGATGTATGAATGAAATCAGGTAGAGATTAGGATTAGACTGAGTGAATTAACAGTCCCGTAAGCTCTGTCTCTTCCTGGTACGAAGACGCTCTTGTCTTGTTTATCGCTATCCCTCGACCCACTCCCGTTATGCTAAGCAAGCCAACGCAGCGAAATTGTATACAGTATATTTTGCTTTTGTTTTCATGTCAGTAACGACATTTCATTGGTCGGCAATGAAAAAATAACAACAGCAAATTATTGTTGCAAGCGACGTCGGTATAGTTTATTGCTTTCCATGCCGTGAACAGCACCATACAAAAATTAGTTACTGAAAGGGGTATTTATCAATTCTTTGTATAAGTCGTGTTCATCTCGGTTAGCGAACAGACCACACAGCTGTGAGACTTACACAATACTGAAATTGGTGACAGGGGAAGGGGGAGCAGCGGAAGAGCAGTGGAGGGGGGTGCGAAGAGGTAGGTGCCTCTTATGCTGGTTACATCAGTGGGCGTTGGCAGAAATTTTTCGAAGAACGAGTAATATTCTACGTCGCTGATACCATTATTTTGACCACGTCTATCATCCTAAGAACTAAATTTGGCAGGAATTGCATGTCACATATCTTACAATATTAATAGATACCCAATCAATGATCGTCCCCCCTGAACCATGGACCTTGCCGTTGGTGGGGAGGCTTGCGTGCCTTAGTGATACAGATAGCCGTACCGTAGGTGCAACCACAACGGAGGGGTATCTGTTGAGAGGCCAGACAAACGTGTGGTTCCTGAAGAGGGGCAGCAGCCTTTTCAGTAGTTGCAGGGGCAACACTCTGGATGATTGACTGATCTGGCCTTGCAACACTAACCAAAACAGCCTTGCTGTGCTGGTACTGCGAACGGCTGAAAGCAAGGGGAAACTACAGCCGTAATTTTTCCCGAGGGCATGCAGCTTTACTGTATAGTAAAATGATGATGTACTCTTGGGTAAAATATTCCAAATGTAAAGTAGTCCCCCATTCGGATCTCCGGGCGGGGACTACTCAGGAGGACGTCGTTAAGAGGAGAAACAAAACTAGCGTTCAACGGATCAGACAGTGGAATGTCAAATCCCTTAATCGGGTAGGTAGGTCAGAAAACTTTGAAAGGGAAATGGATGGGCTAAACTTGGATATAGTGGGAATTAGTGAAGATCGGTGACAGGAGGAACAAGACTTCTGATCAGGGGTAATGAGGGAGTAGGTTTAATAATGAATAAAAAAATAGGTGCACGGGTAAGCTACTACGAAAAGCATATTGAACGCATAATTGTAGCCAAGATAGACACGAACCCCACGCCTACAACTGTCGTACAAGTTTGTATGCCCACTAGTTTGACAGAGCACTGAAAGACCTGAGTCGAAACAAGGTTCAAATGGCTCTGAGCACTATGGGACTCAACTGCTGAGGTCATTAGTCCCCTAGAACTTAGAACTAGTTAAACCTAACTAACCTAAGGACATCACAAACATCCATGCCCGAGGCAGGATTCGAACCTGCGACCGTAGCGGTCTTGCGGTTCCAGACTGCAGCGCCTTTAACCGCACGGCCACTTCGGCCGGCTCGAAACAAGGCCCCGGGAGTAGACAACTTTCCATTAGAACTACTGACGGCCTTGGGAGAGCGAGTCCTGACAAAACTCTACCATCTGGTAAGCAAGATGTATGAGACAGGGAAACAGCCTCAGACTTCAAGAAGAATATAATAATTCCAATCCCAAAGAAAGCACGTGTTGACAGATGTGAAAATTACAGAACTATCATTTTAATAAGTCGCGGCGGCAAAATACTAACATGAATCCTTTACAGACGAATGGAAAAACTGGTAGAAGCGGACCTCGGGGGAGATCAGTTTGGATTCAGTAGGAATGATGGAACATGACTTCCACAGAAGATAAATTAGGGAAAGGCAAAGCTACATTTCCAGCATTTGTAGAGTTAGAGAAAGCTTTTGACAATGTTGACTGGAATACTCTCTTTGAAATTCTGAAGGTGGCAGGGGTAAAATACAGGGAGCGAAAGGCTATTTACAATTTGTACAGAAACCAGATGGCAGTGATAAGAGTCGAGGGGCATGAAAGGGAAGCAGTGGTTGGGACGGAAGTGAAACAGTGTTGTAGCCTATTCAGTCTGTATACTGAGCAAGCAGTAAAGGAAACAAAAGAAAAATTCCGAGTAGGAATTAAAATCCATGGAGAAGAAATAGAAACTTTGAGGTTTGCGGATGATTTTTTAATTCTGTCAGAGACAGCAAAGGACCTGGAAGAGCAGCTGAAAGGAATGGACAGTGTCTTGAAAGGAGGATATAAGATGAACATCAACAAAAGCAAAACGAAAATAATGGAATATAGTGGAATTAAATCAGCTGATGCTGAGGGTATCAGACAGTTGAAGTAGTAAATCAGTTTTGCTAGTTGGGAGCACAATAACTGATGATGGTCGAAGGAGAGAGGATATAAAATATAGAATGGCTCTGACAAAGAAAGCGTTGCTGAAGTGAAATTTGTTAACATCAAGTATAGATTTAAGTGTCAGGAAGTCTTTTCTGAAAATATTTGTATACAGTGTAGCCATGTATGGATGTGAAACATGGACGATAAATAGTTTAGACAAGAAGAGAATAGAAGCTTTCGAAGTGTGGTGCTACAGAAGAATGCTGAAGATTAGATGGATAGATCAGGCATCTAATGAGGAGGTACTGAATAGAATTGGCGAGAAGAGGAGTTTGTGGCACAACTTGACTAGAAGAAGGATCGGTTGGTAGGACATCGAGGGATCACCAATTTAGTATTGGAGGGCAGCGTGGAGGGTAAAAATCGTAGAGGGAGACCAAGAAATGAATACACTAAGCAGATTCAGAAGGATGTAGGTTGCAGTAGGTACTGGGAGATGAAGAAGCTTGCACAGGATAGAGTAGCATGGAGAGCTGCATCAAACCAGTTACTGGACTGAAGACAAGATCAACAACTACAACAACACAGGCAAAATGATAGCAAAACTATAATTTCTCAGTATGAGGTAAGTACATGTCACTGTGTTATTAACATGGATATGAAAGCAATGATTTCGATTTAACCATCTGAAATTACATCATCTTATGATTAATTCCATGGTATTCAAGTAGAAATTTACAAGAGCTACTTTTATTGATACATCAACAACGTTAGGTTGTCACTGAAAATTAATAAAATGAAGTGGAAAGAAAAATCAGAATGATGGAATGCAAAGAAAATAAACAGTAAAAATGACAAATTAATACTCTTCAGAAACGCAGAAACGGAAATAAACTTTAAAATACCACAGGATTTCCTAACGCCAATGCTAATTCTGTCATTTAGTAGTATCGCAGACAACCATTGGCAGAAACTCGGGAGGATTTTGTAATAAATGTGAAATTTTTACCCCCAGACTCCAGGCTAGTGTAAGTGCCCCTCTGCCCGCTTAGGCGGTCGTCTCTCGTTACGCCACTGCTAGGGATGGCGTTTAATTTATTATAAGCCTGACGGAGCTTTCACGAAGGGTCTGTCTCGTATCACGGCAATTCCTATCCTTATAATGATAATTACTTCAATAACCACTTCCATTTGCGGTTTTTTCCTTTTTATTTTGCCAGAGGTGAGTCACGACAAGTGGTTATTACGTAAAATGCATCGGTATATAACAAAGTTAAAATACATCTTTAAAGCGATTCTATAGTCATACGCTGGCAATTTACAGATTTACATTTAGAAATAGTTACGTTATATTACGATAATTGAGCTTTATTTTAGGTTTAAATCACAGAGAAAGATATAAATACATGAACAGTGTCCGCCATGTCAGTTGTTAAAGAATTTGAGGATCTTCGGAGTACAGCGACGCGAGACTGTATTTCGAAAAATAATACGTAAAGGAGGCAAACACTTTTTTTTTTTGTTCAAATGGTTCAAATGGCTCTGAGCACTATGCGACTTAACTTCTGAGGTCATCAGTCTCCTAGAACTTACAACTAATTAAACCTAACTAACCTATGGACATCACACACATCCATGCCCGAGGCAGGATTCGAACCTGCGACCGTAGCGGTCGCTCGGTCCCAGACTGCAGCACCTGGAACCGAACGGCCACTCCGGCCGGCCTTTTTTTGTTGTGAAGAAGACTGAACAGACTATGTCTCTTCTTTTAAAACTTAATATATTTGTAGAATCTTTCAAGTACCCTTGAGAAAAATGGTGACAGGATGTTTGTTGCCGTGTCACTGTCAACTTTCTGCAACAGGAAGTGGCGAACTCACTAAAAGTTAAAAACGATATCAGTGCCATAGAGCAGTTTCCGCCATAGTTCCTGCTGTATGTCGCAAAGCTGTTGAAACTGCACTGCATGGTTAGTTCAAAAATGGTTCAAATGGCTCTGAGCACTATGGGACTTAACTGCTACGGTCATCAGTCCCCTAGAACTCAGAACTACTTAAACCTAACTAACCTAAGGACAGCACACAACACCCAGTCATCACGAGGCAGAGAAAATCCCTGACCCCGCCGGGAATCGAACCCGGGAACCCGGGCGTGGGAAGCGATAACGCTACCGCACGACCACGAGATGCGGGCTGCATGGTTAGTCCTGACTCAGTTATCAGTATTCGCTTCTCTTACCAAAAAGGCATAGTGTAAATCGTACTAAGCGGTGAGTCACTCTGCTGCCCTTTTCAAGGTTCTTTACGTGCCAATAAGCCCCTCGGCTCTTCTACTGTGTGGGTCTATGGGACACATTCCAGACGCGCCTTCAAATCCAACGTAATTCTTCCAGTTTCAAGGATCCACCACAACTCTCCTAAGCTGCTCCCTTAGGCTAGGAGGACTTGACGTAGTCTTATATTGTGACTGCTGTGTACTAATACATACCATGACAACGATCCAAGCGACCTTTTCGAGTGTTACAAGTGTTCAACACCATTGTATCTTTAACCTCCCAACAGTTATCTGAATTACTGTACTAAAACATCTACAGTACGTATGGTGTCTTCCAATCGCATCCATATCTGTCAACCAGATAACCAGCACGATGTTTCACCTTGTCGAAGTCGCGTGCGACACCTATCTATCCGTTTGATATGGTGTAAAGCAGCAGTTCTCATCCTCTCCCCCACTCCCTCCCATTCACCCTTGCTCCATGCCCCCGCACTCCCTGCACATCCTCTCACTCCTCACCCTTAAAAAAATGGTTTAAATGGCTCTGAGCACTATGTGACTTAACATCTGAGGTCACCAGTCCCCTAGAACTTAGAACTACTTAAACCTAACTAACCTAAGGACATCACACATATCCATGCCCGAGGCAGGACTCGAACTTGCGACCGTAAAGGTCGCGCAGCTCACCCTTAAAACATGAGTTTCATAAATTGTACCACAAACCTTCCGAAGGCTAATAATCGTCCCCTTTCCCTATTCAGATGACTCATTCTCTTCGTCACTGACAGTATTTATTCATACCCACAATATAAGAAGGAACTTCTTCAGCAACAGGATTCATCGACAGATGCAGCAAGTAGCCTAAACAAGTGACTACC